>NC_142503.1:117265937-117580000 GCF_057876585.1 Rhinolophus sinicus | reverse complement strand
TGATGCACTTTTGATGGCGCCACAAGCCATGGTACTTACTCTCTGATTCAAATGGGGAGCACCTCACCAGGCTGGGTCCAATTTTGGAGTCCCACCTACATGGCCACATGACCAGGAATGGACATTAGGGATAAATCTGGACCAATCCTTATCTGGGGGTATATCCCACAGATGCACTCCTGCATGTGTACACGGGGATTGACCAGGATGTTCCTGCACCATTATTTGTAATAGCAAAGATCAGTTACCATTCAAATGTGCATCAGTAGGTGATTGATTAAATTATGGTCAAGTCATACCAAAAAAAAAAAAAAAAAAAAAATACTACCATGGTAATTTGTACTGGGTTAACTGGGTAAAGCTAGAACTACACTTCGCAGAGTCCCCTGCCCTGGAGGATTCTGAATTAGAATTGGCCAGAAGAGGAACTGGTGGGAGCCTTGGAAAGTGGAGTGAACCGCACCATTACTTTCTTAAGGTCATGGAGGTCAGATGTGGTGACAGGTGGACTCAGAGCGGCTGTGTTTACAGCAAGCCCTCACTCTTCTTTGCTCCATGTCCAACTTTTCTTCTTGGCTAGTGCTTTGCTCAGATGCACAGACGGAAGAGCATCCCATAGCCTTTGCCCCTAGTTTCCTTTGTGGTCCTGCTCTGGCAGCAGGACCTGCCTGGCTTCTTAGATTGACTGGTTGGTGACCCCTCTGAAATGTCAACTCCCCCTTTCAGATCTTTACTTTCTTGGCTCTTCCCACACTTGTATAAGGACTAATTCCTATTACATATCGTTCACACTATAAACTTTAAATTGTTCCCTGATTGAACCCTGGCTGACACAACTATACAACTTTTAAAAGCAATGAGGCAGCTCCATATACTAATATGAATTGATCTCCTAGATATATTAAATGAAAAGAGCAAAGTGCTAAATTGATGAAAAATATTACAGATAAAGCTAGAGTCCCCTTTGGCCAACAACTCTAATTTTGGTCCCCATTTTTTTTCTCTAGAGGTAAATACTGTTGTTAACTCTGAATCAGTTCTTATGGTCTGGGGAAGTTCTCAGCAAATTTTAGCTCCTATAGGAGTTGTTTTGGCAAGATTGTTTTGTTGACATACATGTAACATACAGTAAAATGCACAGGTTTTAAGTCCTCACATTGGTAAATTTTGATAATTATAGATACCTGTGTAGCCATTGTTCCAGACAAGATATAGAATATTTTCACTCCTCTATTCTCCCCAATTTCCCCTGTGCTCTTTTCCAGTCAATTATGCTACCCACTTTTGCAACCACTATCTCATTTCTATCTCCATTAGTTTTACCTGTATTTGGCTTTCATATAAATGGAATTATATAGTACGTACTCTTTTGAGTCTGGCTTCTTTCATTAAGCATAATGTTTTGGAGATTTGTCCACGTTGTTTTATGTATAAGTTTATTCTTTTTTGTAGTTTATTCTTTTTATAGTTGAGTAATATTCCATCAGATAGATATGCTGCAATCTGTTTATCCATTTTGCTATTGATGGACATTTGGGTTGTTTCTAATTTGGGGGCTAATATAAATTCCTATAGAATTTTCACTGTAACTGGAAAGAGATCGCTGAGGCCATTATTAGTATTTTAAAGATTGCATAAACTTTACCTTAATTTTACCAACTTTATTTCTTTCTACAAAGAATCACAACATAGGTAGGAAGTTATGATTCCCCCCTCCTCCAGCGTCTTATCATAATTCTGGGCAAGAAAATGAATGAATTTATTCTTACTTTATAGATGAAAGACTTACGCCAAGTTTTTAAAGGACTACCAGAGTCACACAGGGAGTTGCTTGGTGAGTCTGGGAGCAGAGCTAGGCATGATGAGTCGAGGGTGCCAGCTAGAAGACACACTGTCCTTATCCAGGCTCACGGTCCTTTGGGAAAGCACAGAATGCTGCATCCCAAGCAAAAGACCACAAAGGCAAGTCTTAAATGCAGTTTTTAAAAGCATGGAAGGAACACTAAGACAATTTAAAGCCTGGATCAGAACATAATTTAAGTTTTTTGTGACATGGAATTATGAGAGCTGAACTAAAAGCTCCCAGATAATTGAAGCATAATAATAAACCTAAGGCCAAAGATGTTCTACTCTTTTTTTTTTTTAATGGTTGGATTTAAATGGAATTTTTACTTTGAACTAAAAACTAGATCATTAAGACCATTGGAACTTTGTGTCTTAGACTATTTGGTGTTTGTTGGGGATTTGAACTAAAAAGATTTTTGTTCTTCTATAAACTTTAAAGATAAATGATGTGTTTTCCTAATAACATGTAGTGTTAATTAATGGGGCTGACATGCTTAATGGCATCAAGAACATATTATTAGGTTTCTTAATATAATGCAGTCCCATGGTTGTTTTAATAGGTTAAGTGATCTGTCCAGTCTTTTATCTGTTTTTTGTAGCAGCTTTATCCTAATTTCTTCTTTGTGAGTTAATTTTAGTGCTTTAAAAATTCTTGAGATAAACTTTTGTTAAATTAATTTGCTAATGAAAAATAATGTGTATTTTTAAATAGTTGGAGATTTTCATAAAAGTCATCAAAACTATAATATTAAAAGATGTGCTCTTATGATAGCTGTTGTTAAATCTGTTGATGAATTTGAATTTGACTATTAAATGTCCATGCTAATAAAGTGCTTAGAAAACAATAAGAAGAATTTGCTGAAACCATTTTTAAGGAAGTCTCAATTAATATAACAGATTCTTTTCAATCTCCTTCCAAAAGACGGTATTTCTTTGAAATATGGTCTGGGCTCAAAGTTAAAGATCTGCAATAATTTGTTAAGCTCTCAAGGTCTAGTCCTAAGCATTTAATATCATTGTGACAGATATTTATTTGTCATTGAAGTAGGAATCATTATTTGCTGACACTTTATGATTTTTTTCAATTAGTCTTATAAGATGTGATAGGAATAAATCAACTTAATTTCATGACTCTTGTCACGTCCAGCGCAACACGGGCCGTGAGAGAACAAGAAGGGGTGGCGAAGGGTTAAGAAAGAAACAGAAATCAAGAAAGTTTTGAAACAGGGGCCAAGGGTCTCCCAGCCTCAAAGGACTGAGAGCCCCGAATCGGGCCGTCTTGTGGCTTTTCTTGATGTACACACAAGGAAGTATAGCATTGTTTTCTCCATGGTCTGTGAGTCTCATATATCATACCAGAAAACTGATTCAAACCAATCACCCTTGCCTGCAAACAGCTGGAATCAAAAGTCCCATGATGTCTTAATTGTGGTATGTGCCTCCCCAGGGACAAAACCTTTATGCTGAAACTTATTGATAAGAATGGAAGGAGAACTGATGTTATCACATCCTTGACTCACTTCCCAAGCAGGTTGTGGGAAGGAATATAGCCACAGAAGCAGAGGCTCTCCTTAGTCGGGGGAAAGTGGGGGGCTGTGCCCACCTCTATCGACCCCGTGAATTCTTCTGGTTGTCCCCACGCAGCTGTGCCTGGCTTGGGTTTTTCCTTCCATGGAGAATCTTACCTGTCATTGACTGACCAGCCATCTTTTGGGGGCCAAACAAACGGACATGAAGTGTAAGCACAAAGGTGAAGCAAAGTCCCTGAAAGGAACCGTCTCACAGACTCTCCTTTCTTTAGGCACAGGCACGAGGGGACAGACGGGTAGGCTGCTGTGTGACAACAGACTCTCATACTTCATTTTCCCCACAGAGGCAGCAAAGTGGTGTTGTTACGTGTTACATATCTTGCTTCCTCCCTACCACCCATGCTGTTTTTGTTTTGTTTTTTTAGTTTTTAGTTTTTGCTTCATTGGTAAAAATATGAATGGATTCTAATTTAGAGTACACTCAGAATATTCTTTAAAGTGGCTGCATTTGACTAGGTCAATGCTCTTGAAGGATTGCTTTCACCCATATGCAGTATTTGGCATTTTTGTACCATAAGATAATAGATTTAATGCATTTTCAATGTTGTCATTCACCTGTAAATTCTTTACCTTTACTGTCTGTTCTTTCTGCAAGTTAAGTGACCAGTCCAAGGTCAGAGCCAGATTTGGAGCTTAGAATATGACCTTAGAATCTTGAGGGTGTTTTATTCCCTGAGCCAGACCAACCTTCTCCTTTAGCAAAGGAATCAGTTGAGGGCTCAGTTTTCCGTCTTCAAGGCAACCACTCTCTGAGACAGTAAATCACACCCCCTTGTTAAACGTTTAAAACAATTTGTTCATCCTTGTTATTGCTTCAGGCATCCTAACAGTGCGGAGTGATGGTTTCTTTGTGAGGGAGGTCTACTGAAATCAGGTTGCTGCATAAATCACGAGTCTGATTTAGTGGACCACTCTGTATTAATCTTGTAGTTATAGAGGGACTGAAAGTCACAGATGGCAATGCATATGGGAAAAGAAAACATGAGTTTTTGTGATTTGACTGAATGAGAATGTGCTCTGTCCAGTGTCACAATGTCTTCTTTGATCCTCACCTGGATTCCTACAACCTTGTAGTCTAAATCACCACACATTTCACGACTTATTTATGTAGAGTACCATTTGATACTGTTCAGTTACTGTTTGGGTATTAGTCTTGTCTCCCTCAGCAGATACTGACCTGTTTGTATGTGAGGAGCAAGTACCCCTCAACATGTCTAAGACATACGTCTGATTTAACTATTGACTACGGAAACTTTTCTTAAGGATTTAGTGCATAAGCATATGCATATTCTTTTTTTCTCTGTGATACCTACTCTGTGATTTATGGAGCATTATAGCATGGTTAGTAAGAGCTTGGCTTCTGGAATCAGACTGCATTGGTTCTTCTCATTGCTAGCTTTGAGATCAGAGACAAATTTCTTAACCTCTTTGAGTCTCAGTTTCCTCATCCACAAATGAGAATAACAATGTTACTACTACCTTATAGGGTTGTTATGAGTTAATATGTACATGAAGCATACAGAACAGTGCCTGGCACATAAAAAGGGTTCACTATTGTTATTTTAAGAAATATTTAAGCCTCTAGGGTCTTGACATTCAAGTTGGTCATAATTTATAGGTTCAGGAAACATGAAGATTCTATTCACAGCTGGCCTGGCAACTCTGTGAGCTATTTTGAGTTATAATGGACTTATATGGCTTTGGAATGTTCCCACTTATTCAGATTAGTACATTTGAAAAATGGAATTGAGCTATAAATACAACCATTTGGAAGATTTTTGGCCCAAGGTTAAGGTGAAGTAAAATGAATTGACTCAAAAGTTATACTAACAGGTTTGCACTATGTACTTGAAGTTCTATTATCTCAGCAACAAATAATTAAAAAAAAAATTCCTCAGAGGGTCCCAAAGCTCAATAAAATCCTGAATTCAAAATCTCTTTCAGCAAAGTCCTTTACAGTTGCAGTAGGTTGCTAGTTGAAATCCAGTCAATTACAGCTTTGGTTAAATAAGCTTGTGGTTCTGAACTACAAATGGTAACGCAGAATGTGGTTGCTTGTCTCTCAAGATGGTCCCCAGTGAAGTCTGCTTTCTAGTACTCACACTTGTTTAGTTTTCTCCCTGTGGGTGGTTGTGAGACTTGTGTTTGACCCATAGCCTGCAATGGATGTGATACTCCATGACTTCTGAGGCTAGGTCATAAAAAGGCTCACTGTTTTTGCCTGTCTCCCTAGAATGCTAGCTCAGGAGGAAGCCAAGCAAGAAGTCCAACTATCCGACTAGATGCATGGGTTATGAAGTAGTGGTGTGCTGAGACACTGGAAGTAGTCCACCTAGCATGTGAGAAAAAGGGGGTGCATTGTCTGTAGAAAATTTCAAAACAATATTAAAATCAACTAAAAGTCAGTCTGATTATTATTATTACCATGCACAAGCAATTCTAAACAAGGTCAGTGATAAAATATTCCTTCCCAGGAGTGGACCACTCCCATTGCATCTCTCACCCCTTCCCCCTACACCCTGTAAGCCAGTGCTATGAAGCCCAAGCTAGCCATGTGGAAAGGGAGATATCTAGCCTCCTGCTCCAGCTATCCCAGCTCAGGCACCAGCCATGTGGGAGAAGAAGAAGAAGCCATCTTGGATGTCCAGCTCAGTCTGGCTTTCAGAAGACTCCAGCCCCTGCTGCCACCTGACTGCAATTACACAAAAGATAAAAAGCCGTAATGATACAACTGAGCCTAGTCAAACCACAGAACTATAACAGATTATATAAGCAGTTGTATTAGGCTACTAAGTTTTGAAATGGTTTGTTATGCAGCAATAGATAAACAGAACAGAGAAGAATGTGGGAAGGAAAAATCTCTCATCTGTTTTTTTCTCCTTATAAGGATAAAACAGCGCCCAAGTATCCTTTACTGTGTAGGGTACCTAGAGATCAGCTTATCTTGATGTTAACAGAGGCCACAAATACATGATTTCGTCACTAGATGGAAATTATATCTATGTAGATATTGCTAAGCAACAGGAGATCAAAAACCTGTAAGGGATAACCATAGAATGCAAAGCAATGGGTCAGCTAAGTTCTTTTTTTAAAAAAAAAATTTATTAAAATATAACTAACATGCAATATTATGTTTGTTTCAGTGGTACACCATAGTTATTTAACATTTATGTACCTAAAGAAGTGATCACCATGATAAGTCCAGCAACCATCTGACCTGTACCATGCAATCACAATATTATTGACTATATTCCCCATGTTGAACATTACAGCCTCACGACTTATTTGTTTTACACCTGGAAACTTTTACCTTTTATTCCATTTCATCTTTCCCCTTCTCTCTCTTTTTTTTTTTTTAGATTTTCAATTACAGTTGACATTCAATATTATTTTATATTAATTTCAGGTGTACAACATAGTGGTTAGACATTTATATAATTTAAGAAGTGATCCCCCTGATTATTCAAGTACCTACCTCACACTATGTACATAACTATTGCCACATTATTGACTATATTTCCTAAGCTTTACTTTATATCCCTATGACTGTTTTGTAAGTACAAATTTGTACTTCTTAATCCCTTCACATTTTTCACTCTGCCTCCCAACCCCCACCCTCTGGCAACCATCAAAATGTTCTCTGCATCTATGAGTTTGTTTCTGTTTTGTTTATTTGTTTGTTTTGTTCTTTAGATTTTATATATAAGAAAAATCATTGCCTCTGTCTTTCTCTGTTTGACATACTCCACTCAACACAATACCCCCCAGGTCCATCCATGCAGTCACAGATGGCAAGAACCTTCCATGGCCAAGCAATATTCTATTGTATATATGTACCACCTTCTCTTTATCCATTCTTTCATCGACAGACACCCAGGCTGACTCCACATCTTAGCCATTGTAAACAATGCTACAATTAAAATATGGATGCACACGTTCCCTTGAAGTATGGCTTTGGGTTTCTTCAGATAAATACCAGAAGTGGGATTACTTCTTGTTTCTTGTTATAGCCTTTGTTTTAAAGTCTATTTTGTCTGGTATAGGTACTGCTACCCTAGCTTTTTTGTTTGTTTGTTTCCATTTCCAAGAAATATTTTTTTCAATTCCTTTACTTTCAGTCTGTGTGTGTCTTTCAATCTGAAGTAAGTCTCTTATAGGCAGCATATGTAAGGATCTTGTTTTCTTAACTATTCAGCCACATTATCTTTTGATTGGAACATTTAATCCATTTACATTGAAAGTAATTATTGATGGGTAATGTAGTTATTGCCATTTTATTCATATTTAAAAAAAATTTTTTCATCTTAAAGTAGTCCCTCTAAGATTCCTTGTAATACTGGTTTGGTGGTGATGAACTCCTTTAGCTTATTCTTGTCTGGGAAGCTCTTTATCTGTCTTTTGATTCTAATTGGTAGCTTTGCTGGGTAGAGTAATCTTGATTGTAGGGCCTTGCTTTTCATCACTTTGAATATTTCCTACCAATCTCTTCTGGCCTGCAAAGTTTCTGTTGAGAAATCAGCTGACAGTCTTATGGGAGCTCTCTTATAGGTAACTAACTGCTTTTCTCTTGCTACTTTTAAGATTCTCTCTTTGTCTTTAACCTCTGGCATTTTAATTATGATGTATCTTGGTGTAGGCCTATTTGGGTTGATCTTGTTTGGGACTCTCTGTGCTTTCTGAGCCTTTATATCTATTTCCTTCACCAAGTTAGAGAAGTTTTCCGTCATTATTTCTTTCAAATAGGTTTTTAGTTCCTTGCTCTCTCTCCTCTCCTTCTTGATGCAAATGTTACATTTGATCTTGTTTCAGAGTCCCCTTAAACACTCCTCATTTTGGGGGGTTCATTTTTCTTTTTGTTGTTCTGATTGGGTGTTTTCTGCTACTTTATCTTTAAATCATTAGTTCAACCCTCTGCTTCATCTAACTACTGTTGATTCCCTGTAATGGATTCTTCATTTCAGTTATTGTATATTTTTATTTCTGACTGGTTCTATTTTATGTTTTCTAGCTCCATTTTTATGTTTTCTATCTCTTTGTTGAAGTTCTTCCTGAGCTCATTGAGCATCGTCATTGTAACCAGTGTTTTGAACTCTGTGTCTGGTAGATTGCTTGTTTCCATTTTGTTTAGTTCTTTTTGAAGCTTTGTTCTGTTCTTTTATTTGGACATGTTTTTTTGTCTCCCTATTTTGGCTGCCTCCCTGTGTTTGTTTTTATGTAGAACTGCTATGCCTCTCAGTCTTAGTAGAGTGGCCTTATATAGTAGGGGTCCTATGGGTCCCAGTGATGCAGTCTCCCTGGTCACCTGAGGGGGTGCTCCAGGTATATCCCTTGGGTGGGTTCTGTGTGTCTTCCTGTTGTAGATGGACCTATGTTGCTGTCTGTACATCAATGGGAGGATGTGACCCTTGAGATGATTGGTTGTGAGGACTGGCCATGACTACAGTGGAGGAGCTGTTGTGCAGGGGCTGACCCTACAAAGCAGGGTTCACTTTAGCAGGGCTCTGGTGCCTGTGTAGTCTGCCCTTGGGTGTATCATTTATGGAGGCAGCCTGATGATGCTTCATCTTGGTCCAAAGCTGGCCACAGGGCATTTGAGTCCTGGGGTCTCCTGGGAGGGACCCCACTGCAGGCCAAGTTCAGCCACAGCCTGTGTCCTACCCAAGTCCACCTGCTGTGAGCCACAAAGCAACCCAGAAGTGGCTACCACCTGCATGAAGCTTGGAGGTGCCTCAAGAGGCCAAGCTGTGAATTGAGGCCAGCTGTAGCTACTGCCAGGCTTAGGGCTGCTCAGCCAGGTGTGCGTGACATACTAAAGCCAGATGTTGCTTGCTTTTCAGTTTTGTGAACCTTTGCGAGACTTTAGGAGAGTCTACAGCATGAGACAAGGCAGGCTGTTTGTACAGAAAAGCCATTGGAAGTGGCTTGGGTGGGCCTGAAAGTTGGGTGGGGTGTGGGGGTGGTGTTCAGAATCACCAGGACCAAATGAAGGTATGGTGTTAGCCAGGTGGAGGAGACTCAGATATGGCAGTCACCTGCATCTGCATGCAGGGAGAGGGAGGTCTCAACAAAGAAGTAATGATTTCCTCTAGCTCCTCTGTCCCAGAGAAAGCTGCTGCTCCAACCCTCACCCCGAGGCCAGGCAATTCATTTCCTCTCCATATGTTCCTGGCACCTTTGGAGCTCCTGCTGCAGTGCTGGCGCTTGGAGAGAGTGAGTCCATCAGGGAGTAAGTCCATATGTGGTCCCTTTAAGAGGAGCGCCTGGGACTGCAGCCACCCTCTGTGTTACTCAGCCACAATCTCCACTGGTTTTCACAGCCAGAAGTTATGGGGATGTCTCTCTCTGGCATTGGAACCCTAGACTAGGGAGCCTGGTGTGTGGCTGGGGTCCCTTGTTCCTTGGGGAGGAGGGGGTCTCCACAGCTGAGATATCCCTCCTGATTTTTCATGGTCACACACAGGTAAGGGACCAGCTCAATCCATGTCTCTTTCCCTGCTACCAGCCGCCAGTTGGCTTCTTCTGTATATCTTTAGTTGTATGGTTTCAGTTCAGCTAGACTTCAGGTGATTTTCAATGATGGTTGTTCTGTAGTTTAGTTGTCATTTTGATGTAGTTGTGAGAGGAAGCAAGCACAGCATTTACCTACTCTGCCATCTTGAACAGAAATCCATCTACTAAGTTCTTGATGCACTTCTTTTTTAAAACCTGTTACAGGAAGAAGTGTGGGTGTGTGTGGGGGGGAAGAAGCTCACCAGGGACCTCAAAACACTGTACACACTTCATTATCATTTGCCTGGAATGATGAGCAAACTAAAAAGCCAACCTGTGACCTGAAAAATGGTTCTTTTTTGTGTGTGATTTAAAAGAAAATAACTTTTAAGAATAAATATTAACAGCACTGGGAACGTTGTCTCCTCTCATCCTCACATCACGTGAAAATGTATCTGTAAAAGTTAAAATACTTTTCCTTGAAATACCTCAAATCTTTAAATATTTATTTACACTTCCAAATTAATATGAAATAATGTCTTTGAGTTTTACAAGCATGTTATTTGATGAGGAGAAAACTCAGTATTTTGGGAGGATGAGAACATCAATAGGTCAGTGTGGTCCATAAACTTTTCCTTTGGCTGGATGTAGAGGCGGGCTGGGAAAAGGGCTTTGGGAATAGCCACGTAGCAGGTGCATGTGAAAACACTCATGGTCAGAATAAAGTGTATGATCCCTAACTGTTCTTCATCAGCAATCATTTTCATTATTTCCTCTGGGTGACCTCATTTTGTTCCCCCTGATAATTAGTTCTTTTTTTTTTTTTTAATTAAAAAGATAGGGGGAAAAAAAGAAGTAAACTCAATAGACGGCAAACAGGAATTGAATGCATGTATTTTCAATGTGTTTCAGCAAAACCATGTGTACTCCCAAACACACATGTTGTTGGGGTACACTCAAGTATCCCAAGACTTTCCTGAGCACAGCTATTGAGGGAGATAACCATGGACGGTGAGTAGAAAACCTGCCCTCAGCCTGCCAGCGTTGCTGTGGTGAGCGCTCTCTTTGTGGAGCATGACTGGAGCAGACCCACCAAATCCCATGTAAGTGGTCAGAGCACAAATGAGATTGTCGGTGGGTAGTCCTACCCTATTCATGAGCTCTTTCAGAACAATTTTCATTACTTTTTTAAATACTGTTTTTGGCAAACACTTGATACTTGAAATAAAAAATGCATGAGTCACCTACTGGGATAGGCACAGTGTGTGGTTCATTGAATTTAGCTAAATTGTGAGTCATCCATCAATAGTCCTCTTGGTGAACATACTTATAATAATTTTACATGTTACAAACAAAAATAGGTATGATTTTCAAGATTCTTGAAGCTATTTCCCTTGGGGATTTTTTTGGATTGTATTTAGTGTTTTTCGTTTCCCTAGGTGGTGAGAAAATTGTCAGCCTTGTTTGCAGATGGATCCAAGGCTTGTCTCTGTCATGATGTAAAAGAACTTTGGTTTGGGAGGCTTTGGGGGCATAACATGGATCCAGAGTCATGTGTTGGGGAAAATGAGAAGAATAAATGATTAATATTTGTTCTTGTCAGATATTTGACTTTTAAGATTAATTTTGGCATTTGAAAAATGACTGGCTCCACTCTGAGAGGAACAGTCACAGAGCTGCAAAAATATGCACATGTGCCCCTTTCTTTCCTGATGGGGAAAGCAGAGCAGGGTGGTTATGAGTGTCTGTGCACCACTGCCCTCTATTGGATGGCACCAGTGATTCTCTGGGCCTGCACCCAAATTGAATGCGTACTCCTGGTCCAGTGGCAGGCAACTCAAGCAAAAAAGTCAGTATTGGACTACGACCAACTGTTTTTTTAATAGTTGGCCTGTGTAAGCTAAAAGAGATTTGTCTCTGGCTAGAGCTGTAAGAGTCTAGGGTTTCTGGCCTGAAAGGCCCTTGCTTCCGTTCTGGTGTCTGCCTGGTAAGAGGCTGGCATCTGCTGTTGAATGACATGACAGATGTTGTGATTAAACTGCTAGGTCTTTGTCTTTTTGAGAAGTAAAAATAATCACAAGAGAAAGTGTTCCTACCTGTTATTTTTTTCTGTCTTTGGTAAGTGCAATAAAACCATAAAAGGGCTTTGGCTTTTGGCTGTGACCAGAAATGAAAGTTTTTATATGGCTGCAAAAGAAGTTATGGTTCTTTGCAAATGATGCTTGAAGTTTGCTTTGTGTTGGTTCTGTCTCTGCCCTCCTTCACCTTCTCTGGGCTAGCAGGATGTAGTGTCCAGGCTGGAGACGTGGTGTCTTGTCCTGCTGCTCAGTGACTTGGGAAAATTGTGTGGCTCCTGAAACCTCATTTTTCTCTTGTAACAATGAGACATTTGGGAAAGATGATTTTTAAGGGTAATTTCACTTCCGAGATGCAATAAATTATCTTTTCTCCCTAGATGATAATGTAAGCACAAAGAATAGTAACTATTTAAATATCACCCCCCCACACACAAACACACACACACAATTAAATCACTTTCCTTTGAAAAAGTAATGTGTTCACTGTGATCATTTAGTATCAGGACGTGAGGTTGTGGAAACACCTTTGGCTACTTTGCTGCTCTAGTGGGTGAGCACGTTACCCTCTACATTGTACGCGGCCCAGTCGGAGTCTTAGGGCCAGCAGATGGCGCACTTGCACAGTCCACACATTTTTCCAGGCTCCCAGGGTAAATGGTACTGATTAGCATCCAGAAACAACAGCTACTGATGTTGGAACAAATTGCAATATTTTCCCGGCTACTACAAGCATGGTACTTTTTGAGTTGAAGCATTTGCTAATGTTGAGAGTGTTTAGGAAGGTTGTTAATCTTACAGTGCCAACAGCACCTTTCACCTGGGCACCTAATGAATTGGCTTATTTTTTTGAGGTGGAGAAATAAGGCGAAGTATAAGTTGGCTAAGATCACGCAGAACTAGTGCAAATAATTCCCCTTGGCGATCTTTTCAAATTGTCATTCTTCTTACCCTCCCTTTCTTTAATGCTTACTTCTCTTGGTTGTGAAGAGGAATGTGTGTGTACGCTGGGTGTGTAAGAAGGAATTGACACTTTCTGCACCTTGGGGCTTTGTTGTCACTGTGCTTCCTACCTGTGCTTACTTCCTTACTTCCCCTACCTATAAGTGGAAGACCCAGTGATGATACCAGCTGGCATTTAATGATTACTTGCTTTGAGCCAGGCACTGTCGAAGCAGTTCTCATATATGAACCATTTAATCCTCTGAACAACCCCATAAGGGAGAGTGTGTAAGTAACTTGTCTAGAATAACAGATCTTTATACTTTCTAGGCTCTGAATTAAAGCAGTAAGGACAACAAACTATATTTGGATGGTAACCACTTTTAACCCCAAATATTTTCCAACTAATAGATCATGGACTGATTTGTAACTTTAAATTATGGGAAATTTATGGGAACTTTGGTTATATCATGTCAGCCTTGGTTATATCAGCTTGTGAGCTACAGTTGGTTTAGAAGAGCTCTTTCCACAACTCATGCTTAGAAGGAACGGTTCACCAGAAATGGAAAGAAGATGTGAATGAAATGAGGAAATTTATCTGGCTATTTAATCACACAAATGATAAATATTTTCCAAGTGCTCACTTTATCCTTTAGCCACCAAGCAGCATTAGGGATGTGTAATAAATACACAGTTATTTGGTACGAAAGCACACAGAGTACTATTGTCTGCCAGGTATACACATTAGTTTACGTAATCCTTATCACGGCTATGATGAGCCCCATTTTACAGATGAGGAAACCAAGGCTAAGAGAGGTTCAGTGACACAGTGAGTAAGTGGCAGAGTCAGAATTCAAACCAGCCCCTGGCTTCTGATCCAGGCTGATAACCACTAGGCTGTGCTACCTCTAGCAAGAGGAAACAGACGTGTTGTCAGGATATGGAGCAATTTAACCAGAGGCAAGGACAGAAACAAAACTTACAGTGTTGATTTCCTCTTACCTAACAAAAATCCTGGTATAGCAAATCATTTCTAAAATACAAAGTTTTATTTTAGACTTTTACGAATAGTTAAAAGACCTATTGATCTTGATAAAAGAGAACAGAGACTCTAAAGAACAGGAAATTGCAGGGAGGCCTACAAAAGTTTTTATGTTTTTTATATGAGTATTAAAGTTTCTGATTTTTAGAGCAATGATTAGTTCATTTTCACTGAAGACTAATCACAATTGTGTTTGAATTAACATCTGTTGTCTCTACCCTCCCCCACTTCTGGAAAGTGTAAAAAGGATTTGATGTCACAAAGCAACATTCCAGAGCAGCCTGGCATTTTTCTAGCTCAGAGTATGGATGGTTCCCAAGTTGGGGACCATGGAAATATTACCAGGGGCCTGTGAATCCTGAACACACATCCAGCCTTGTAAATACACTGAATAAATACTTCCCACATATTGCACTGCTGTATTCTAATACATGTAAGTGTTGTTTTAATTACCAAATGGCAAAGTTACTTCCACAAAGTTACGTGGAAATGAATTCACAGTAGTTTCTGTTGTATTTTTTAATGTAAGATCTAAAATATAAAATACGAAGTCTAGCTGCTATTGCAGCCTTCTCTCTACTCCTTTACAATCTTAAGCATGTCAAAAAGGAAGTGCATAAAATTCCATTAGTAATTTGGATTGAAAAAAGTTAAAACTGAAATTCTTTCAGCAGCAACTGTTTCTTTTTTGTATTTTTGTTTTTTTCATTTCCTGTACTGATCAGAGGGTGCTTTCTATAGGACTGTGAAGAATTATCTAGAGGCCGGACAAGAGCTCATTAATTAAATATTTCTGTACTGGACACTCATCATGCCTGACAGTGCTCTCATTATGTGCCCCTGAGAGGGATACTAGTTGCCAGCAGCTGATGTAAAATAATTTTCTCGCTGCTGTAACTGGAGGAGAAAAGGCTTGATAGCAGTTCTTCATGTCTATTAGGTAAATTATTTGAGGAAAATGGTTTTGCGCTGAAGGGAAAGTCAAAACATCTCATGCAAAAATCTTAATTCATTTTTTATGACAAGAAAAAAATACCTTTCTCCAAATGTAAACATCTTTTCCTGGTGCTCCAGGCTCTCCTCCACCTTTGTATTGCTGCCTCTTTCCTCAGGTATATTTCTATATTTATTATATAGAGAATATTCTGTATGCTCAAATGCACTGTAACAGAAATGCCAAGTGTGAAGAGTTTAATTGTTTTTAATGAATATTGTAAACTGAGAAATTTGACAATACTTTGTGGCCTTTTTGGTGGGCAAGATCTCTGGGTACTCTTTTAACAGTTTTTTACATTTTTAAAAAAATTTTTATTAAAAATATAGCTAACATGCAATGTTATATTAGTTTTAGGTGTACAGCATAGTTTGTCAACATTTATATACCTAAAGAAGTGATCACCATAAGTCCAGCAACCATCTGACAGTATAGTATACTATTAAAATATTGACAATATTCCCTGTGCTGTATATTAAATATCCATGACTTATTTGTTTTATACCTGGAAATTTGGACCTCTTATAACGCTTCACCTTCTGCCCCCTTTTAAAAAATTTTTCAATTGCAATTGACATTCAATATTATTTTATATTAATTTCAGGTGTACAGCATAGTAGTTAGACATAATTTAAGAAGTTATCCCCCTGACTAGTCTAGTACCACCTGGCACTATACATAGTTATTACCATATCATTGACTATCTTCCCTATGCTTTACTTTACATCCCCATGACTAGTTTGTAACTACCAATTTGTACTTCTTAATCCCTTCACCTTTTCACCCTGCCCTCTAACCCCCATCCCATCTATTACCCCAAATAAATCTAGTACCCATCTGACACCATACATTATTGCAATATTATTGACTATATTCCTTATTCCATATTCTACATCCCCATGACGACTTTGTAACAACCAACTTGTACTTCTTATCCCTTCCCCTCCCATCTGACAACCATCAAAATGTTCTCTGTATCCATGAGTTTGTTTCTGTTTTGTTTGTTTATTTTGTTCTTTAGATTCCATATATAAGCAAATCACACTGTATCTGTCTTTCTCTGCCTGACATACTCCACTCAGCACAATCCTCTTCAGGACCATCCATGCATCCACAGAGGGCAAGAACCCATTTCCTTCCATGGTTGAGAAATATTCCATTGTATATATGTACCACCTACTCTTTATCCATTCATCCATCGATGGACACCCAAGCTGCCTTTACATGTTGGCCATTGTAGATAATGCTGCAATGAACATATGGATACACACATCCCCTTGAAGTAGGGTTTTGGGTTTCCTTCGATAAATACCCAGAAGTGGTCCATATCTCTTGTTATATCCTTTGTTTTTAAGTCTATTTTGTTTGGTATAGATATTGCTATCCAAGCTTTTATTATTTTGTTTTCATTTTCATAAAATACCTTTTTCAATCTTTTTACTTTTAGTCTGGGTGTGTCTTTTGATCTGAAGTAAGTCTCTTGTACACAGCATATGTAAGGGTCTTGTTTTCTTATCCATTTGGCCCCCCTATCTTTGATTGGAACATTCAACCCATTTACATTGAAAGTAATTATTGATAGATATATAGTTATTGCCATTTTATTGTTAATTTTATTTATTTATTTATTTATTTATTTATTTATTTATTTATTTATTTATTGTCTTATAGAAGTCCCTCTAAGATTCCTTGCAATTCTGAATTGGTGCTAATGAAATCCTCCGGATTTTTCCTCTGTGGGAAGCTCTTTATGTGTTCTTTGATTCTAAATGATAGCTTTGCTGGGTGGAGTAATCTTGGTTGTAGGGCCTTGCTGAATATTTTGTGCCAATCCCTTCCAGCCGGCAGTTTCTGTTGAGAAATCAGTTGGTAGTCTAAGGGAAGCTCCCTTATAGGTAACTAACTGCTTTCCTCTTGCTGCTTTTAAGATTCTTTCTTTGTCTTTAACCTTGGCCATTTTAATTATTCTGTGTTTTAGTGTTGGCCTCTTTGTGTTCATCTTTTTTGGGAATCTTTGTGCTTCCTGGGCTTGTGTGTTTATTTCTGTCATCATGTTAGGAAAGTTTTCCATCATTATTTGTTCAAATAAGTTTTCAATTCCTTGCTCTTTCTCTTCTCCTTCTGATATCCCTATGATACAAATGTTGTTATACTTGATGTTGTCCCAGAGGTCTCTCAAACTCTTCTAATTTTTTTTGGATTCTTTTTTCTTTTTTCTTTTCTGATTGGGTGTTTTCTGCTATCTTAACTTCTAAATCACTGATTCAGTCCTCTGCTTCATCTAATGTTCTATTGATTCCCTTTAATGTATTCTTCATTTCAGTTATTGTAGTCTTTATTTCTGACTGGTTCTTTTTTATGTTTGCTATCTCCATTATTATGTTTTCTATCTCTTTGTTGGAGTTCTCCCTGAGATCATTGAGCATCCTTATAGCCAGTGTTTTGAACTCTATCTGGTCGATTGCTTGTCTTCATTTTATTTAGTTCTTTTTCTGGAGCTTTGTTCTGCTCTCTTATTTGAGATGTGTTTCTTTGTCTCCCTATTTGGCTGCCTCCTTGTGTTTGTTTCTATGTATTAGGTAGAACTGCTGTATCTCCTGGTCTTAGTAGAGTGGCCTTATGTAGTAGGTGTGCTGTGAGGCCCAAAGGCACAGTTTCCCTGTTTACCTGCTCTGGGTGGGTTGTGTGTGCCCTCCTGCTGTAGTTAAGCCTTGGTTACTGTTTGTATGTCAGTGCACATTCCCTCAGGATGATTGGTTGTGAGGGCTGGCTGTGACTACAGTGGAGGAGCTGTTGTGCAGGGGCAGACTCTACAGAGCAGGATTTGCTTTAGCAGGGCTCTGGTACCTGCACAGTCTGCCCTTTGGGTGTGTCATTTTTGGAGGCAGCCAGGTGATGCTCCTGCTTGGTTTGAAGATGGCCACCAGGCATGCCATCCCTGGGACCTCCTGGGGAAGGACCCACTGCAGGCCAAGTTCAGCTGCAGCCTGTGCCCCACTTGGGGCCATCTGGCATTAGCCAAAAAGCAATCTGCAGATGGTTATACATGTACTGGACTTGGAGATGCCTCAAGAGGCCAAGCTGTGGACTAAGGTTGACTGCTGCTAGTGCCAGGCCTGGGGCTGCTCAGCAAGAGGTATGGGACATGCCAAAACCAGATGCTGCTTGTTTGGGTTTTGTGAACCTTTGACATATTTTAGAAAAGTCCACAGCATTAGCCAACACATGCTGTTTGTATGGAAAAGGCACTGGAAGCAGCTTGGGTGGGCTCAAAAGTTGGATTGGGAAAGGCCTCGGAATCACCAGGGTGGGGGTAGATAAATGTTGTTAGCTAGGTTGATGGGGACTCAGATATGATGGCCACATGCATATGCTCATCAGGAGTGGGGAGGGCTCAACAAAGGAACAAAGGATTCTCCCAGCACTGCTGTCTGGGAGAAAGCTGCCTCTCTAGCCCTTGTCTTGAAGCCAGACAACTCAGTTCCTCCCCATATGTACCTAGCACCTTTTGAGCTGCTGCCTAAGTGCTGGAGCTCAGAGTGTGTTGTCAGTCTGTCAGTAAGTCCATGCATAGGCCCTTTAAGAGGGTTGCCTGAAATTCCAGGTGCTCTCCATCTCACTCAGTCACAATCTCCATTGGTTTTCACAGCCAGAAGTTATGCAAATTTCTCTTTCTGGCACAGGAACTCTGGGCTGGGGAAACTTGTGTGAGGCTGGGAATCCTCAGTCCTCTGGGGAGGACTCCTAAATATCTCTCCTAATTTTTAACAGTCATACTTGGGTGTGGGACCAGACCATTCAGTGTCTCTGCCCCTCTTACCAGTCTCAAGGTGGTTTCTTCCATATGTCCTTAGTTGTAGGACGTTGGTTCAGCTTCAGGTGATTCTCAATAATGGTTGTTCTGTAGTTTAGCTGTAATTTTAATGTGATCATGAAAGGAGGCAAACACAGCATTTACCTACTTGGCCATCTTGACCGGAAATATATCATAACTTTTATTTAATACATTTGCTGTTAAGTCATAACTAATTTAGTGTAAAAATAGGCATCAATATTGGGAAATAAAAGACAAAATTATGTTTATTTTCTGATTATATGATTGTCTACCTAAAAGCCAAAAGGATTAAGGAAAAATGATTATACTTCATCAGAGATCTCTGCATCGTGACTTTCCTATACAACAACAAGTTAGCAAATATTGTGGGAAAATATTTCATTTATAAGATTAACAATAGCTTCTATAACAATAGCTTCTATATGAACAAAAGTAATATACAACATACAGGATACACACACACACACACACACACACAAATCTTCTCAGAGATATGTGCCTTCCATCATGTTGCTGTGATAAAGACAATTTTGTAAATATAGTATAAATTAATTTATAAATATGTGGCTTTCAAATTAAAATCCTAATGACACTTATTTTTTAATTTTGTTTTGTTTTAAACAGGACTTTATTGGGGAACAGTGTGTACTTCCAGGACTTTTTTCCAAGTCAAGTTGTTGTCCTTTCAATCTTAGTTGTGGAGGGCGCAGCTCAGCTCCAGGTCCAGTTGCCAGTTGCTAGTTGCAGGGGGTGCAGCCTACCATCCCCTGCGGGAGTTGAGGAATTGAACCGGCAACTTGTGGTTGAGAGGACGCACTCCAACCAACTGAGCCATCTGGGAGCTCAGTGGTGGGAGCTCAGTGGCAGCTCAGCTCAAGGTGCGATGTTCAATCTTTAGTTGCAGGGGGCGCTGCCCACCATCCATTGTGGGACTCTAGCCTTTGAACCAACAACCTTGTGTTTGAGAGCCCACTGGCCCATGTGGCAATTGAACCGGCAGCCTTCGGAGTTAGGAGCATGGAGCTCCAACCACCTGAGCCACCAGGCTGGCCCCCTAATGACATTTATGTAGGAACTTTATACAACGATTATTAAGACTATCTGGAAGAAAAAATGGATGGGAATATATCAGTAAAATTTTGAAAAAGAAAAGTCGGGAAATGAGAGGGACTTACATTTTGAAATATTTAAGGTATTCTAAATCAGAAAGAAATAATTAAGCAGATATTTCTGTACCAGGAATAGACAGAGCAATCAGGAAAATGCATAACCCAGAAACAGTGTTAAGTATAAAAAAGAAATTAGTGTATGATAAAGGTATAATTACAGTTCATCATTATTATTCAAAAGGACACCTGACTAGTGACTTGTCACTTTGTAGTCATCAAGGTTCCTAGGTATGGACAGCACTTTATTAACCCACTTTAATAAGCTCCCCTATGCTTAAATTAGCTAATGTTATTAGATAACTTTTGGAATTTTTAGAACGGAAAGAAAATAACTGCCAAGATAGAATTCTATATCCAGAAAATGTATCCTTCAAAGAGAAGGTAAAGTGAAGATATTTTCAGATAAAAACTGAGAACATTGTTAACAAACAGACTTGCCAAAAAAGAAAAGAAAAGAAATTAAAAGAAAAAACTAAAGGGGTCTTTAGGCAAAAGCAAAATTAACTTTACTGAAGCACAGAAATACAGGCATAAATGAAGAGTCATGGAAAAGGTCAGTATGTGGACAAACTTAAAGGAATATATGATATACAAATTAATAACAATAGCTAGCAGGATTAAACAACGTAAACTTAAAATGCATGAAAATAATAATAAAAAAGTGAAGGTGAGGTAAATGGAGTTAAAGTATTTTAGGAACCTAACATTGTATGGGGAACAATAAAATAATTATACTCTAAGAAATTAAGAATGCATGCTGTCAACTAGGGTAACAACTAAAAGAGTAAAATAATATATCATTAGCAAGTTACTAGAGGGGAAATGGAACAAAATATACTCTATTCATTAAAAACTAGAAGGCGAGAAAAAGTAACAAAACATATAGAAGAAATGGTAAGTAAAACAGGAAAACAATAAATTGGTAAATATGAGCTCAAATTCAATTAAAAGTATATTCGATATTAATGAACTAAGTTCTCTAATCAAAAGACAAAAGTTACCAAACTATAAGAAAGGAAAAATACCCAACTATATAATTCTTAGAAGAAACACACTTCAAATATAAAGGTGAAGAAAGGTTGATAGTGAAAAGAATGAACAAAGATATATTATACAAACCCAAAGCAAAAGAAGGCTATTTGATGTTAACCAAAGTAAACTTGAAGACAAAACATACTACTAAAAATGCAAAAGGACATTTCAAAACGATAAATGGGGCAAAGGATCCAGAGGATAAAGCAATTATAAATTTGTGAGCATTCATAATGTAGGTTCAAAATGTATATAGCATGACTTGATAGAACTAAAATTAGACATGGAGAGATCCAAGATCATAATAAGAGACTCCAAACACATTCAACAGTAATTGATAGAATTGAAAGACAAAAAATAAAAATAAAATAAAAATAAAAATCTGTAAATATATAGAAAATCTCCAATATATGATTAAAGAAACTAATAAAATTAATGTCATCAACAGATACAGAATACTGCAGCCAACAGCTTCATAGTATACTTTTTTTCCAAGTAACATGGGACATTACCAAACTTTAACATATGCAGGGAAATAAAACATTTCTTAACACATTTTAAAAGACAGAAATTGTGCATTACATTGTCAGGGCTCAGTGCAGTTAAGCTAAACAGCAACAGAAAGATAACAAGAAAATGCCCAAATGTTTGGAAATAACCTACTTAATTACCAAGTTTTAAAGAAGACAGTATAATGGAAACTAGAAAATATTTTGAACTGCATGACAATGAAAATATGGCATTGCACAAGTTGTGGGACATAGCTAAAGCCATAAGAAGAGGAAAATTTATATCCTTAAATGCTTATATTGTATTGCTGAGAAAGCAGTGATCAAATGATCTATTTTAAAAAATTAGAAATGCTACAGAAAATTAAGTCCAAAGGAAGTAGAAAAAAAAGAAACAATGAAGATGAGAACACAAAGAAGTGAAAAACTAACATACAATAGAGAGAATAAAAATGCCAGATTTGGTTTTTTGAAAATATTGGTCAAATTGATAAACTTCTAACAAGAGTGAACAGAAAATAAAAGAATGAATGCACAAACTTGCTAATATCAAGAATGGAAAAGGGGCCATCATGATGGATCCTACAAGATTAGTGGGAAAATGTCAGGATTTTATAAAGAACTTATGTGAATAATTTTGAAAGTGTGGATAAAATGGGCAAAGTTCCAGAAATAAAAACTTACCAAAAATGATACAAGAAATGGAAAATTTGAATAGTTTTATAGTTATTAAAAGAAATATTTTCCCATATAGAAATCTCCAACTCTAGGTTGCTCAATGGCCTCCAACCTTCATAAAACAAATAACATCACTTTAAAATTATTCCAGGGAATAAAAAGAAAGTAATTCTTCTCAACATGTTTTGCAAAGTCAACATAACCTTGATACTCAAATGTGATAGAGATCATAAGAAAAAACCCCCAATATTTCTGTGAATATAGATGCAAAACTTCTAAACAAAATATTTGCAAGCAAAATCTAGCAATTTATATAAAAAAAGATATGCCACTATCAAATCATTTTTATTCCATGAATGTGAGTTTGCTTTATTATTGAAAGTATCGATTAATGTAATTCATCATGTTAACAGAATAAAGAAGAAAATGAATATCTCAGAAGATGAAGAACACACATTTGCTACAATTCAATACTTTGGTATTTTAAAAAGTTAAGACTAGAGGAAATTTCTTTAATCTGAAAATATGTATCTTCAAAAGACCTACAGTAAAATCATGTTTAACGGTGAAATAGTGAGAGCTTTCCCTTTGATACCAGGAATGATACAGATGCCTGTATCATCACTTTTATTTAATATTTCCTGGAAATCATAGACAGAGAAAAAGACAAATAAAAGAAATAAAAAGTATGGGGACTGGAAACAAATAAATCTTTCATTATTTGGAAGTAACATTATTATGTGCCTATAAAATGCAAATGAATCTGCAGAAACTGTTAGAATTAATAAGTGAATTTAGGAAGGTCATTAGATACAAGATATAACACACACATATGTATATCATATATATGATATATCTATATCTATATATCAGCAGTAAATAATTAGAAAGTTAAATTTAAAAAATAATATTTCCCAAAACATTAAATAACTCAAAGGAAAATCTACAAAAGATATGCAAGACTTTTAATTTTTTTTTTTTTTAAATTGGGGAAGGGGAACAGGAATTTATTGGGGAACAGTGTGTACTTCCAGGACCTTTTTTTCCCCCCATGTCAAGTTGTTGTCCTTTCAGTCTTACTTGTGGAGGGCACAGCTCAGCTCCAGGTCCAGTTGCCGTTGCTAGTTGCTGGGGGCACAGTTCACCATCCCTTGTGGTAGTTGAGGAACCGAACCGGCAACCCTGTGGTTGAGAGCCCACCGACCCATGTGGGAATCGAACCGGCAGCCTTCGGAGTTAGGAGCATGGAACTCCAACCGCCTGAGCCACCGGGCCGGCCCTGATATGCAAGACTTTTATACGGGAAGCCATAAAACTATAAAACTAAACAAATGAAGAGATGTGTTATTTTCATGGATTGGAAAAACTCAATATTGTAAAGATGTAAATTCTCCTCAATTCATCTATAGATTCGGTGTAATTCCAAACAAAATTACAGCAGACAATATTCACAAGGAAGCTAGGTGAAAAGGTATGGTAGACATGGAGGTGTGCTCCCCAAGGAAAGACTTGATGCCTAGCTTCAGAGAGTGATCAGGTACTTCAGATCTGCCTCAGCTGCCTTGCCTGGGACCATGCCTTCCCCAGGGCAGCTCATCACTTATGACTGAATGAAATGATGTATAAACTCAGGGCTATTTGTGTCCAATGTAGGACAATTCTGACATGCAATACTTGCTCCAGACCTCCCTGCTGAGTTAGTGAAGGTGTCAGACATGCATTGCAGATCTACATCTCCTTCTGCCCAGTACTCCTTCTTCTTATTCCTTTTATCTGTGTTGTTTCCTAATAAATATTTTTGCCTTCCATAGTCTGTCTCAGTGATGCAATCCCAATCTGATACATAAAGTATCCCTATGAACTTTAAAATATAAGAAAGTAGGAAAAACCAACTGTCGTAATATTTGCATACTTGTATTCAGGAGGGAAAGCAGAAGGAAACAATGCAGTGTTTGACTCACCTGAGAATAGAGCTCCAAAATTGCTTATAAGTATTTACTGAAAAGCCAAAGGGGCCAAGTTACAATCCATGAAAACAATACATCCCTCTAAGAGGGGTTTGCTCACTCTAATAATGGATTAAGGCACAGGGACAGTGGTAAAGTCTGAAGAGGATGAAGAGGAAGAAGGCTAGTGCTTGTGAATTCTCAAGATTGACTATTCCATTCCTGGATAGTGACCCGTACTGGGCAGGAAAAGGATAACAGATGAGGGAAAGAGGAGATCTAGATTAAGTGGGACATGGGGACAGACTTGGGAAATTTCAGGAAGCAATCTGCTATATTTTTTAACATTACAAGAAAGCAACAGAGGAGGGAACTCTATGAAGTTAGAAAAGATGCCCTGAATTATCCCTCCATTTAAAAGTCTAAGAAAATTAGTTTCACATGAAAAATAAACCACAAAAATTATTGAGGTAATATCCTACACAAGATTATAAGAAAAAGAAAATCATCCTTACGGACAATTAAACCATGCCAGAAAGACATGACAACAGAAGAAATGAAAACTGTTAATTTCTATTTCAATATAAGCTAAAAAACATGAAGAAAATACAAGATGGGAAAAAAATGACATCACAAATCAGAATTAGAAAAACTTAGAAATGAGGGGACAGAGCTCAAAGAATTAGAACTACCATGTGATCCAGCAATCCCACTTCTGAGTATACGAGTATAGTCTTATCCAAAGGAATTGAAATCAGGATCTCAAAGAGCTATCTGGTAGTCCCCTCTTATCGGCAGTTTCGGTTACCCTTGGTCAACTGTGGTCTGAAAATTTTAAATGGAAAATTCCAGAAATAAACATTTCCTAAGTTTTAAGTGGCAAGCTGTTCTGAGCAGTGTGATGAAATTTCGTGATGTACCAGTTGGGATGTGATTCAAACCTTTGTCCAGCAAATCACAGTATATGACACTCATCTGTCACTTAGTAGCCATCTTGGTTATCAGATTGACTGTTTCAGTATTACAGTGCTTGGGCTCAAGTAAAACAAGTATTATTTTACTTAATGATAATGGCACCAAAGTGCAAAAGTAGTGATGCTGACAATTTGGATATGCCAAAGAGAAGCCTTTAAGTGAAAATGCGAAAGTTCTTAACTTGATAAGGAAAGGAAAGGAATTGTATGCTGAGGAAGCCAAAGTCTATGGTAAGAACAAATCTTCTATCTGTGAAATTGTGAAATTGTGAAAAAGGAAAAAGAAATTCATGCTAGTTTTGCCGTCACACCTCAAACTGGAAAAGTTATGATTATAGTGTGTGGTAAATGCTTGGTTAAGATGAAAAAGGCATTAAATTTGTGGGTGAAAGACATGAACAGATAATGTATTCCAATTGACGACAACATGTTGTGCCAGAAAGCATTGAGCCTAGACGAAGACTTCAGCAAAGGATCCCCTGAAATGAGTGACACCAAGCCATTTACTGTGAGCAAGGGATAGTACAGGTTGAGGAATAGGTTTGGACTGAAAATATGAAAATTACAGGGAAGACTCTGTCTGATGATGAAGAAGCTGCTACCACATTTCCAGCAGAGTTGAAGTTGATTAGGGATTGGTACTATCTGCAGTTTTAGACATTCACTCTGGGGGTCTTGGGACATATCCCCTGTAGACAAGGGGGACTGCTGTATTTACAATAGCCAAGACATGGAAGCATCCTAAATGTCCATTGATGGAAGAATGAATAAAGAAAATGTGGTATATAAATACAGTGAAATATTAATCAACATTAACAAAGAGGGAAATCCTGCCATTTGTGACAACACGGATGAACCTAGACATTACGGTAAGTGAAACAAGCCAGACACAGAAGGACAAATACTACATGATACCACTGATATGAGGAATCTAAAGTCGTTAAACTCATAGAAGCAGAGAGCAAGAATGATGGTTGCCCAGGGCTGAAGGGAGGGGGAAATGGGGAGAACTTAGTTAAAGGGTACAAAGTTTAAGTTATGCAAGATGAATAAGTCCTGAAGATCTATAAAGCAAAGTGCCTATAGTTAATAATACTGTATTGTATATTTAAAAATTTGTTAAGAAGGCAGATCTTATGTTGTGTTCTTATTGCCAAATAAATAAGGCAGGAGGAAATTTTTGGAGGTGATGGATATTTTTAAGGCATAGAATGTCCTCCATCCACACCCTTGAATACTGGGATGCAGAATTTCTATTCTTGCTTGTACAGTTTACATCATTAGGGCCATTCGGGTGACCCAGAAATCTAAACTTCCACGGGATATGAATCAAGTTGGTAGAATCATCATTTTTTTGGGGAAAATGCTAATTTGCATTGCATTTTTTGGGGGGGAAAATTGCTGACTAATTTGCATTGAGTTGACTAATTCACCCTCTTACACCCTATCAATTAAGCCCACTTTCTATCAGGTTATTTTGAAAGATTTCCAGGGCTATTCTATTCTTAGTCTAGTTCCTATGTTTTTCTGGATCTATCCAGATTATTATAATTCCCTGTATTCAACATTTATTCCTTACATCGATAGAAATACCAGTATATACTTTATAGACAGATATATCTTTCATAGAAGAAACAGAACACCCGTAGATGCCTATAGTTAAATGTGCTACTGCAGAAAATGAAGAGAAGACTTTTTTCTTTATCAGCACCCTAACTGTGGGGTGCCTAAAATTGGGTCTACCACTTGAATAAGTGGCAGAGTTAAATATTTTGACTTGAATTTCATAACTTGTCACAGTGATCCCATTGGCAGTAGAGTGGTGGGTTGCCAAGAAGGCAATTAATTATCTCTCTTCCTCCCTGTGTATTTAAATTTCGTTCCCTCTCCCTAAAGAGAGGTGATGCTATGGCTTACAACTAATATGCTCTTGCAGAGCTCTCCACACCAATTAGAAGGATTCTATGTTATGACACTCTTTGATAGGATGTTATGACACTCTCTGATAGAAAGCCGTTGTCCCACTGAAGCGGCAACTTCATCAGAAGCCCTGAGAATCAAGGGTGTGCTCTAGACACCCCGAATGGGAGGGGACTATCTGTACTCACTGGGTCCATCAAACAAAATGAATCACACATCGGTCTTTCCATGCAATTCCGCTGGTTCCCTGGGATTATCTCCTAGCCTCACCCTTATTTAGTGCTCAATTGGAGGGAGGTCTATAATCTAGCATTTCTTAACACACTACTTAGGACTCTTATGTGTTTATTCAAAACTCTGAAAGCCCTCTTTTGTGAAAGGCAAAATTGCCCACAGCATATCAGTGGGCAAAGGGGATGGGGTTTCTTGATTAGAGTCATGCTTTTCATTGGGGAAGGGTGAGAGTCGTTGCCATAAACCATGTCATGACTCTTCTTGGAATCATGAATTTTAACATCTCCATCTCCAACTCTAATTTCTTGTTAAAAAGGCTTGCCTATGATCTCACACCAAATTTCTGTCTGGAAAATGGGAAGTTTAACCTCAGATGTGTGAGACCAAGTTATTTACTTGGCGCCTGAGATTCTTAGACACTGTTATGTTTCCATTATCAGGGCCAAGAATTGCATAGATAACTCATTTCATTGTTTCAGTCTCATTCCTTCCTAACTTTCTAGTTTTAATTAGAGCCAGTTCAGATAAATAATACCAAACAAACAATATACCATCAGACTAGAGATTTAAAACATACTGCTTTTCCCTACTCCTGGACCTTTTTTGATTGAGGGGTCTGAAACTGAGCATATGGAATATCTCCTTAAGTAGGTGTAAAATTTTATGGGAAGAAGGTATATAATTAATTCAATCACCTAGAGTCTTATATAGCTGAATAATTCCTGACCTTGATATATAAGTATCCATTCTCATTGGAACCATTGAATTCAAACAGATTCTAATTAGAACTATGGTGAAGAATCATGTTGAGTTAGGTGACAGCTTTCAAAAGTGAATTAAAAAGTTTATGTTCATGGTGGTGTCCAATTACTTAAATTAATCTTGGGAAGTTTTCCAGTTTTTATTCAGAAACTTGTTCTGATATGTTTACCCATAGTTCTTCCTGATCCTTCTGGGTAGGACTGCCCTTTCCTATCCATCAATATCTGCAGTCTTTACTGTGCTGGTAGTTTTTCTTTTTCTTTTTGTCTGAAGTTTGAAATGTAAAAATATATCAGAAACTGATGAGGCAACTGAATAGAGCGCTCAGAAAGAGGACTCGACTATGCGCCAGGAAGCCTGGGTTCTAGTCCAAGCACTGTTGTTCACCAGCTGTTACAATCTTGGGTAGATCACTTCATCTATGTTTTAGTTTCCTCATCTTTTAAATGGATAGGAATAATATTTACTGTAAATGAGTAATATTGCATGGAAGTAATTAACACGGAGCCAGGCATAGACTAGATACTGAATAAATTTTTGTTAGTTCTACATCTAAAAAAAATTAATGTCTATAGCTCTGTTTTCACAGGGTCTACACTAGCTCTAGGGATTGAAAATATGCTTGCATTTCTCAGAACCAGAAAATGGCAGAATTTGAGGATCACTGGGATAAAGATAATAGCAATAAATTCTATAGTCAGCATTTGTTTTTAATCTTTAGGTGGTTCCAAGACATTGGTACTTACCTATATACTAGGGTTAAAGTAAGAAGAAAAGAGGTAGGGGGGATACAAAAATAAGTAAGGCATATTTCTGCCTTCTGAGAGATTATGGTCTCAAGTCCACCATCAACATAAGAAACTCTTGATACTGATGAATCATGTTTAAGTTGTATGAGCTTCTCAACTTCAGTAGAGAATTGTTAATTTATTTGAAATTTGTAATAGTTTAAAAATATTGTTTTAGAGACTTTCTGCTTGGATTGAGAGTTAGTAGTTTTTTCTTCAATCTAGAGTAATTTCTGTCATGTTTCCATCTACCTCGCTTTAAAATTCCCTTTAATAATTACCGGCATTGTTCATATCAAGAGCTAGTCAAATCAATTCATATATATGTGTGTGTGTGTGTGTGTGTGTGTGTGTGTGTGTGTGTATTTTCCCCTCCTTATTCAGTTACTTTATTAGTTATGATGCAGGCTAAGTTTCTGTAACAAAAATACCCAGAAATATAGTAGCTCTGTCCCATGAGATCATTCGAGGATCTGGGCTGGTGAGTCAGCTCTGCCGTACTAAACATATGGCCTCCATGTTAAGCATCCAGGGTAGCTGAGAAATTAGTGCCATTTCTCAGTCAGAGGAAGAGGGCAGAGGAAGTCCATGATAAGCAGCTAGCTTTATCATTAAGGAGGTGATTCAGAATCTACACATATCACTTCTTCTGAATCCCTTTGGCCTGAACTTGTTATGTTGCTACTTCTAGCTGTGAGGGAGGCTGGGAAAGGCACTGTCTGGATGAGTGGCAGGAGATTCTTATTACTTAAAGGAAGAAAAGGGGAATGCACACTGGCCAATAACTAACAGTCTCTTCCATATTCACTTATTCCTCCATCAATTTTAATTCATATATCACCATGGGTCTCTCTTGCATTTATGCTTTCACTGGCCACATAGGGATGTGACTGATAATCCCTGCAAGGTGCAGTTGGACTGAGACAAGAATACAAGAATGTCACTGGTACTTGGAATTAATTTTTTATAGCTCTAGCCATCATCTATTATCTATCTATCTATCTATCTATCTATCTATCTATCTATCTATCTATCTATCTATCTATCTATCTATCTATCTATCTGCCTTATTCTTCCTGTAGCTACATATTTGTCTGAAATTCTGATATACGTTTGAACCTTTTGGTTTTGGGTAGATTCAATTTTTGTCAAGGAATCTCTCTCTATATATTTTATTGGGAAAGTAACTGCATGCTAATGAATGAGTAGGAGTTAACTTAGAGTAGAAATAATTATAAAGCACCTGTCAAAAGTGAAGTGCTATAGAAATGCTAAATAATGACACTAATAAAAAACTGATTGTCGTGACTTCAAAGGAAGTGTTAAGTTGGAGTGTTTTGACGTGTATGGGATTTGAATGATCTAAATAGGTGTTTAGATACTCACATGAGAGACTGTTCTACCCACTCAAGGGAAATAAGAGTCTGTTCTACATACTCAATGTTTTGATGCTTCCGAGAGAATTTTAGCATTTTAAAATATTACTTTAAAAGTAAGGATTGTGTTGTCTTGATTAAATTCATATAAAGGAAGGACATTGCCTAACAAAAATGTGACATTCTTAGACTGCTTTATTGTGTACCTTGAGTTCCTGGGGTCTTTGCCTTTGATATGATCCAATGCCATTGAATTTATGTTGACAGAAACAGAGCTAAGACTGCAAATAGGTAGTGAGCTCTGGTGAGAGTTAGAGCTTTGGGTTAGGTAATTTTCTTATTTTAAAGATGTATCTGACTCTTTCATGCGTTGGTTTAAAATATAATACTAAAGTATTATTTAGCAAAGTGGTGAAACCTCTGGCTCTGGACTCAGTCGGAGTTCAGGTCAAATCTATTTGTGATCTTTGGTGCAGAATGTGATCATTCTCCACACCTCAGTTTCTTCACTGGTTAGCTGATTATTAGAATAATAATAGTACTTACCTAATAGGGTGTGAGAATTACGTGAGATAATGCACGTGAATTGCTTGCCACCGGTTGGTGTTCTGCTTTTCCTATTTGCTCAGATATTCTGTGAAGGGTGGTATTCACAATCTTTCTGCTGGTGATTTCAAATCTCAGATTCATTGGGGTTTCACAGAAATATTCTTTTATGATATGACAGTATAGAGGTTGAGCTAAACGTTCCTAGCTCCATCAGTCTCTAGCTGTGTACTCTTGAGTGAGTTAGTTAACCTTCAGTGCCTGGATTTTTCTCAATTGTAAAATGGAGCTAATAATACCTACGTCATAGCGTTCTTGTATGTAAAGTACTTAGCCCAGTGTTTGGTACATAATAAATGTTCAACAAATATTACATATTATTCCCTTTAAAGCTTAAAATGGTTAGTTAGGGGTTTTGTTTGTTTGTTTATAAAATGAATAGGTGTTTTAGATATCTAGTATCACCATTTTGAACACTGTTGATTTCCCCACTTCAAAAACAGTTCTTTCAGTGCCTGGTTTGTTTCAAAGTGTGTTCTCAATTGTACATGCTGGTACAGGGTGTACTATCATGAATAAATGAAAAGAAAAGAACCCAAACTGATACTCTAACTTTCTAACTTTCTGTTAAGTGCTTAGTTCTAACACCTTCAGATTTGTTACAATAGATGACAATGAATAAATCTGGGTGTCTTATTTTCTCTTTAACTTCTAATGAAGTAAACAGATGGTAGACATTGAGGTTATAAGCGAAGAAAACTGGTGCTGCAATGATTAATTTCCTCTCCCAAAGGATATCTCGGCATTTTCATAGTGTCCAAACTGGTTACTTGTAGTTTTGAGGCAGAGCTAAGAGGGTGTAGAAGGAGTAGTTATGTCAGGTTGCTCCCTCAAAACCACCTGTAGCAGACACAATACAGGTGATGTAGCAAGCTCAGAAGTATCACACTTAGAACCCATACCAAGTGGGCTGCAGTGCTGGAAATCTGCATGGCCCTGTGATCGCTTCAGAGGCAGGAAGCGTATCTTACTAGATTTGGTTTCTTTTGCATTTAACACTGGCATTTAGTAGGTGCTTAATAGTTGTTGACTAGTCAAATATCTGAAAGTAAAAAATACCTCTTTAGAATTTTGTGTTAGGTATTATTTTATTTAGATATTGCTAGTACTGGGAGATTATACTATGTTTACTTTATAGTAAATAATTTTAGTAAACCAAAACAAGGTTTATATTGACTAAAGAAACTTTCTATTTAAAGAAACTTGTGAAAAATGCTTTTGTGACAGTAGATTAATCCTTGCCTACTGTATGCTTTGTAAATTTCTCTCTCCCTAAAGTAATAAAGAAGTGAATCTAAAATTGAACGCTTTATAGAACAAGCATAAGAGCTTCGGGAATCTGAAGTCACCATTTTTTAATTTACAATGCAGATCTGTCTACTTACCATTTTCTTCTTTCAGGGTATGCCTGCCACCAAATGCTAAATTAAACAATGGTATTGTAACAGCTATATACAATGTCAGAGGGGTAGTAGACTTGGGGGGAGGTTTATCACTTTATGAGGGGTGTAAATATCTAATCATTATGTTGTTTTGTACACCTGAAACTGATATAATAATAACAATAATAATAATAATAAAACCCATCTGTATGGTCAATTGGAAAAGCAGATATGAAAGCATTATAAATTCTTCAGAACTGAAGTATTATTTTTCACTATTCTATCATTATTTAAAGGTGTAATGCTGAATTCCTTGTGGAGCCTATTCTCTCAGGTGAAAAATTTAAGCCTTTTCCCTTGGGGCAGAGGTGAAGGGAGTGGGGAAAAGGGGTAAACTTTGGGGGTTTCTTTCAGAAGTTGTGCAAAGGGGATTCTCAGAGCAGTTGTTGCCTGGATCTGCTTTTGTTGGCTGTGAAAATTGGGGTGGGGTTTAGCCTTTTTCTGCAGTTACTGCTGAACTAAGGCATGGACCTGGAAAAGAACCACATGCAACCTCCCGGGCGTGGCTCACTTGTTGTGGTGCCTTCTCAGAGTTTGCCCTTCAGCCAACCCTTTGACCCACTTTTAACTTTGGACAAAAAGAGGAAAGTTAAGTTCCTTGCGGAGCATGTGGAGATGCTCCTTGGCGCTGGACTCAGGCAAGATCCATCTGCTGAAGTGTAGTGCATTTCAAAAAATTCTTTCTGGAAAATGAAAACATGATTTTGAAGTAGTTGCAGTATTGAAATGCAGCACTCTGCTTCTTTTTTTTTTTTTATTATTTTTTTTTTTTATTAATTAGTTTCAGGTGCACAAGACAAAGCAAAACTTAGACATTTATCATTTATATCCCTCACACTGTGTGAACCCCCCTCCCCCCATCCACTATCCCTCTGTACGTTCCCAAAACCTCTCACCTTCCCCTTATCCCCACCCCCCCGCCCCTCTAGCAACCCTCTGTTTTTTCCTCCATGTTTCCAAAACTGTTTCTGATTAGTTCATTCTTTTTGAAGCAAGACTTGCTTTGGGCTCACTGGTGCAGAAGAGTCCTCAAGACGAAGAGATTCAGAAACAGCAGGAATGGGATCTTAAGAAAGATATCGCTCATTCTACAAAACAATTGCTCTAATTAAAAAAAATGTCACGTTAGCAAGAGTAGCTCAGTTGGTAATGTGACGGTGGGAGCAAGTTGTAAAACGCCTCCACAGAAATGTCTGCTCTGAAGATTTACAATCTGCTGTTTTGAGTTGTGATGAGAGGGCTTGGAAATTGATGGCCAGGGGCCTCCAACGTTCTTGGCCTTGCCCTTTGCATTTCACTCCCAAGAATAGAGACTTTGGAAAAATTTCTCTTCCATTTTCCTTTTAATCCTCCTGAATATTTGGCTGCAATAGGGATTGATGCTTCAAGACAACATTTTATCAACTTATGACTGTTTTAGCCATCACCCACAAAGTCCTATGGAATTTTGAACACTTAAGATTTAAGAATTTGTGCATTTGCAAGAAATTCTGTGCCCTTAATAAAGAAAGAGGGCAACCAAAAGGAAAAAATAACGTTTATTGAAATATACACAATAGTTGAGAACATAAACTTCTGTGTCTACCTAGAAACACTATCCCTCACTTTTTATTATTATATTTATGGCTGCAACATGGGTTAGCAAGATTACATAAGTTTCAAGTGTATAATACTATAATACATCATCTGTATGTCGCATCGTATGCTCATCACCTAAAGTTTAGTCTCCTTTCATCACCATATATTTGACCCCTTTTACCCTCTTCACCTTTCCCCACCCCCTTTCCATTTGGTAACCACCATACTGTTGTCTGTGTCGATGAGTTTTTTTGTTTGATGGTTGGTTTATTTGTTTTATTTGTTCATTTGTTGTTTTCTCTTTTATATCCCACGTATGAGTGAAATCATGATTTTTGTCCTTTTCCATCTGACTTGTATCGCTTAGCATGATATTCTCAAGATTCATTCATGTCATTGCAAATGGCAGTATTTATCTTTTCTTATGGCAGAGTAGTATTTCATTGTATATATATAGCACACCTACTTTATCCAAAAATCTATCGAAGGATACTTCAGTTGTTTCCATGTCTTTGCCACCCCGAATAATGCTGAACATAGGGGTACATATGTCATTATGAATAAATATTTTCAAATTTTTGGGGTAGATACCAGAAGAGGAATGCTGGGTCATATGGTAGCACTATCCTTAATTTTTTGAGGAAACTCCATACTATTTTTCATAGTGGCTGTACCAATTTACATTCCCACCAGCAATGTTTGAGGGTTCCTTGCTCTCCACGCCCTTACCAACATTTGTTATTTCTATTGATAATAGCCATTTTAACAGAGGTGAATGGTATCTCATTGTGTTTTTGATTTGCATTTCCCTAATAGCTGTTGAAATTGAGCATCTTTTCATATACCCGTTGGCTATTTGTATGTCTTCTTGGGTAATGTGTCTGTTCAGGTCCTCTGCCCATTTTTTAATTGGATTGTTTGTTTTTTGTTGTTGTTGAGTTGTATGAGTTCTTTGTATAGTTTGGATATTAGCCCCTTATTGGAGATATTGTTTGCAAATATCTTCTACATTTAGTTGGTTGCCTTTTTGTTTTGTTGATGGTTTTTTTCATCTGTCTTATATTATAGGGATTACACCAAAAGCAAAATGCTATATTGAAGGAAAGCATAAATGTTTGGGGATTATAAATCTTTGTAGGTTCTTGGAAGTATTATCCCAAATTTACATAGAGACATGAATTTTTTTATACCACTGCTTCTCCAAGTTTAACGTGCATACAAGTTACCTGGGGATCTTGCTAAAATGCAATTCTAATTCAGTAAGTCTAGGGCAAGGCCCAAGTTTATGAATTTCTGACAAGCTCCTAGGTGCTGTTCATATTCTGGAATATACACACTTTGCAGGGGAAGCACTCATGTATATTTGCATTTTAATTTTTTTGGTTTCAGTTGTATGATTCCATTGGTTGGTAGAACTTAAAAGTTAATTTTATTTAGCAGGATTTAGGTTATAATAAAATTTGCAGTTTTGGCAATGAATTGGCAATGATCATGCTTCCTTTTCTTAAAGGTAGAAAAGCTGAGATTCACAGAATAATTCTCAGCTGGTTCATCCCTGGGGTCCTTAGATCCCTTTTGTGGTTGTCTAATGGGGCTCTAGGCTTCTCCTGTGTCTCCTATTTATGTGGAATTACACTTTCCATTCTAGGTGTCAACTAGAGATGGGTGGCTTTTGAAAATATAGTTTTGTTTCAAAATATTTATTCATCATTGAGCTCTTCCCAAATTCTCTGGGGAATATTCAGTAATTTGGAGCCTTGAACATGAGAGGCCCTCGCCATAATTTTGGCTGATAACAACACATCAATATATAAAAAAAAAACTAAGTTAAATAATAATAAAATGATCAAAATTTCTTACATTTAGTTGTTTATATGTTCCCCCATTAGATTATAAATTCTTCGAAGGCAGGGTCTATGTATGTTTCATCTTTGTGTAACTGTAGCGTGCCGATAAAAGATTTAGAGAGAATTAGCACATCATAAATAGTAGATGAATTAAATTCAAATATCAAATTGACAAACAGATTCTAATATAATAAGGTCTCTAAAAATGATAATTACATCCCTGGGGAAGCCTAGGGTTCTTTTTTTCTTAGGACTTGAGGTTCTCCAGACATGTCTAAGTCAGCCACTGACCCCATATTGCTCTCTAAATCTTCATTTTCCCACTTTTAAAATGGAGATAAAACATTTTTCATTAGCTAAGAATGGTAAGAGTAAGTTGTAGGCTTGACTGTTTAGTGATTCTACCTGCATACTTTGCTGTAAATAAAGGGAGTCAGGACATATACAAAACATCCTGAGAAAGAGCAAGACTCTCTCACCCACTGGCAAGAGATAATGTTTTGTGTTTTTTATACTGTTTCCTTTTCACCATATAGAAAGGTTGCATTTTCTAGCCTCCTTTGTGGATAGATGTGGGACCATATGCTGAATTTTGGAAATTGGAGTATTAGTCAAAATGATGTACACTATTTTGAGACTTGATGCTTAAAAGCATCCTGCATCAACTGTCAGTCTTCTCTTTCCATTCTTTGGTGGCCTTGGAAACCACATGCTCTAGATTGTGCAGCCTGGGTGCCTGAGCTTGGGGGACATTTGTCCAGGACAGCCACATGACCCATATTGGACTATGCTGTGAACGAGAAGTGAACTTTGATTACGTTAAGCCACTGAGATTTTTGTAGTTGTTTGTTGCAGTAGGCAGCATTAATCATTCTGATACTTGTAAAAAGATTTTCTAGCTTGGGGGAAGGATGAGGAATGAGAGAGGGGATAAAATGACAGAGATAAAATAGTGGGCTGGAGACAAGGGAACTGGGCATGAAGACACCATGTGAAGAACAGGCGAGTCTGTGTCCAGAGTCAGCCCAGCCTCGACTTCTAGGAGAACTTCCCCTTGCATCTCCAAGAGCTATGTTTACTGTCAGTTCTGTTGGCATGTGGTGAGGGCTTTCTTTCTACAGTAGCCAGTAAGTCTTTTGTTGACCAGACTTGACACTTATCTGTGTTTCAAGATTTTGGCTGATTACTGTAGAGCTTAAATAAATTGAACTCCTCTCTCTCTCTGCTTCCCTCCCTCCTCATATACATAACGTTCCTGGAGTTTTGTGAACCAAATAACATGAAGATGGGTCCCTGAATATCCAACAGGGTGACAGTAGAATTGTGTATGTACTTGGGAAAAGCTGTACAAAACAACCTTAAAAGCAAAGAATGTGGGGGGAAAAACATAGCATTGTTATAAAAATAGCTAACATTAAATGGTGTTAACTATATATCTGGCATTGTGCCAAAGGCTAGACCCATACCATTTCGTTTAATCATCATTATATCCATATGAGATAGTTATTACACTGCAATATTTTTATGTAATGATTTTCCCCATGCTAGCATTCTTCCCCCTGCCTTTTTCTAGTATCATCTATAACCCTCAAATTTTAGCTCAAAAGTCACTTACTTGGGGAATTCTTTCCTGACCAACTCTCAGTCTGAAATTCTGTCAAGTTCCCCTGCCCTCCAAACTCCTAACACCTGTACTTTTCCCTGATTGCATTATCAGAAATATTTATTTGTGTTATATTTGGGGCATTGTTTATCTTTTCTAGAATGTAATCATCGTGAGGAAAGGACTAGGGCTGTTTAGCTCATTGTCTCTGCCTGGCACATACTAAACTCACAGCAAATATTTGTTAAGAGAATGAATAAAATGCATGACCCTCAGATTTTAAATTTGTCCCTGTAATAAATATTGATGGAAAATGGGATGAGAGCAGGAGAGTAGGTGAAGAGTATTGCTATTTGAAAAGAACTATGAGGACCATGTCACTTACTAGTATTCTTAATAGTTTTATTGTGTTGAAAATATATTTAAAAAGATTATTTTCACAGTTCTGCAATGAGAGGTACTCTTGATATTTTCTGAAGATAGTAATGTTCTATAAGAAAACTTAGAAATTTTCAATCTCGTGAGTGACCCTGAATTTATTACAAAGGATCCTTGAATTTATAAAAAATATTGAGCATTGTATGTAGATTGATTAAATGACACACCTTCGCATATGTACACTACCACTTAAAAGATATATGTAGATGCTATTGTAAATAATACAATCTATTTAAAAACATTAACAAATTCATAGTAACTTACTATAATTATTTATTTTCCTTAATTGGCAGATACTAAAAGTACTTTCGCTACAATAGCTATAAACATTCTTAATATTTAAAAATGGCCCTCAGACTTAAATAGTGAAAACTTCTAGATTAAAGAGAGCTAAAACTTCTAACTCTGTTATAAATCTGTTTTTAGTGTTATTAATGCAGAAGTGATCTTTAGATATCAATGTTCTAGTTTTATATTGTATTTTTACATTCCTCACAGAAACTGATTTCTTAAATCAAGGCCATCTACAAAACTGATTTTTCTTTTTGTGAGATATCTCTTTGGTTGTTTGTTGGTTCATTTTCTTTTTTTTTTGGGGGGGGGGTGCGCAGTTTGCCAGTTAATATGTATTATTATGAAAGCTTTTAAACATACACAGAATAGAATAATAAACACCCATTTATGCTCATGACTCAGAATAGGCAATTATCAAGATTTTTGTCATACTTGTTCATTCATTTTCTCCTTAGCTTTCTTGTGGTACAAAGAGTACTCATGAACCAATTACTAAAGGCAAAAATTGACAATAAAGGAATATTGTGAATTAATTTGACTTATTGTAAAATTAGGAAAGTATTGTCATGCTATGACAAATGTGTATTTGTTCATAATTATCAGTTTGATTATATTAGTAGTAACTAAGAAAAGTGAAACAGTGTCTTTCTAATAAATCAAATTTCTTACACTATCTTTTCAATCTTCCCTATCTATCCCTATCCAAAATGATATTCCTAAATTTCTTATTTTAACAATTTTTGCTTCTCTTCAAACATCTGCAATGGCTCCAATAGCCTACAGTTTAAAGCCCAAAGTATTCTGGCTTAGTATGCTATGTTGTACTTTTCTGTTCTGATGTCTCAATATGTGCCAACAAACCTACTTTAGTGTGGAGGTTAAGCATTTGGTTTAAGAGAAATTAAAATTTGGGTCAAATTCTAGTTGTACCACCTGCTACCAGTAACTGGACTGGATGCCTCACAATCAGTGTTGCATTTCAACCCATGGCAGCCCTGTGAGAGGCATTATTGGTACTATCTTGATTTTGTAGGTTAGAAAACCAAGGCTTAACCAAGTTAGAGGGCTGCTCCAACTCCACACAAGTTAAGTGTGTACAGAGGATGAGGATGTCAAAAAAAGGTATATGCATTTTAAGAAAGGAAAAAACTGTATTAAAAGTGTAACACTCAATATATACTGATAACAAAAGATGAATACAAGTCATGTGTATACATTTTTTGGGTACCCCGGTATATGGGCTGCAGAGTGAGACAGATTTTCAGTTTCTAAAAGCAGTCTAACTGTGTCAATTTTTTTAAAAAAAATTTGAGGCATAAATGATAATTTTGAACATACTTGATTTAAAAAGAAGTACAAATCTATCTAAAAGAGAAAATATGAAGAGTACCATGAGTTTATCAAGTGCAAATTAATTTATTTCCATGCTTTCACCCCAGGATTTGTTTAGAAATAAAGTCTGACATTTATGGTAGAAGAATAATGTTGATAATAGCAGGGTGTGGGGACAGCACTCAATAGAACTCAGATCTACTTTGTACCCTCTGTGACTAGGCATGCCATTTAGCTTCTCTGAGCCTTAGATTCCCATATTCTAGAATGCGTGCCACAAGAGTCTTCTTTCTGACCTTACAAGATGGTTCAGGATACGTGAAAATACTAGAAAATGTATCAAATGCTGTGCAAATGTGACACTACTAGTATCTTCTAATCAAGATGTGACTATTTTTTTTTTTTTTATATCAAGAGAGGATAAAATCATACCGTTTTCACCTTGGGACTAAACCTTGGTTATAGGAATATTTTTCTTAGTCCATAAAATATTTGCTATTTTCCCCTGCACAATTGTATGGATAGTTGAATTTAGTTTTATTTTCCATTCATACAAGCAACTTCATTTTGACTGTTGAATAGATTAGTAAGTTGATTCAGAAAATTGTTAGAGGCTTGGTCAGCTGATAAGTATTATTGAGCAACATGTTCATGCGTTTTTAAAATGAACTTTAGCCGATTGCAAAAACGTCATTGGCTTTTTTTCTTTCTTCTGTTTATCAATACCCTTTCTCACTTTCCCAAGCTCCTGCGCTAAGGGAGTATGAGCAGACAAATCAACTTTCCCTCCTGTACAGCAAAGCAATTTGTCAGTGTATAGGAGAGTCCACAGGATCTGCTTCTGGTTTCTCTTTTTATCTTGTGTCTATGTGCCTTTGCCTCATTGTTGCATGTAAAGTTAAAACTGTACTAATTTGGAAAAAGTGAAGAACTTCAAGCTCTAGTTTTTGCATAGAGACAGTAAAAGAAGACAATATGAAAAGCATCATTTTCATAACTGCTACACATTGCTTTGCTTTTGTATTTGGGATAGATTTTAAGTCAGTCACTCACTAGCGTTTCAACCTAATATAATGTAGCATAAAATAAATAGTATCAAAGATGTGAACTACAAGAAAAAATGATTCACAGAATATGAAGCATTTATTCCAAAAACTCATTAAGATAAAAAGAGCAATAAATGAAAACAAATGGGTAATCCATGTATTTTATTTTATGCTCATGTTTGAAATTGTTCCATATACTTAGAAAATTAAAAATAAAAGGTATAAATACTTTTTATGAAGCTGAACCAAAGCATTGTAGAACTTCTTACTATAAAATCATTTTCAAACAGAAATGTTTATGTCTTGGATTTTAAGATGAACACCCAAATGTTTGTTTCAACAAATTAAATTATTTCAATACTGCTGTAAAGCTATAGACTCAAAACTGTGTAAAGGTTTTTTTAAAACCAAATGCATTTCTTCTTTTGCACACACACATTCTCTCTCTCTCTCTCTCTCTCTCTCTCTCTCTCTCTCTCTCTCTCTCTCTCTCTCTTCAAAAAAAACCACAAAAAACCATGGGTTCATTTTAGGGTTTTATTCTATGCAAAATCCCCTTTTCCAACTCCACTATTCCTATTCCTCTGAGTTGTTGAGATAAATGCTTTATGAGAATAAAGATTTTATCAACTTTGGAAGTCTTATTTCAGATTAGTTGATATCAATTAAGATTGCACACACTTACTATTCACTTTCTAGCATTGCTATGCTGTTGGATACAAACCTATTGGCTGAAGTTGCAGAATGTACTGCAGTTACAAACAGGAGCAAAATGGAGAAAGGAGCTCTTCCCAGAGTGAAGAACCAGGTCCTAATAAAAAAATCTCTACTTCTTGCAGGATGTGAGGCATTGGGCGTTGGGGAATGGCTTCACAATTTTTACTGGTAGGGTTTTAAGAAGTGCTGTGGACCAGAGAATGCTGTACACTTCCTTGTATTTCCCATTTGTAACAGTAACATTTATTGTGGGTAGCATGTTCTTGCTGCCTTATTGTATAGTAGATGTGATGGAAGCAGACAACTGTCTGTTTAGTCATAGGTTACCAGCCTGAAAGGAGCCCCAGGGGGAAGACTGAATACCACCTGGAGAGTCTTAATTTTGAACTAGATTCAGCAACCAGATGGGACTGGGTTTTCTTCCTTGGAGTGGGGTGTTTTCATGTGGAAATAAGAATGAAATATTTCAATAATCAAAAGGTAGAGAAAAATCCTACCCATTCACCATAATAATTTTTGTTTCTGGATACAAAAAAACTATATTTCTCAGTCTCAATTTTCTCAGCAGAAGTGAGGGATTCTGCAAATAGTTGGGGAATATAGACTGGGTTATGTCCAGTGATATGTGGGCAGAAATTATATAGACAACTTTCAAGTCTGACATTTTTTAAAAAGATCAAAGCTGGAGTTATGATTATGATGAGTGAAATGGAGAAAACATATTTCACTCTTTTTCCTCCCACTGAATGTAATTATAAAACCTGGAGAGAATGCACGGGGAAATTATCAAAAGATTCTGAAAAGTGAATAGCAGAAGCCATATTGGAACAACATGGAATTTGAAGTACAATTCAATTCATGGTGAATTTATCATTTTTCCCTTCTAGTATACCCTGACCTGAATTCAGTGTGCCTGGAAGTGAGCACTGCAGTTCAGACAGAGAGAGTTCCAGAAGTCTTCTATCCCTGGCTTGAGGCCTGGGAAAGGAAAGGCCTGATGTTCAGAGAGTGCAAAAATGTCCTAATTCTGATTTTCTGATCTTTTTCTCTTGTCTTCATTCTTATTCCCTCGTCTCTCTACCCCCACCCAGGCAATTCTAATTTAATATGATATAGTAGGTTAAAAGTAAAAGGATAGACAAAGATGTACCATAAAAGAACTAACAGAAAGAACACTGGAGTGACTATATTAATATCAAACAAAGAAGACTTCAGAGCAAAGAAGATTACCAGGGATAAAGAGGGATATGACATACTGTTAAAAAGATCAATTCATAAAGAATACATAAAAATAGTAAATATATATGTATATAGCTAATAACATAATCTAAGGCTACATGAAGCAAACTGACAGAAATGAAAGGAAAAATAGACAAATTCACAAATATATTTAGAGATTTTAACACTCCTCTTTGTCATAGATATAATGAATAGATGTAAAATGAGTAAGAATATAGGATAAATGAAGAATACTATCGACCAATCGACCAATTGGATCTAACTGACATTTATAGACTACTCCAACCAATGGCAGCAAAATACAGATTCTTTTGAAGAGCATGTGGACCATTCAATGAGATAGGCTGTATCCTAGATCATAAAACAAACTTTAACAAATTGAAATGATACAAATTATGTTATAAGACTATAATAGAAACAAGCTAGTAATCAATAACAGAAAGATAATAGGAAAATCTCTAAATACTTGGAAATTGATCATCAAATTTCTATATAATTAATGAGTCGTAGAGTAGGTCTCAAAGGGAATTAGAAAATATTTTGAGGCACATAAAAATAAAAATACAAACTGTGGGATGAAGCTAAATCAGCACTTAGAGGGAAATTTATAGCATTAAATATGCATGTTAAAAAAGAAGAAAGGTCTCAAATCAAGAACATAAGCTTTTACCTTAAGACATTAGAGAAAGAGAAAATTAAACCCAAATCAAAGAGAAGACAATTATAAAAGCAGAAATAATAAAACTGAAAACAAAAAAATAACAGAGAAAATCAAGGAAACCAAAAGCTTAATTATTTGAAAAGATCAGAGGAATCCACAAAACTCTAGACTCTCGCAAGACTGCCAAAGAAAAAGAAAGAAGAAAAATTACCAGTATCAGGAACAAAAAAGGGACATGCATACATTAAAAGGAAAATAAAGGAATATAACAAGCAACTCTATTTACATCAATTCAACAAATTAGGTGAAATGGAGCAATCCTTAAAACAACAAATTCCCCAAACTTACCCAAGATAAATAGCCTCAGTAGTTCTATAACTAGTAAAGAAATTGAGTTTGTAGTTTAAAACTTCCTAAAAAAAATATCTCCAACCTTAGTTGGTTTCTCTGGAAAATGAACCATTTGAAAAAGAATTGGCACCTGTTCGCCACAATCTCCTCCAGAAAAATAAAGGAAGGTGGAACACTTCCCAACTTATTTTATTAGGCCAAAAGTACCCTGACAAAGATACTACAAAAACAAACAAACAAAAACCCCCAAACTACTGATCAATATCCCTCATGAACATACTTGCAAAAAATCTTAATAAAAAATTAGCAAATTGAATTCAGCAGTATACAAAAATACTATACCACAGACAAGTGCAGTTAATCATGGGAATGCAAGTTTCCCTTAATATTTGAAAATGAATGTAATTCACTGTATTGACAATCTCAAGAAGATCCACATAATCTTATTAATGGAGGAAGTAAAAGCATTAGAAAAAATATAGCACTCATTTATGATAATAACTCTCAACAAACTAGGAATAGAAGGAAACTTCCTCAACCTGATAAAAGGCATTCACACACACAAAATCAACAATAATATACTTAGTAGAGAAAAACTGAATGCTTTATACCTAAGACTGGGAACAAAGTAAGGACATCTGCTCTCCTTATTCTTGTTCAACATATACTGGAAGTCTTAGACAGTACAATAAGATAAGAAAAGAAAATAACAGACATATTTTTGTAAGTTGAGTAAATAGAATAAGAGGTGTTTTTTTTTCTTCTACTTATGTAGCCTCCAAAGCCCCTAGAAAAAGGCTTTGCTCATTGTAGGCATTCAAAATATTTGTTGAATGAATGGAAGAAAACTCAGGGGACAAAATGATTCCCCTCCACCTTGCTTTCCCATAACTGTGATAATTAATCAGGGTATGATTGCTCCATGCTTAACTTTACAAGTAGAAATGGTTTGAATAGAATGGGTGCCTGGAATTGGATTTTCCTAAATCATTTTCCATGTGGTTAACACTGCTAGGGAGGGATTTTTCTAGGGATCTAAGGTTAGGACCCTTTCTATGGCTGTTTTATATTCTGAGCATGCTTGGTAAGAGCATACTGGCAAATCTCATTTCCCTGAAATGCCAGGTTTGGATAAGTACAAGTGTACTTCTGTTTTAACTGCCTGTCTCCATCTAGTAGCTACTAAAATCAAGCTTCTAGGGTACTTTGGTCTGAGGAGGATTTAAGTGGAAAGATCATTTGTATATCTAAGACTTCTTCAGGGAAAAGCAGTGTGGTTTCCTCCTGTGTTGGAGACAGAGATGCTTTTAGATGGGACATTGCCTGCTTTGACTGATTTCCCCAACATGCCACCATCACACAATTCTATGGCCTGTGTGTCTAGTCCAGCTTCTATCTTGGGCAGCAGCAGCCCTGGCCTCCCAGAGAATACATTTTCCAGATCTTTCTTTACTCTTCCATTTTGCTTGAAATGAAATATCTAAATAATTTAGGTGATAATGTAGGTATGGATTTCCTAATACTTCCCTAATCTTTCTTCCTGATAATACATATTTAGACCAAATACTAATTATCTACTTACAAAAATCCATAGAATCATGATTTAAAAACTGCACTGCAGATTTCTGTGATTTCCCATCTCCCACTCTCTTCCCATAAATTTCCCTCCTGTGGATTCCAAGGTCATTGAAGAATATTGAGCTGATCAAAAACAAAACTGTATCTTTAGACATCAAACATTAGTTTCAAGGGATTCTTGGGATTTTTCTCTATTGTTATTGTGAGACTTCAGGATTTATAGTTAGATGTGTAGAAAAAATAATTTAAAATAATTTCTATCTGAAAAATTCAATAAGGATAATTATTCCAAACATTTAAATCAACGTGTTGTCAATAAAAAGACAATTTGTCATCTACACAAAATTTTTGGATTTTTTTCTTTGATCTTGACAACCTGTGATTTTATCCTGCTAATCATTACACATATTCTTAATAGAAATGTTTCCCTTAATTAAGGGAAAATCAGTAGTTTCGTGAATATGGTAAGTTTTTTTTCAATGGGAGATAAAAGATGAGAAATGAAATGTGTTTATGTAGGAGATAATTTACACAATTTTCTTTATAACTTGCAAATAAAATTACTTTATTTTTGTCTGTGTATAATACTAAACACCATGAGTGTTTTGTAGGTGTAGCCTGTGATGAAGCAAAGTAATTTGTGTGTTTGTGTGCAAGTTACACCCACATACAATACTAAACCCTAATCTTTGTCTCCATGGTTGCTAAAGTTAAGGGTTCAAATTAGAAAAAAATAGTGGTTAGGAAAGGAGGTCTTTAAAGATTGCTCACATTCTTTTAATATGTAGAGAAACAACAAATATTTTAATCATAATCTTAAGATTACTAATATAATTAATAAAACTTCACAAGTCAATCTACGATATAATATTTTATTATAACATTGAAATAAGAAAGAAATGTGGGGGAAGTTGAAGCATTTCCCACTGTTAGTTTACAAATACCAATATTTAAGCACAAAATATTAAACCAACATAATTAAGCCTTTTATAACTCAAGAGTCAGTTAGCAATAATATTGAAAGTATCTAAATTACTCAATGGTAAAGGAACATACTCATATGTAGCCTAGCTGCATTAAAATAGAAATGTCTAAATTGAAGCCAGTACAATGTTTTCTAAAGAACAAACCAGGCTTCTGTAGTTGGTTTGAGTAAGATGCCTGAAGTGTGAATAAAGTTGACTGTCACCCAGTGACCCCTCTGGAGCTCTCCCGTGCTGGGTTCATGATTCTCTCCTAAGGGCAGCTTCTTGAAAGCTTATGTGAGAGTTGTTGAGTGGAAGGTAAATTTCCTAATACTTCTCCTACTTCAGGGAGCAAGTGAAAAAAGGGGAGGGGACTTAAAAACATCCTTTTTTTGCAAACAATTTTTGAAGTTTCAAAGGTGGATAGGTGAAAATTGAATATAGCAAGTCTAGTAGTACTGAGCAGCTGCAAATTTCCTACTATGAAAAAAATGGCGGTCTTGTAGTTGGTTCAGATGTACACTTCAAGATATTTGAAAGTTTCACTAGGGGTTTTAGACTTTCTATAAGAAAAAAACAATAATTGGAAATTGTTCTTTGTGAATACATTAGATTTATACAGACAAAACATTCATGAAGTGCAATTATAGCCAGTGTTGCTATATTAGTATGAATGTTAATAGCATGTTTGTTTTTGAAATGGGTTATGCATTCTGATAAATGTCTGCTTTAATCTAGTCATCTGTGTATCACTTGTCTAAGTACTCTCATTTAAGATGCCATATCCCTTCTTGTAGCAATAAAGGGGTAAAGCAACATTAATATTAAATAATTAGAAAAACAAAAGAGGAATGATTAAACATATTTACATAATTGAAATAACACTGTGTCTCAGTGGGAAATCGGGACAATGTTGTCTCCTTTCAAAGTAATTCATAATTCAGATTTTTAATTATGGCATATTCATTCATTTAAAGATGATTCTGGATGAGAGGGCCACTAATGAAATACAATCATTAGCATCTAAACAAAGTAATTTACAAAGTCTCCTTTAGGGGAAAAGATTTCTAGAACATCATCAATCACACAAGATATGCAAAAACAAGCAATTAAACCACACACAAGAACTACAACAGCCTTATATATCAGTAATGTACACATGAAAACATAACTGATTACAATGATTAGACTAGGGTAGTGTGGTTAATTTGTATTTTATGTAGTGATTCCATGGAAGAATGCACCCGGACAGACACATTACACACATGGGGAACTTTGTTTCATTAATACTCACTTAAAACACATGACCAGAAAACCCCCACAAAACAAACATTGCATTTTGAATCGCTGCCTGAACATACATGTGGGATCAAAATCCTGTATACTTTAACAAAACATCTTCCTTTCTCCTCACCTCTTTTTGCCTGCTGTTTGCTTTTATAAACTGGCAAAATGTGGAATTAGGAAAGTATGTCGTGTGAGGCAGGTGCTGCATTGGTTTCTCATTATTTGTTCAAATCCTGCTTTAGGCTCTGAGCACCGAAAGCGCTTCCAGCCATCACAGGGTCAGTGAGTTACTCGCTCTTCCTCCATATACACAATTACAGATCATTAAGCATGCAGCACAACTAAGTGGATAGTATAATTCTCTGACTTTTAATGTCCGTATGTAGTATCTTGCTAAGTGGACCCACCCAGAGGCTGGTTTCAAACACTGCTCCTGCAGGCCACTTAATAATCTTGTTGAAAACCTATACTACTTACTTCTGCAGGTGGATATTTCTTTGTGAAGGAAGGGTTGGGTGCAAAAGGAGAAGGAATCCGGAGAGTGTTGTGTTGAGGAGGGGGGGATCCACGGAGGAGGCTGGCACCCCTGGTGCAAACTGAGCCGCCTTCGATAACCACCAGCTACAGAAGCCAAAATATGCTCTATTGGGTACTCAAAGGATAAAAATACTGGTTAATTTTCAACAGTGCTCCTTCATTTGACTTTACAATTTACAATAGTGAACATTAATGCAGGAATGGCTTGGTCGAGGAGGAGTTTAAAATTAGAGCCCCTCTTCTCATTAGCCCCAACAGCCTGACCCAGGGTGACTGAGAAGCAATTTGTCGCCAGATTCTCATTTTGCTTCTGTTATGGCTCCTTGTAAATGAAGCGCGGCAATTTATTGTAGCACCTCGAGGAGTCAAGAACATAATGTGTAAAACACATACAAAAAAATCTTTCTTCACATTCATTAACACCCAGCACATAGAGGCTGTTCACTTTTCTCTCTAATGAAGGAGGGGATCTTAAATCTAAAGCTTTCCATCATGTGAAGAAGTCCTCTTCAGGCCATTAGACGGAGGCTGAGTTGGATTGAAGAAAGGTCAGTGACAAAAACAGAGAATGGCAATATGAGGAAAAATAGAAAATGGATAAAAGAAGAGACTTAGACGCCTCAAAGAATGGAAAGTACATTTTTGGCATCAATGATCAACCCTTCTTGTCTCTCAGTGTATTTTCTGTTGTCAGCGAAGAAAAGAATATCTGGCTTTTTATTTATCTGGAAATTGCTCTAGTGTTTGGCCAATTCTCATTTCTTCACCCTTGATCTGACCTTGCAAGAGGTATTGAGTTAGGTTCATTTGAAGAGTATATTGTCTGTGATCTTTAAAACATGTTTGCTTATTTTCTCTCCCTCACCCCCCCGCCCCCAGCCTTTATAAGAAATTGCAGTGTCTGTGGTTTTAATGCATTCTGATTGTGTAACAGGCTGCTCTGGCCCAGCGCTGGCCATGGGCTTTTATCCTACTTCCGTGATTAAATCTGATTAATGGTTTGGTTGTGTGAGGTCTCACAAATGACACCTTCAGATGAACCTAATAACAAATTACTATATGGAAAAAATTGCAAGAGGGTCCAGGATCGCCCTTTTGGATTAAATGCTGAATGTTGCCATACAGTGTACTTAGATGCTCTTACCCACTTTATGATGTAGTAATAGGCACTCAATATTTATGGTAATAATAGTGGTCTTTTAAAACTCATCTTAGAAAAAGTGAAATTATGAGTTTATAGAACCAGGTGAAAATGTCAGTAAAATCTGAAAGATTTTTTTTTTTGAGTTAACTGAGTGTTTACAAAGTGCCAGGTACTGAGCCAGGTGGATTAAATTAATTAAGTTACTCCTCACAACATTAAATTAGTAAAATTAAAGTAGGAATAGGAGATTAGATATAGTAATATTGAGTATAAATAGTATCATCTTACTTCTTCCCCACTATGCAGATGAGGAAACTGAGTCACAGAGAGGTTAAGTTACATGGTCAAACTGGAAGAGTTAGGGGAAGAGCTAGGATTCCAGCCCAGGCTGTATTGTACCAAGGCCTGCAAGCATCATCTCAGCCATACCACCTCTCACTGAGGGCACCTTTTGTTCTAAACTCCAGTGGCAAATTCCTCATTCTGTTTCTATTAAACTTAAGAAACATCTATTTTTTTTGATGCTACAGGTTAAATTTTTCTCTTTAAAATATTGAAGTTTATAAGCTAAAGCACTTAAACTCCTGCTTTACGGAATGTATCAAATTTATTCTAGGGAATAAAACATTACTGTCTCTTTTCTCTTTTCTGCCTAATCCAAAGAATCAACGTCTGTTTTTCTGTTGCTTTATTCTATCATTTACCTTTCTTAGACCCGCTCTTAGCAAATCTGAGATTTAGATGGATGTTGCTTTAGGCAGTTGAGTTCTCGCTTTTAATATTTTATCTGTCTTCATTTATAAATAGCATGTCTACTAAGCATGGTTAATATCTAAAGGAAATTTGACACACAAACAAAGGTAAAATTAAAATTTAAGAACAGTTGTCTTAGGCAGTTGGGCTGCTATAACAAAAATATCATAAACTGGGTGGCTTATAACAACATGAATTTATTTCTCATAGTTCTGGAGACTGGAAGTCTAAGACAGAGTGCCAGCAGGGGTCAGGCTCTGGTGAGGGCCCTCTTCCTGGCTGCAGATGGTTGCCTTCTCATTGTGTCCTCATATGGCAGAAAGAGAGCTAGTTCGTTCTCTGGTTTCTTCTTATAAAGGCACTAACCCCTTTCATGAAGGCTCCACCCTTATTACTTCCCAAAGGCCTCACCTTCAAATACCATCCCATTGAGATTAGGGATTCTACATATGAAGTTTGGGGAGACACAAGCATTCAGGCCATAATAACAATTCAATTAAAACTTCTTTTGTTAAAATTCTCGTTTTCTCTCAGTTTTCTCAGGTCAGCATCTAAGTGCTGCAGAACTGTCTAGCGGTGTTGGCTGCTATCTGTAGTTCACTCCTGGATGGATGGGATTTCAGATTACCTCACCTGGGCAGCTGCTGCCACCTGCAAACTACATGAGACATAGACCCAAGCAACTTCACAGTTGTGATATTATGATTTATAATAAGAAATATATTTGGTGTTCATCCTGTCTTGGTGCAGAGCTTCTAAATTCCTTGGAATTTCCTAAGTGATGAGAGCTACAAAGGTGTCTTTTGTTATGTTAATTAGGTGATTTTGGACTGCACCTAAGGATGGGAGCTGGTTGCCAGTGTAGCCAACCATAAGATTAGAGGGTTGGAAATTTCAGTCCTACCACCAACCTCTGGGGAGGGAGAGGGGCTGGTGATTGAGTTCAATCACCAAAGATCAGTGATTTAATCAATCATGCCTGTGTAATGAAGCCTTCATGAAAACCCAAAAGGATAGGGTTCAGGGAGCTTCTGGGTTGATGAACACATAGAGGTGCTGGGAGTGGCAGCCCACAGAGGGCATGGAAGCCTCATGCCCCTCCCCACAGACTTTGCCCTGTGTCTCTTCCATCTGGCTGTTCCTGAGTTATCCTTTCACAATAAACTTGTAATCTAGCAGTAAGTAAAATGTTTCTCTGAGTTCTGTGAGCCGGTCTAGGAAATTAATCAAACTCGAGGGGTGGGTCATTGGAACCTCGAACCTACAGCTGGTTTGTCTGAAGCCTAGGTGACAATCTGCACTTGCCATTGTCATATGAAGTTGAGGGGATGTTGTGAAGGCAGTCTTGTAGGACTGAGTCCTTAACCTGTGCAATCTGATGCTATCGTGGGTAGATGTTGCTGTTGGTACGGAACCCCCTGCCCTTGGAAATTAGGGTCAGGACACCCTTAACAGTGAAAGAGCATTAGCTGCTCAGGGTGCAGCTGAATCCCTGTTCTACCTTATGATTGTGTGTATCTAGTTCACCTAGACTATTAACTCCATACAGAAGCGATGTGTCAGTCAGTGCATTCCTAAGGGGACAGCACAGTACTGCCATGCAGTAGGTACAAAAGTCATTATTGAAGGAATGAGTCTTCTTTAACTAAAAGAGCTCTGGAGCACCTGAACTCTGCAGGCTTCAGACACTTGAGCAAATGTCCAGAAACTGGTGGTCAAACAACTAATATTGTCTATTATTTCACTTAGAGCCATTCAATTCCTTTGAATTAACCATCATATTTTCAATATAATTCTTATTTTCTGAAAATGGAATGTGTTTCCTAAGGGACAAGAAGTAAGTTTTCCTACATAATGCTTTGTGTACAGTAAGCACTAAATAAAAATTGCAGATTGATAATCTAAACCTTTATTGATTCCTTGCATGATTCAAAAAACATGTATTTGTACCTACTGTAGATAGCCAGGATTGGTGAGGTGCTGCGCTAGATGCTGGGATATAATGGTGCAAAATTCCTGTTCTTCAGAAGCTTAAGAACAATGAGAAGAGACAGAAACATAAACAGATGCAAGAAGGTAGCTTTCCCACTGATAATATTCTAAAAGGAGGAGCCAAAAGCTTTGTCTACGTATCTGGTTATTCAAGATTGTATATTTGATATATTCAGATGATTGACAGGATTTATTTCTTACTACCCACAAAGCTGCTTTGGTGTGGCATAGACCCCAAGATATAGATTATTAAATCCATCATGCTCAGATATTGAAACAAATACATTCAGTATCTTCAGAGTAGTCCCAATCACTTAAATCCTAATCCAACTTCTAGATGAAGTCAGGTAGGTATTTGACGGTTGTTCTTATGTCCCCATAAAGTTTTCTCTATTCTAGTTATTTCTGCTTTAAATTATATTCCCTGTTTCTGTAAAAGAATGAGGACAAGAGGCAAATTCACAGGGAAGCTAAATTTCAAGGTACCTCACTCATATGGGGCCTTAGAAATGTGTTTATATGGGCATATGTCTTTGTAAAAATTGCTAACGTAAGATATTTCAACCGCCACTGTCTGTCTCTTCCCACTTCAATTTCCCATCCATCATACTTCCCCTCAGGTAGGGTGGCATCCTTGTGGCCTTGAGCAGTTCTTGGATACCACTAAAGGGAAGTTGATTTGAAATACATATTATTTGGATTCAGTGGGATCCATTTATGTGGTTTGCAATCACTTCCATATATAGCCAAATTTTTCTAGCTGCTATTGTTCTGATTTGAAATTTGAAATGAAAAGCATGGACTTTCAAAGGACCTTGAATATCCAAAACAATTGTGAAAAAGCACGAAGTTGGAAGACTCATATTTCCTGGTTTCAAAATTTAATACAAAGCTATATTAATTTAAACAGTGTGGTATTGGAATAAGGATAGACATATAGACCAATGGAATAGCATTAAGAGCCCAGAAATAAACCTTCATATATAGTCAATTGATTTTAGACAAAGGCGCCAAGGTCATTCAACGGGAAAATGAAATTCTCTTCAACAAAGGGTGTTGGGAAAACTGGATATCTGTAATACATACCAAGGAACCATTTAAATATTCTATAGCCAAAAGGTAGGAGAAAAATTATTATAGAGGCATGTCAAGCAGTTAAGTAATACAACTATTATGTTATTCTTATGGATTTTGTGATAATTTGGTAACTTACTCTAAATTTGATTTAACTTCTTATTCTAAATAAATATTCATTTTCATACCTAATTTTGTATTCATAATTTTATGTATTTTTTCTGAAAGAGATAACCTCCAATTATATGAACTTCAGGCCCCATAAAACCTGCATTGGCCTCTGGATACAAGGTACGAGGTCTCTACTAGCCCAAATAGCACATTGCATGACAAATGCAGCAAGGCTGAATTTTAGTTGCACTTGCTTCCTTGGCTGGATGCCCTCCTACAAGGTATATATTGAGAATTCTATACAGCAGCCCTATCGCTTGCTATACAAGATATTTAAAAGGGTTCGATCTTTTCAGTATAAAGTAAAACTATCTTCTCCTTCTAGACAAGGTCTAGTACCAGTTTTTCAAAAAATGTTAATGACTATAGTTTGGACATTGAAGTAATGTAGCACTCTATGTTTACATTAATTTAAAAAATATTTTGTCAGTTCCCTACTCTGTTCAAGTCTCTGTGATAACCAAAAAGATGAAGGAAGCAAGATTCATAAGAGGCCCACATATCTGATTAAGCATTACTTCTGGGTATATCTGCGAGGGTGTTTCTCGATGAGAATTAGCGTTTGAATCAGTGGACTCAGTAAAGCATATCACCCTCCCCACTGTGGGCAGCCTCATCTTCTCTTCTCTTGCCTTTCTACTGAGACGTGCAGCACCAACTCCCCCGTTTCTCAAGTGTTTGGGCTTCGACTCAATTACACCACTAGCTTTCCTCAGTCTCCAGCTTACAAAGGCTGATTGTGACACTTCTCAGCCTACATAATTGGGTGAGCCATTCTTCATAATAAATATCCCTTTATATCCTTTTGTTTCTGTATCTCCAGAGAGCCCTAATACAACACCCATGTTAGACGTAAAAACTGGGCCTCAGGGGACAAGTGAAGGAGATAAAGACATGTGAAAAAAGTAACAAATCATTGAATTTTGATTATCATCTGTCTTGAGGTTGACTAGACCACGATGCTGCTGACACCTCAGCGAAATGTTCACTGTATATTATCTTATGACAGTAAAAAAACTCAGAGAGATGCTATTAAGATTGTACATCTGAGCAGTCCCTATCCTAAAATCATGTGTCAAACAGTGTTTTTCAGCAATGGGCTAAAGCATTTTCTTAGGAGATAATGTTTTACGATGAAATGTTGTTTTAAAATTATAATATTATTTTGTCTTTCCTACCTTTAGTGGAGTGTCTGTAACTCAATTAGTTGCTTAAAATTTATTATTTCCGTGTGTTCAACCCACATGTCTACAAGGACTGGGTTGAGAACAACCAATCAAAGCCTAGAGTTTAGAAATGGCCAACTATCATAAGGAATAATCCATGGACTATTTTAGATACTAAAATTCTGACAGCTTGCTCTTGTGATAAAGATGTTAACAAGGAAAGAAAATGGCACTAATTTAATCTATTCTTATGGTTCATTCTAAAATGAGACTAGCATGACACCAAGTTATAATAATAAATACTATAGTAATTTTACAATTCTTCCTACATGCTGTTCACAGTCCTTTCACATGCAAATTTGCCATCCATTGCTTCATGACAGTGATTTTAAGTGCATTAAAGAGTTCTGAATTTTCTTATACTTGATCTCCTAATTACGTTGCAGGAACATACACAGAGTAGTATCATATACTGGCATTTGTCTGGTTTATAGGATTTTTCCATACAGTGGGTCCCTTTTTTCCCCTGACATAGCATCTGGGTTCTGGAACATTGGTTTCACCAGTAAGATTCAATTATTCCTGTAGTAATTAGTACAGGCATAATAATCAAAGAATCACTAGGGGTAGTAAAAGAGAGAAGTACAATTTGCCAAAAATTAAGTCATTGTGAAATACCCAATACATTTTTATTTTTTAATACAAATTTGCATTTATATAAAGTTTTAAAAAATACAGAGATCATTGAAAAGACATATCTACAGGCTTTTTATTTTTGAGGATGTGTCTGAAAGGACTACTTTATAATGATGAAGAAAAGATAATTGAGGTCAGTGTTTCTGGGTATCCCACTTTTTCTAGTACTTTCGAATAGCGTCCTGGGCTGGTGCACTGGTGCAAAACACAGTTTTGGTATTGTGTGAAAGAAAGTAGAAATATTACAGGTTTTTAAGGACCTTGAAACCCAGGCTACTTAGGATTTTCTCATATGTATTAGTGAATGCTAGTGGCTGATACACAGAATACTTAGGTCTATTATGCTAGATGAATATAGAGTTTTTGGTGGCTTTGAAGAGAATGAAAAGTCTGGAGACAGCACCTTTCCTGACTTAATCTAGCTTATGAACCATGGAAAGAGAGTATCCAAAGATAACCCAAAGTAAGTATATTGGAAAATCCTTCGCTCTGATGAAACTATGAAGAAGTGGTGATCAATCTCATTATATTCTTTTCTTTTTAAATACAGTGTCAGGCTTGGTGATTCAATGAGAGATTGTGGGGCACTGAATTAAAGTGTCTACTTTATGGGGAAGGATTTTGTAGTTTCCCCCATGAGCAGAAAATTGTGACTGAAGGAGAGTTCCAGGTGCCAGCCCTTCTTGCCCATTTCTTTCGTATCATGCCCACCGGGAACGTGAAGACAAGGCTCTGACTCTGTCAGTCACTTCTCTGTGTGCTTGTTTAATTAATTAAGGGCTGTAGGTATACCAAAGCCTCTGAATTCAGCTTAATAGCCTTAATTATGCAGGAAAACAATACACCGTGTAAATTAGTACACACCAGACGTGACATAATTACCAGGGCAGGGTGGACAGCATTTTGTTGAAGTGCTGCTTTACATGAGTCATTTCAATGCTGAAAATATATTTTTTGTATTTGAGAGCTAATGTACTGAATTGTTCTTTCAGAAATCTGGTTCCAATTGCTCTACAATGCCAGGTAGGTGGAAAATAATAAATTCTATGTCTTCTGAGATAAAAACCACATTTTGTATTATACTGCTGGGCAGCACAATCACTGTAATTTAGGAAGGTTGCTATTATTGTATGAGTAAACTTTTTTTATATTATTACTGTTTATTTTAATTCAGGGACATATTCTCTAGTAGACACATAATGAAAATGGCCTTGTATTAAAATTGTTTACCTGCTGTTTGCTGAAAGACGTTGTAAAAATTAGAAATAGAAAAGACCTCCGATGTCATCTAGCCTATCCCAGGCAGGGCAGAGGAAAAGATTATACCCTAAAACAGCTTTGCTGGAGGAGCCAAAAATAGAGCACACTCTTCACATGTCTCGCTGAGTAAATTGTAGGTGACAGAAAGAGATCGTTTGTGTCAGTTCAGGAGGAAAAACAGTATTCCTACTGATGTTGAAAAAGAGGGGTACCACTTTATTGACCAATTTACTGACTGAGGTCCCACATTTAGGGTTTTAAGGTCAAAAGAAATTTTAAAAATTCCTCAAATTGATCATGCTGAATTGTGCAATTATTTAGAGTTCCCCTGTTTAACTTACCGAATTATCTGTATGTGTATGTCAGCATTAGAAATAGGGTGGAAAATGTTATTCTTTCACTCTGGTGGTAAAGTGTAACAAAATCCTGGATTGGTTTGAATTTCACTACCTCTTATTTCCCTTCTGAATTTTCCAGAGGAAAAAGGAGCAAGAAATAGCAAAAATGTACATAAAATCATGAAAGAGCAGATGAGACACAGGAAGCCTAGATAATTCAGGCCAGAAATGAGCCCTCAGCCATCAAAGGTTGAAGTGACACTGCAGTGATAAAGCTAAATTAGCCCTTGGCAAAATTATGAAGCAATCCTGGTTGTCCCGTCTCTTGGTTTCTGAGACATTTCTATTCTTTCCCTCTCCTGTCAGTACCCACCCCTTCCTCTTTCCTTCCCCAGAAACCCAAGGACCTTCCCTAGTTAGTGAGAATCTTTACCAAACTAAATTGAAACAACAACAACAAACCAAAACCCTGAAGTTAGATATTTACCCATCTATTTTACAAATTTAGTTTCTCTTTTTTTGGCCCTCTCCTTCATCCTTTCTTTCAGACAGACCTCCATAAGAGAAAGGTTTTATTTAGCAAGTCTTAGTCACTTATGAATTTCAAAGTCTTTCATATTAGTGACTGTGGAAGGCAGCTGCTAAATAGTCTCCAGTGACCCCCACCTCTTGGTGTTCCTGCCTGTGTGTAATCCTCTCCCCTTGAGTGTAAGCTGGACATAGTACCTTGCTTCTAACAAATAGAATATGGCGGAAATGATGAGTTGTCACTTCTGAGATTAGGTTACAAAAAGACTGTGGCTTCTTTCTTAGGCTTTCTCTTGCACTCTCTCTGGCTTACTCTGAGGGAAGTTGGCTGCCATGCTAGAACTGCCCTATGGATGGGAACAGAAGGAGGTCTTTGGCCAACAGCCAGTGAGGAGCTGAATTCTGCTAATGACATGAGTAACTTGGAAGCAGATCCTTCCTCTATCGAGCTTTCAGAGGTGAACACAGACCTAGCTGACAGCTCGCAGGCAACTTCATGAAAGGCCTTGAGCCAGAGGCATCTAGTTCAGCTGTGCCCAGGTTCCTGCCCACAGAAACTGTGAGATAAATGATCATAGTTTTAAACCTCTAAGCGTTGGGTCATCTGTTATATACTGAATAATAAACAACGAATCATCTCACTTATAACAAAATGAATTTCAGTTAAAATGATGTTAAATTGGTTAAATTTGTTAATCAATTAGTTAAATTAGCTCTGTGTTCCAACCATCAGAACTTACCGGGCAGACATTTGATGTATATGCTTAGCAGAGGAGCCATGGAGTGAAGCTGCCATCTGAGGCATTATGGCCGAATGCCTCTATGTCAGAATCCCTCCCAGGTGGAATGATGCAGCAATGCCCCAGATCCTCCACTGGCCTTGGAGAGCTGTCCCCCACTGTCCCCACAGGTGACCTGTGGCTCTTGCCTGTGTGGCCCGCGTAGGTCCTGCTGTGCTGGTTCCACTGGAGGGAGTTCTAGAAATGGACTGTGGTGGAAAGGGGATTGCCCCCTCGCCCATCAAGAAGCAGCAGGTTCATGGGGAATGTGGTGATAGACCATTCCTGGATGACCCACTTCTGTGAGTTCTAATGGTGGGACTGGTGAGTTCTGATAGTTGGGACACAGGGCTAATGAGGCTAAATTTGTGGTTTTTGACCCACTTGAACCCAAGTAGTCTTAGCCTTTGTCCTGATCACAGATCATGTCATGTTAGCCTGGCTTGTAAATTTTGCCTTTCAGCCAAGGGAATTCCCTCATCTAGTTGACTGTGGAACCCTTCTTCAAGCAGAATCTCATGAGTAGTGTTCTAAGGAACACACTTTGGGAAACATTGATAAGGTATTTCCTGTTTTGGACATAGAGCTTTTTGGCAGTTTTTAGCTATTATAAATAGCTCTTATTTTTGAGAATATTTTGAGTTAGTTCCTAGAGTACATCCTTAAGAGAGAAATGGCTGGATAAAATAGCTTGTTTAAAATTTTTGATATAAATTCTCAAATAACTCTTCAGAAATATTACATTGATTTTATACTCTCACCCTAGTGTGTTTTCCTCAGACCTTAACATTGGAAATTACTATAATAAATATTTGTCAATTTGATAGGTGAACATTATATATGTATTTTATAATACATTTCATTTCTTTCATTACTAATATAGTTAAACATGTATACGTTTCTTTGATGGATCGCTAATTTTTGTACTTTGCCCTTTTTTATTCATGTATTTGCTTTTCTTCATCATTTTGTGGAAGTTTTAATATAAATTTATATAAATAAAAGTGCTTTGGAGACAAATAGAGTAGTAAATGGTTAGAGGAGACACAAAGGACAAAAGTTTGGGCCACGTTATTTTAGGTAGCCTGGATGGAAAGACTGCTCAGAGAAGGTGACATTTGTTTGTCTGAAACATCTTTTATTTGACTTTGTGCAGAACATTGTCCATTTGCCCCTCCAGATTCATTCTTCATCCTTCTCATTGGGCTCTGTCCCAGGAGGCTGTCCTGTATGCGCAATATTAAAAACTTTCTCTGGCTTCCCATTGGGCTTAGGAAATGGGGAGCCCAGCAGGAGATCAGAAGGAAGAAGGGGAGTGAAATTGGACTATGTATTTCCCTGACCCTCCCCAACCACCCCCAGCAGACACCTCCAGCTGATGAAAGCCATTGCTTCTGTCAAGGCAGCTCTCTCTAAACGACCCTCTCTTTCTGGGTTCCAGTCACCATTCTATCCCTCCATTTCCTCAGCTCTACAAATAGTAACAGCTCCACTCCTTGTAGGTTACTTAATCCAAAGCACACCTTTATAAATAGTTTGTTTGCAAACACATTATTTTTAAATTATTCAAATTTGAGTGTGCCATCTATTTCCTTTTGGGACCTGTACTAGAAAACTGTTAGTGCCCCTCCCACATCCCCTCTGCTAGGCCAGTGCACCTGTCTTTCCACTGCTGTAAGTGTTTGCTGCTACTGGCTTTCAATCTCACACTTCTCCAGAGAATTGCCATTGGACTTGGGGAGTCTCCTTGCCAGAAATGCCTGGGAAGTTAGGCCCTCCTACCCTGAGGGTAGCCTATAACCAATGACTGACTGATGTAAGGAGCAGGATACAAATGCCTAAGCCCTTAGCAAAGATGACTAGAAAAAACAATAAAAAGTGATTAATCATTTTATCAGATACTAGGCAGTAATATGAAGCTGCACTACTTAAAACCGTGAGGTACTTGCCCAGATAGACAAATAAACTAATAAGGAATAGAGAGACTGAAATCTGACCAATGTATATTTGGGAGTTTTATATATGAGAAAGGTGATAATAAAACCAGTCAGAAAAAGATGAACTATGTAACAAATAATTCTGAAGATATTTATTATTATACAGTACAAAATAAAATTAGATCTCTATACCACATTATTCATAAAAGTACATTCCAGATAGGTTAAAGATCTGAATATTAAAAGTGAAGTTCTTACACTTTTAACCCCAAAATGAGAAAATGTCTTCATGGCAATAGTAGAAGATATTTCTTAAATACAAAAAGCACAAAGCAAAAAAAAATCAATACATTAAAAATTTTGCTACATTACAACATACAACTTCTATATGATAAAAGATGACCAAAATGAAAATACCAGCCATAGACTGAGAAAAGATAGTTGCAACTCACATTCCCAATGAAATATTAATGTCCAGAATATATAAAATGTTTTTAAAAATTGAAAATACCGGAAAGAAATATTGTCAAAAGATAGAATAGTAAATTCACAAAGAAAGATAGATGTCAAATATATACGAAGATGTCCAATTTCTCAACTAATTTGACATGTAAATTAAAACAAATACCTAATATTTTATATTTAAAAATTCATTAATTTTGAAAATATTAATTGTTAGTGATAATGTGGAGAAACAAACATGGCTGGGGGAGAGAAAATGGGTAGTACCATTCTGGAAAGCCATTTGGAACTACCAAGTAAGGTTGACAATGCATATTCTCCATAACTCAACAGTTCTACTTATGGGCTTGCTTACCAGGGAGAAATTCTTGTTAAAGGAGGCATGTACAAGGATATTTATTTCTGAATTATTTGTTAATTGTTACAAGGCTAAGAAAACCTAACTGTCAGATAATAGAGGAATTAAAAAAAATACATTGTAATTTGATCAAATGGGAAGCATATGAATAAAAATGAATGAACTAGATTTGAACGTACCCACGTGGATAAGTCTCAAAATCATAGTATTGTAGGTAAAAAAAAATGTTGAATATAGATATAGTACCAAACATTTAGGACATTTGCCCAAAGAAAGAACAAAATGTATGTAAGTTTTATAACACTTATTTTAGAAAAGGGGCTTCTTCTGGGTAGATAGAGATGAGAAGAAATGATGGCATATAGAATTGTAGCTATATTTCTAATGTTTTGTATTTCTGCAAATAAAGATAATCTAAAGAGAATGTAGCAAAATATTAATAGAGATTTAATCTCAGTAGTGAGTATATTTATATCTGGTACATTTTCTATAATTTTCTGTTGGGCATAAATACAGTAAAACATTTGAAAATGTTTAAACATTTAAAAATCACACGTTAAAACTACGGTATAGAAAAAATTAAAATGAACAAAGAAAATAATAAAGCTTGTAAATAGTGCCTAAATTATTTGTGTTAACATGGCTTTAAATACCAATTAAAAATTTAGAGATGGAAAAAATGCTTGATGTAAAGAATTAATAAATATAGTCTGTGTCTTTAAAAAAAGTCTAAGCCTTTGCCTCAAGGGGGGACAACGACCTGGTATTTTCATACCACAGGATTCCCCATGAGATCAGGCTTAGGCTGGACTACAGCTGAAATCACTTTTACTTTGTGGTATATAATGTTCTGTATCTATACTGTCCAACATGGTATCTACTGCCAGCTATGGTTATTGAACCCTTGAAATGTGGCTTGTGCAACTGAGGGATTGAGTTTTTTTATGTTATTTAAATTTTAAAATTTAAATTCAAATAGCCACATGTGGCAAGTGGCAACTGGATTAATACAGATGTAGACTCTCAGGGATCAGCAGTTGCCCCTGAGTTAGACATTTGTTTTCAGTGTTCTCTTATCTTTTAATGTTTTGCTTTGACTTTTGGTTTCTGGGATTAAAACAGAAAACCTTCTTTCTTAAACTATACATTAAAAATATTTAAAAATGTATTATCTAACATTTTAGTTAGATAATGTACTATTTATAACCAATACATATACTATTTTAATATAATATTTAGAAATTTAAATTAGATATATATTATATATTTAAAATTAACTATAAAATGTACTATCTATAAGTTATGTCTATGAAATATAGAATACTAAAACATTTTTTATAAAAAAAGTTCTCCATTAAACTATGCATTAAAATATTTTTAAAAAAATATGTTATCTAGCTCTTTTAGCTACGCTAGTCTGTTACATTGCTGGAAATGGAAGTTGGCATTGATAACATGTTTCCCCGAAAACAAGACCTAGCCGTACCATCAGCTCTAATGTGTCTTTTGGAGCAAAAATTAATATAGGACCCGGTCTAATTTTACTATAATATAAGACCAGGTCTTATATAATGTAACATAAGACCCGGTCTTTATAACATAATATGATATGATATGATATGATATGATATGATATGATATGATATGATATAATATAATACCGGGTCTTATATTAATTTTTGCTCCAAAAGACGCATTAGAGCTGGTTGTCCGGCTAGGACTTATTTTCGGGTAAACACGGTATAAAAGCAGATACTTGAGTGTGGTAAGGAAGCAATCTAAGCAAAATGAGTTCCAGGGAAAGAACAAAAGCTCTGGGGCAAGAATAGCTTAGAATATTCTAGGACCATCCGCACAGCAAGTATAACCAGCATGAACTAGCAAGGGGGGAGAATAGAAGGAGACAGTGTCAAAGGCGTAGGCCAGAGGTGGGCGCCGTTAGAATCTTATACAGTATGGTCAGGATTTTCCAGTTTTGGTGGGAAACCATAAAGTAGTTAGATTGGAGGAAGGCTGTGATAGGATTTACATTTTTCAAAGATGAGTGTTTCTTCTGTGGATATAGTTAGCAGGGAGATCAGTTGGGTTTTGAAGTGGTCAGGGTGGAAGATGATGAAAACTGTATGGATTATCATCTGTGTTCCTAAAAAAAACACAAAAGCCCGAATACCATGGCACATGGACATTATTAGCATGTCTTTTTACCAGCATCAGCCATACCACGGTGCCCTCATCTCTGCAGCTGCTATGAGACAGGCCACTTGGAAGGTAAATTCACGTAATGGGCGTTTTGAATGCCATGATTTTACTTCTACAAACTCTGCTTCCATTAATTATTTTCAACATGGTATATTTTAGTAAATTCCACAGTTAGACTCCTTCTTAGTTAATTTCTCATCTAGTTCCACAAATTACCTGGAATATATTATTGAATTAAATAGAGTATCTGGGTGGAAATGCTGTTTATGGGTAGGCCATCGTTTATTACACATAAGTGCCATTATTCATCATTATGCTCATTATAGTACAAAGTATTTATCTGCTTTTGACATCTTGCCCTTTAAAGTAACCCAATTCTGGCTGCATGTGGAGGGTTAAGAAGAAGCACAGACCATTTTTCTAATGATGGTGCTATAGAAGCTAATGGCAGCATCAACCATTCTAGACAACTAAGAACAATTTGAGTACTACTTTTAAATACTTTTAGAAGAAAAATCTGAAAACCTATCAAAAAGGGAAAATGGAAGTTTACTTTATAATCAAAGAGCTTTCACTTCTTGTTATAACCATCATGGATGGGGAAAAAAGGAAACACACTTTAGTATGATAGAATTTACGTGTGTGTGTGTGTGTGTGTGTGTGTGTGTGTGTGTGTGTAATTTTCCATAGAGATACCTTGTGTAGTTAGACAGCACACATTATGAGGAATCAGAAATTGAGTTCAAGTATGAGTTCAAGTTCTGATTTGGCCATTTGTTGAGTGAACTTAGGCAAGTCAGTTTGTCTCTTGGGCTTCATGCTCTAATATTACACAGTTCTGCAATATCTCTTCTCTTAAAGAAAGAGGGTTCAGTTTCCACTGGAGAAGTGTCTCACTTGTGGATAACTGCTCGACAACAGTGATGTTTGCCTGGGCAACTGTGAACCCCAGAGGCATTGAGGACAAAATTTTCTGTGTACGGCTTGTAGTGTGTCATTGGCTTCAATGATAATTTTTGGTAATGAAGGTAGTGCTGATACTGAAGTTGAAAGTGCATGAACTTGAATGTTTGTTGTATTTTAAATCTCTTTTATTAGGAAGACTTCTAAGAATGTCTTAAGAAATGCTGCTGCTGGGAGCATAACCTACCCATGACATCTGCTGTCTTTTGGCTTCAATGTTTATGGTGATATACTCCCTGCAGGACATTGTCTCCCTAAGGAAAGGACAGGGTGAGGATTACAGATTAGATATTTAAAATTCAGTGCTGCTTAACTTCAGCGATTTAAAATTTTCTATTTGTACTTTAAAAATAAGTTTCTGAGATCGCTTATCTAACATTAATAAGAGGCAAGAGTAAGGAGATGTGACTACAAGGTGTGGGTAACAAGGTGACAGTAAGTCTCAGGGTTCAGGTGGGGTGGTTAAAAGAAGAAAAAGAGTTGAAGTATGAGAGAGGGAGAGAGGGGAGGATTTATTCCATTTGCCCCAAAATTATATTTATAATATGGATCTTTCGTCAAGTCATTTATTCATCAAATATTTATTAAATGATGCTATGCTAGGTGCCAGGGCCTCAAATACAATAGGATATCACCAAATAGTGAAAAGAGGTCTTCAGAGGTATACAAAAGAGGTGTAAAACAAATTTTGGGAGGAGTCTAGAGTGAGAAGAAAGTTCTTTGGTTCTTCTTGAGTAGGTCAGGGAAGCCGCTGGGAAAGAGGACTTGAAGGATAAGTAGAATTTTTTTCATTGGACAATGAATATTTAATGAACACCTATTATGTGTCAGGCTTTCTTCTTGCTCCTGGAAACACAGCATTAATCAACAACGCCCTTGCACTTGAGGAGCCTTCATTCTGGAAGGGGGAAGGCAAAAAATAAGCATACAGATTTTTTTTTTGCCCTTCATAAGTATTACAGAGAAAAATAAAGCAGAATGACAAAGTTGACATAGTTGAAAATAATGGATGGTGCTCTTTTATATAGGATATAGACAGAGGTGGCTTCATAAAAAAGATGACATTTGAACTGAAACATGACGGGAGGAGGGTGTAAGTCACATGGATATCTGAGGAGCGAGCATTGTAGGCAGAGGAGACAATAACGACAAAGACCCAGAAGTTGGAGCATGCTTGGCATGGTTTAGGTTCACCAAGGAGGCCAGTATGGCTGGAGCAAAACAAGCAAGAGGGAGAGCAGTAGAATATAAGATCATAGAGATATCAAGAAGGCCATATTAGAAAGGGTCTTTTAGCCTGTACAAGAACTTTGGATTTTACTCTAAATAACATGTAAAATCACTGGATGGTTTGAGTAGAGTGATATGATGATTATGCTTCTGGGTAAAAAATAAGTGATGTGTGCATTGGAGAGGGGAGCAAGTTATGAGGAGAGCAGGAAGACTTGTTAGGAGGCTGTCGCAATAATCCTGCTGAAGGGTGATGATGGCTCAGATCTGAGGGGTAGAAACAAGCATAATGAGAAATAGTTGGGTTTTGGGTATATTTTGAAATTGGAGCCCAGGGGATTTGTTGTTGGACTGGGTGTAGGATATGATAAAAAGAGAAGCATTAAACATGACTCCAAGGTTTTTGACGTGGAGCAACTATAAGGTTGACATGTAATCTTATATAATACGGAGAAACTGTCATGGGGGTGAAGGCTGCAAAAGGAGCAGGTGTAGTAGGCGGAGATATGAGAATGAATACATGTGTCAATATGTTAAATTTTAGATGTCTATTTATTAGCTACCCAAGTAGAAATGTTGTGTTGATGATGGCCTTATAAGCCTGGAGTTCAGGGAGGAATCAGAGCTGAAGAAATGAATTTGAGCAACACACTCAAGATTCCAGAAAGAGATATATGTATATATGACATCTGTCACTTTATTTCATGACAAATTTCCCCTGCTGCAGTGTTGAGTAAATTTAATATCAATATATATATATATACATACATATATATGCGATGTGTGTATAGAATCTCTCTGTGTGTATACATATGCTATATGTATATATGGAATCATAGTCCCTAGTTCAGAACATGCACACTAATCAATTCTATGTGTACTTTAAACAAATTATCTACTTTATATTTTGGAACAATTTTAAGTGTACAGAAAAGTTGAGCAGATAATGTAGAGTGTTCTCATACACCCTGTCTTCCTGCTCAGTTTCCCCTAGTTTTAGCATCTTCCATTAGTGCGGTACATCAGTTACAATTGATAAACCAATATTGACACATTATTATTAACTAAAGTCCACAGTTTACATCAGGGTTCTCTTTGTGCTGTACAGTTCTGTGAGTTTTGACAAAGGCACAACGTCATGTATCCACCATTACAATATCATAAAGAATAGTTTCACAAACTTAAAGTTCCCCCACGCTTCACCTATTTACCCTTTCCATCTCCTCCACAGATCCTCAGCAACCATTGATCTTTTTATTGTCTGTATAGTTTTGCCATTTCCAGAATGTCAAATATTTGGAATGATAGAGTATGTAACCTTTTAAGACTGATTTCTTTCACTTAGCAATATATATTTAAGGTTCCTCCATGTCTTTTTACGGCTTGAGAAGTCATTTCTTTTTAGTGCTGAATAACATTCCATTGTATGGATGTAGCATAGTTTGGTTTATAGTACATTTGCCTATTGAAGGACCTGTTGGTTGCTTTCAGTTTGGAGCAATTATGAATAAAGCTTCTATAAACATTTATGTGGACATGAGTTTTCAACTTCTTTCGGTAAATACCTAGGAGCACATTGGTATTCGTATGGTTAAGTCTATCTTTAGTTTGCTAAAAACTGCCAAGCTGTCTTCCGAAGTGGCTACAATATTTTGTATTCCCAACGTAATGAATGAGAGTTCCTTTTTTTCCACATCCTTTTTTTCCACCAGCATTTAGTGTTGTCAGTTTTTTTTTTTTTTTTTTTAGCCATTCTAATTAGTGTATAATGATATCTCATTGTTGTTTCAATTTGGAATTCCCTAATGATATATGACGTTCAACAACTTTTCATTTATTTACTTACCATCTATATCTATATCATCTATATCTATATCTATATCTATATCTATATCTATATCTATGTCTATATCTATATCTATATCTATAACTATATCTATATCTATATCTATATCTATATCTATATCTATATCTATATCTATATCTATATCATCATCTATATCATCATCTATATCATCATCTATATCTGTATCTACTTGGTTGAGGTGTCTGTTCAGATCTTGTGTCCATTCTTTGTGTTGTGTTTTCTTTTTGTCAAATTTTAAGTGTTCTTAGTATATTTTGGATACAAGTTTTTTATCAGATATGTGTTTTGTAAATAATTTTTTCCAGTTTGTGGCTTGTCTTTTAATTCTCTAACAGTGTCACATAGCAGAAAAATTTAATTTTAATGAAACTGATTTTTTTCTTTCATGAATATGCTTTTGGTGTTGTATCTTGGTGTTAACCTAAGGCTACCCAGATTTTCTCCTATAATATCTTCTAGAAGTTTCATAATTTTGCATTTTATGGTTAGGTCTGTGATCCACTTTGAGTTAATTTTTTGTGAAAGGTGTAAGGTCTATGTCTAGATTAATATATCTGTATCTATATCTATCTATCTATCTATCTATCTATCTATCTATCTATCTATCTATCTATCTATCTATCTATCATCTATCTATATTGCATCTGGATCCAGTTGTTCCAGCACCATTTGTTGAAAAGACTATCCTTTCTATATTGGATTGTTTTTACTCCTGTAATTTTCTTTTCTTGTAATGTCTTTATCTGGTTTTGGTATTAGGGTAATGCTGGCCTAGTAGAATGAGTTAGGAAGTTTTCCCTCTGCTTGCATGGTCTGGGAGAGATAGTAGAGAATTGCCATCATTTTTTCTTTTCTTTAAATGTTTTGAAGAATTCACCAGTGAAAACTTCTGTGCTGGCTGCTTTCTGTTTTGGAAGGTTATTAATTTCTTTAAGATATAAGCCTATTCAGATGAACTGTTTCTCCCTGTGTGAATATTGGTAGATGGCATCATTCAAAGAATTAGTCCATTTTATCTTAGTTATCGAATTTGTGGGCATAGAGTTGTTCATAATAGTCACTTAATATCTTTTAATGGCCATAGGAACAGTATGATATCCCCTTTCATTTCTGATATAAGTAATTGGTGTCCTCTCTTTTTCTCTTGGTTAGGCTTATTAATTTTATTGATCTTTTCAGAGAACCTACTTTGGGTTTTGTTGATTTTCTCTATTATTTCTTACTTTCAACTTAATTGATTTCTGCTCCAATTTTTATCAGTTCTTTTCTTCTGCTTGTTTTATGGCCTTTCTCTAGTTTCTGAAGGTGAAAACTTAGATGTCTGGTTTTAGAACTTTCTCCCATTCTAATATATGCATTTAATGCTATAAATTTCCCTGTAAGAACTGCTCTCACTGCATCCTGCCCATTTTGATAAATATATTTTAATTTAATTAAAAATATTTAAAAAATTTTTCTTGAGACTTCTTTTTTGACCCATATGTTATTTAGAAGTGCATTGTCTAATTTCCAAACATGGTTTCTTTTTCAAGTATCTTTCCATTATTGATTTCTATTTTAATTCAATTGTGGGCTAAAAATATGCTTTCTATGACTTCTACTTTTTAAATTTGTACAGATGTGTTTTTATGGTTTAGAAGGTAGTCTGCTTTTGTGAATGTTCCACAGGAGGTTGAGAAGAATATTATTCTGCTGTTGATCAAGTATTTTAGTGTTTTAGGTTTCTAGCATTTCCTTTTGATTCTTTCCTAGTGTTTCCATCTCTCTGCTTACATTACCTGTAAGTTATTGCATGTTGTCCACTTTCCCATTAGAGCTCTAAGCATACTAATCATAGTTATTTCAAATTCTAAAATCATGTCATATCTGAATTTGGTTGTGAAGCTTGCTTTGTCTCTTCAGACTGTGTTTATTCTAGCCTTTTAGGATGACTTGTTATTTTTTGTTGAAAGCTAGATGTAATGTATTGGGTAATAGGAACTGAGGTAAATGGGCCTCCAGGGTAAGATTTTGTTTTTCTGGCAAGAAGTTAGTCTATGTTTTTACTGTTTGCTGTAGCTGTAGGTATCAGAGGCTTCAAGTTCTTCTAGTATCTTTGTTTTTCTGTATTTGGGTTTTCCTAGAAACTTCTTAGTCTGTGTTTTGCAGCTCTCTTAGTTGTAATCCTCTGTTATTGTCCTGGAGCTCTGTTGATATGACGGCAAGATAGTGGGATATTTTATATATACATATATATAAAATATTACATGTGTATAATATTATATACATAGACAAGGTCTGACAATTAAGTTCGTGAACTTGTTGCAATGATGTGGCTAACCATTTTTGATATCAGAGGGATTATTCATGATGAATTTGTACCAACTGGACTAACAGTTAACCGAGTTCACTATTTAGAAGTGCTGAAAAGGCTGCATGAAAAAGTTGGATGACCTGAACTTTTCACCAGCAATTCATGGATCTTACATCATGACAATGCACCAGCTCACACGACACTGTATGTGAGGGAGGTTTTAGCCAGTAAGCAAATAACTATATTGGAACACCCTCCCTACTCACCTGATCTGGCCCCCAATGACTTCTTTCTTTAACCAAAGATAAAGGAAATATTGAAAGGAAGACATTTTGATGACATTCAGGACATCAAGCGTAATATGATGACAGCTCTGATGGCCATTCCAGAAAAAGAGTTCCAAAATTGCTTTGAAGGGTAGACTAGACACTGGTGTGGGTGCATAGCTTCCCAAGGGGAGTACTTTGAAGGTGACTGTAGTGATATTCAGTAACGAGATATGCAGTACTTTTTCTAGGATGAGTTCACAAACTTAATTGTCAGAACTTGTATGATGGCAAGATCGGAACAGTCTATATATTCTATTATATACTATAGTATATATACTATTATATTAAGATATTCTATATGACATTCTGTTATCTTATGATTTTATATATATATATATATATATATATATATATATATATATATATATATAATTTTTAGATATCTTTTTCTTTTATTTTTTATTGGGGAGAGTCCCTGGGCTTTGACTTTCAGAAGAATTCCATAGACTTTTTTTCCCCTCCCCTTATGTGAAACTGAAAGACTAGCATAGGGAGGTATTGGCTAATTTCCTTCCTCCAGGTCAGATAAGGCTTTTGTAGTTGCCCTTGAGCGTTGGCCTTTTTAGCCGAGAACAGAAATAAAAACAGAAAGCTTTAGGCACATTTAAAAATGGGTAATTTCCCCTGTGTATATTTCAAAATGTTTACATTTCATCCTTTCCCTGCTGGAAGCAAGAGGGGATTTTTCTCAGGTCCTCACCATGACAACCTAAAGGGTCTCTTGACAGTAAAACTCATGAAAGTGTGGGGACCTCCCTAAGGCAGGGCCCCCTGAACTTTTTAATGTCAAGCTAATGCATACTCAGTCCCCAGCAAATCATTAACTATACTTTAATTATTCCTATGGGTGCTGGTTCCAGACAGTATCTTCTGCTCCTGGTAAGCAGTGATTCTCTATATTTTCCTGTCTTCAGTTTTTGAGGCATGATTTGTTCTATGACCCCTATTTTCTGATGGATCTAATAAGAGTTATCGATTTTAGTGTGTTCAAATTTCTTTTGTTGTGAGGACAGAAGTGACAACTTCCAAGCTTTTTATATGTCACAGTGGAAACCACAGATCTTCTATGTGGATTTTAGACCTAAATTAAAACAAAAATGAAAAAAATAGAACTTCTATAATAGCCATGTAGAAATATATCTTCATTACTTGAGGTAGACAAATATTCTTAAACAAGTCAAATAGCATTAAGTATAAAGAACAAGATGGATAAATTGGACTTTATTAAAATTAAAAAGCTCTGTTCATCAATAGACATCAAGTTAATGAAAATACAATCAAAGAGCAGAAAAAGATATTTGCTGTACAAATAAGTATTAGTATCGAGTATGTATAAAGAATTCCTACATCAAAGGATGCGTACACATCATCCTTTATTCAGAATGTGAGAAGAACTTCTACAAATCAAAAAGAAAAAAAGACAACCCAGTTTTAAAAAAATGGCCTAAAATCTTGACCAGGCAATTCCCAAAGAGGACATCCAAATAGCCATTGAGTCTATGAAAACAACATTAGTCATTAGGGAATCACAAATTAAAACCACAATAATGTAACTCTACACACCAATCAGAATGGCAAATTTAGAATAGAAACAACAAAAACTTCCAGTGTTGACAGCGATGTTTAACAATGGAAACTCTCACATGCTACTGGTAGAAGTTTATATGTACAACCATTTTGGAACATTGGCAGTATATACTAAAGCTAACATATATATTCTTTGACCCAGTAAATCTCCGAGGTATGTGCCCAACATAAATACATCTCTACGTGCACTGAAAGACACATGCAAGAATGTTCAGAGCAGTAATATTTGTAATAGCTGATAACAGAAACATCCAAATTCCAATAGAAGTAGAATGGATAACTACATTTCATTTGTATGTGGAATACTCTATAATGAAAATGAACAAAGTACTGTTATAATATTAACTGAAAGAAGACAGAAAAAAGAAAGCATACTGTATAGTTCTATGTACAAGAAAGAGAAACGTGTGCACAAATAATCAATAATGTTAGAATAGTGGTTATTGGAGGTAATGAGTGGGAGGGGACAATAGGAAGGCTTCTAATAAGAGAATGATCTATTTCTTGAATGATCTGGGTGGTAGTTACACAGATGTGTTTACTTTGTAAAAGTTAATCAAGCTGTTAACTTATGACTTGCATGTATGTTATGCTTCATTGAAATTTACTTAAAAAAACAGGTTATGTAATAATATATAAAGTATTTTCAAAAACTATACACACACAAATACAGACACACTGGAAAAATACATACCAAAATGTTAACAATGAGTATTGATGAGTGGTGGGATTTTCATTTTCATGAGCTGTTTTGTTGTTAATGATGTATTTTACAAGTTTACTTCTAATTACTTTTATGATCAAAAATATCATTAAATATTACTCAAAATGAAGATTGCTGTAGGAACTGTGTGCCGGATGGGTTGAAGAGAGGTAAGACTGAGGATCAGGAAGCACTAGCATTAGCCTGTGAGAGGGGAGGAGGGCCTGAACTGAGGAGTAGTGTGGTTTGAGAGGGAGCAGGTACAGTAAGCTGAAATTGAGTGCAAGAGGAGTAGCAGGTCTGGCTGACTCTGTGTGTGTGTGTGTGTGTGTGTGTGTGTGTAGAGGTTCAGTTTGAAACATATTGGTACTAGGTTCCCTTTGAGATGTTCAAGGTAGAGCTGTCTCGTAAACAGTTCCAATTGTTACTTATAATGTCTAATTTCAGCATTTTCCTTCACTTCCTGGCCGTATGCACTCACAAATGAATTTTAAAATATCATATAAATGAGAACAGGTGCCTTAAAGAGTATCATCCTCTCTACTGGTACTTTATCCCTCCTAAGGTGGATTTTTATGGCACAAATTACCCATCAAAAAAAAAGGCCCACTTCTTGCAAGACATTGACTGAGTATAGAAGATGATTAAATGGCCAAGAGCTATAATTGCATCATCATTAAACCTTCTGGAGTTAAAAAACAAAAGAATTATACTAGTGGAGCTCCAAGATAATTAGGTGACTAAGAAATACTCTTCCCCTTTATCAATATATCCCATGTGAATAAGGGGAAAAGGTATTGAGATATAATAAAGAGGCCTTAATAACAATTTAGAGATTATGCAGTAAAAATTTTCCTTTATCAAGAAAACCTAAATAAATGATGGTATACTAACTAACTACTTTAGGTACATAAGTAGCTTGTTTCTACTTCAATGCCCCAGGATTCACTAGTGGCTCTTTAATGCATAGATGTATTTTTTTCTATCATTAGTCTTTAAATTACAATCATTTGTAGCATAAGAGACAATTTGAATAGACCATCATCCTTAGATGACATAGGAATAAAGAATATCTTAATAATGGAAGAAGTCCAAATTTCAATCCATCTGCACAGTTGAATCAGTCAAATCTTATTGCTAGATTTGTTCAATTGAAAATATTTTCCTCTCTTTGTCTGTGTCCTACACAGTTTCACAAAATAATCCTTAGACGGGTGCCCAGGGTGGTGCCAGTATTATTCAGGGCTTGTTAGGTTTGATCATATGACCAAATTGTTGGTGAAAGCAATATGTATTCCTAGATAGTCAATCCACAACAGATCGCCTTGTATTTTTTTTTTTTGTTAGAGTGTTATCATTGTCCCTGCTTTAGGCAAAAATGCTAATAAAGAAGTTAAGTGATTTCTAAAACTGCGCTGAAAGTCAATCAGTAATGGAGTTTGCACTGGTACTGGGAACGCGTAGATACTGATTCAAGACCATGTCAGGTCTCTTCAAAAGAAATGTTTTTAAACTTTCAAAATTTCAATAAAGTAGAAAGGATGTCAGATTTTTTTTTCTTTTTGAAGAAAAATTTAACAATCTTTACATAAATAACTGCTTAATTATTATGCTAAGTGAAATAAGTCAGAAAAAGCTGAGAACCATATGATTTCATTGATATGTGGGATATAAAACTGAAAGCAAAAAAGGAACAAGACAAACAAACACAGAAACAAAAACTCCTAAACATAGACATAGCTTAGTGGTTACCAGAGGGTAAGGGGTAGGGGTGGTAGATGAGGATAAATGGGGTCAAATACATGGTGATGGAAGGAGAACTGACTCTGGGTGGTGAACACACATGTAATATATAGAAGATGTATTAGAGAATTGTACACTGGAAACCCATGTAATTTTACTAACCATTGTCACCCCAATAAATTTTAATTACAAATAAATAGCTGCTTAACAATTGAAAAATGAAGCAAGGTTAAAACATAAAGCAAGAATGCTTGAGTCAGGTTTTGTTGTGGAAATTGAGTGAAATATAAAATAAAAATAAGCATAAGTAGGGAGAAATTAAAAGGAGACACTAAAATATGTCATTTGCCTGCACATATTTCCTGCTCTTCCGCTGATGTTGCAGTATACAACTTCTTCACCTTTCCCTCTGTAGAATCCAGCCTCAACAATCAAAAGTGGAAAAAGCAATTTTGATACCCAGTGGAAAAAGAAAGGAAGAAGAAAGAAAGAAATTAAGGAATAAAGAAAGAAAAGCAGATGGAAAAAAAGTGGGGAAGAAGGGAGATAGGAAAGCAGCCAGGAAGGAAAGAAGGAAGGAAGGAAGGAAAGAAAAGAGGAATGAAGAAAAAAGAAGAAAGGGCAATATGGTTGCAGAATGTAGAAGTCGACTAACTTCCAGAGGTCAAGGCCACAAGGGCTGAAAACATATTTGAGCCCTGATTTTAGAGGAAGTCTGCCCAAACTGAGCTTTTGACTAAAGACTGTAAAGCTTAACATTCTTTTGTGACTAATGATATAAGGGAGTTTTAGCAATGTATTCAAGGTCAAGAAATGTTTCTTTTAAAAATATAAGGATATGAATCCTCCTTGGGCAAGCTCGTTAACAGAAAATGATATCTTTATTATTTGTCTGTGGATTTCCAATCAATTACCATCTAATGCAAAAATAATCCCAGGAGCTAAGATTAAGTATTGTTTAAATCATGGAGCCAAGACTTATAGTCAGATATAACCTCAATAATGCAAATGTATTTGTGAATAGCTGGAAAGAAAAATTCGTTTGTAACAACAGACAGTGTCAGAAGAAGATTAAAATATATATGCACCACATAGATGAAAAAATTGTAATCAGGACAGTGGAATTACCACAATTGGAGAATTTCACTGAATAGCTGAATTTTATGTATAACACAATCAAATATTCTGCCTCATTCAGTCTCACCAGTGTTCGTTTCCTGAATGTTCTGATTAATTTAAACTATGGTTAATTGAACACTGAAATATTCAGGAAAACTGTAGACAGAAACAATTTACTATGGACAATTTCCACCTGTACTCTTAAGACTTAGAGGCCATATAGATAGAATGAGACAGGTGAAATCAGTTATATTTTACTAAATATCTGTCATGGAAGCAGATATTTTATTTGTGAAGATGTAAAGAAAGGGGCTATGAAAATGCTAAGGTTAAAGCATTTGTTTGAAAAGAGGAATGTAAATAGTTATGAATGAATTTCAGTGTTCATCAGCAGAAACGATTTCACACAGTTTCAAAGCTGCAGTCCTGAATTAGGCTTGTATTTATGTGTTATTTTCTTATAAAGGGAATTTGCATATTCAACTGCACTTTAAAAACCAGTCATTCTTTTCATCATGCTAAATTAGAAAATTTTCCAGTAAAATTTTTCGATGGATTGAAATTAGAAGTATTTTTGTAAAACAACTATCTATACTTAGACATTTGTACATTTATTGATTCTCAGTTTTCAGATGTAGACAGATAATTTAAAAACACTGTTACCACAAACTATGCATTTTCCCACTGTATCCCATGACCCCATTCCTTTAACTAAATTGCTCAGTAGTTCTTCATTGCTGTCAGTAGACATCAGACAATATTTTCACAATGTAAATAAATGGAAGGATTATACTCTCATAGTTTTGGTACTTAACGTTGATGAAGTTAAGGTCATAGGATAAGTTATTTCTTTAGGTACCAACATATCTTCCTTTGATCAGAATGTGGAAGCCAGTCTCAGCTATGTCCCTATTACTGTAGCAATATATTGGTAGTCATAGAATCTGAACCCTTTAAAGATTTATTATCTTAAAGATGAATTCACACAATTCTGAGTCTACATAATATCTACCAACACTTTGCTGCTATTATCATTTTAATGGTGATGTAACTAAGGTAGACATTTATCAGTAACAAAATCTGTGTTATGACAAGCCCACATATGTTATCTTTTAATCCTTGTGACTCTGAGCCAGTGGAGCATTTTCCTGATTGGACTCAATCATCATTAGACACTCTAGAGCATATGTCTTGTTGAGACAGGGTTTATGAGGACAGTCTGAGGTCTGCCAGTAGCTATTAGGCAAATCATCAGCAAGATAAGAGATAGGACATGAAAGGGTGATCAGTCTTGGCTGTTTACATCTGAAATAACTCGTCTCTAAAAGGCATGAAAATATCAAATATTAGACCTGGAAGTAACCTTGATCTATCCAGGCTAATTCCCTGATTTTTTCAGGTAAGGAGCCACAGTAACTCATTGAATACTCACCCAGCTAATGAGGGGATATTCTCTAAAATCCCAAATCAAAGCAGCATGGATGGAAATGGAAGAGATGAGAAGTAGATGGAGCAGTTGATAAGACTATGTTAAGACTAGTGAAAGGGACATTAGAGGAAACACTGAAAAAGCAAGAATGTGTGAAGCTTAGAGAAAGTAGTCAAAAGCTGGTATCATTTGTGGGTACATGCCTTCACCACCCCATGCACAGCTGTCCCTTCCTAGTATTAGAACTTGACTACATGTTTACCCCAAGTCCTGTGGTCTGTGGTCTTTTCATCTCCATGAGCCCTCTGATGACTCAAAGGCCGTGTGTATGTGTGTGTGTGTGTGTGTGTGTGTGTGTGTGTGTGTGTGTGTGTGATCATTTACATTTTGACCATTGCCTTCATTTTTTTATCCCCATCATAATGACAACAGATTGAGAGTTTAAAAAAGAAGGAGAAGGAGAAGGAGGAAATCCTGCAACATGTGGAAATATGGATGAACCTTGAGGACATTATGTGAAGTGAAACAAGCAAACCGCAGGACAAATATTGCATGATTCCTCTTATATGAGGAATCTAAAGTAGTCAAACTCAAAGAAACAGAGAGTAGAATAGTGGTTACCAGAAACTTAGGTAAGGGGAAAAATAGGGAGCTGCTAATCAACGGGCATGAAATTTTAGTTATCCAAGATGAATAAATTCTAAAACTGTCTACAACATTGTATTTATGGTTTACAATACTGTACTGTACACTTAAGAATCTGTTCAAAAGGGTAGGTCTCATGTTAAGTGTTCTTACCAAAATAAAGTAGACATAAATAAATCATTTATTCCCTTGCTTCTTTTTTTCTATTTTGTTTGTTTATTTTGTTCTTTACGTTCCACACGTAAGCCAAATCATATTGCATCTGCCTTTCTCTCTCTGACACACTCTACTCAGCACAGTAACCTCCAGGTCCATCCATGCCGCCACAAATGGCAAGAGCCCATTCCCTTCCATGGCCAAGCAACATTCCACTGTATAAATGTACCACCTCCTCTTTATCCATTCTTCCATCAACAGACACCCAGGCTGCCTCCACATCTTGGCCATTGTAGACAATGCTGCAGTGAACATATGGATGGACATGTCCCCTTGAAGTAGCATTTTGGGTTTCTTTGGATAAATAGCAGGAAGTGGGATCACTGGGTCCTTCTTTGTCTTTTGTTATAGACTTTGTTTTAAGGTCTATTTTGTCTGGTATAAGTATTGCTGTCCCAGATTTTTTGTTTCTTTATTTCCATTTTCATGAAATAACTTTTTCCACTCTTTACTTTCAGTCTGTGTGCATTTTTCCACCTGCAGTGAGTCTCATGTAGGCAGCATATATTAGGGGTTTTGTTTTCTTATCCATTCAGTCACCCTACGTCTTTTGTTTGGAGCATTTAATCCACTACATTGAAAATAATTGTTGATAGATAGGTAGTTATAACCATTTTATTCATTTTTTTTCATCTTTTTCTTTTTTCCATCTTAAAGTAATCTCTCTAACGTTCCTTCTAATACTGGTTTGGTGATGATGAACTCCTTTAGCTTTTTCTTATCTGGGAAGCTCTCTATCTGTCCTTCAATTTTAAATGATAGCTTGCTGGGTAGAGTACACTTGGTTGTATGTGGGTCCTTGTTTTTCATCACTTTGAATATTTCCTGCCAATCCCTTCTTGCCTGCAAATTTTCTGTTGAGAAATCAGCTGACAGTCTTAGGGAAGCTCCCTTGTAGGTAACTAACTGCTTTTCTCTTGCTGCTTTTAAGATTCCCTCTTTGTCTTTAAGCTCTTTGTCTTTATAATGTGTCTTGGTGTGGGCTTGTTTGGGTCCATCTTTTGGGGGAGGCTCTCTGCACTTCCTGGACTTGTATGTCTATTTCTTTTGCTAGGATAAGAAAGTTTTCAGTCATTATTTCCTCACAGAGGTTCTCAAGCCCTTGCTTTCTGTCTTCTCCTTCCGGTACCCCGTGATACAAATGTTGTTTTGTTTGATGTTGTTCCAGAGGTTTCTTAAACTATCCTCATTTTTCTAGATGCTTTTTTCTTTTGCTGTTCTGATTGGGTGTTTTCTGCTACTTTGTCTTCCAAATTGCTGATTCGATCCTCTGCTCGAATCACCAGTCTGCTGGTGATTCCTTCCAGTGCATTCTTCATTTCATTTATTGTATTCATATTTTTCACTTCTGACTGGTTCTTTCTTATGGTTTCTATGTCCTTTTTTATGCTTGCTATCTCTTTGTTGAAGTTCTCACTAAGTTCTTTGAGCATCCTTATAACCCTTGTTTTGAACTGTATCTAGTAGTTTGCTTGCCTCCATTTTGTTTAGTTCTGTTTCTGAACTTTTCTCCTGTCCTTTCATTTGGAATGCATTTCTTTGTTTCCTCATTTTGGCTGCCTCCCTGTGTTTGTTTCTATGTATTAGGTAGGGCTGCTATGTCTCCCAGTCTTGCTGGATAGCCTTATATTATAGGGGTCCTGTGGGGCCCAGTGGCACAGTCTCCTTGGTCACCTGAGCTGGGTGCTCTAGGAGTGTCTCTTGCGTGTGTGTTGTGTGTACGCTCCTGTTATAGTTAAGCCTTGATTGCTGTTGGCTTGTCAGTAGGTGGGATTGGCCCTGAGGCTAACTAGCTGTGGGGTTTGACCATGTCCACAGCTTATGGGCTGTGTCTGGGCTTAATCAATGGAGTGGGATTTTCCCCAGTGAGCTCTGGTGCCTGATGAGACCACCCTTTTTGTGTGCCTCTTGAGGGGCTAATTGGGTGGTGCTCTGAGGTGGCCTGAAGCCAACCTCCAAGTATGTTGGTTCTGGGGCCTCTTGGGAGGGACTCTGGTGCAGGCACAGGTCACCCACTGCCTGTGACTGGCCAGGGAGTATCTGGTAGGAGCTACAAAGGGATACACAGTTGGTTTCTGCCTGTGCTGTACCTGGAGGCATGTGGGAGAGGTCACGTCATGAACTGCGGATGGATGCCACCAGTACCAGGCTCCAAAAAACGTCAGGACACTTTGAGACCTGCTGCCACCTGCTGGCTCCTGTGAGATTCAGCTGCTGATAAAGCCTCCTGTGTTGAGCAAGTTGGGAGAGGCAGGGTCTTAATGAGTCAGCAGGTTGGAGCAGCGGAACTCACCAGGCTAATCAGATACTGATTTGGCCGGTGGGGGCGGGCTCAACGCAGGGAAAATGGTGCCTGCTTGCCTGCTGCACAAAAGGTGGTCCCACACAGGGAAAATGGGGACTGTCCCTTCAGTCCTCACCTCGAAGTTACACAACTCAATCTCTCCTCATATGTCTCCAACATCCCCAGAGTCACCGTCTCTCCACCGGAGCTCAGGGTGAGTACCTGCGCGAGCTCTTTAAGAGGATGTCTGTGTTTTCCTGAAACCTTCCATCCCACCTAGATGGTCAGAATCCCCACTGGTTTTCACAGCCAAATGTTGTGGTTGCTCCTCTTCCTGGCACCTGCACTCCGGGCTCCTTTGCTCCTCAATGGGGAAACTCTGTGGCTGAGATATCCCTTCCAATTTTCATCTGCCACATAGAGGTTTGGGGTCTACCCATTTCACGTCTCTGCCCCTCCTACCAGTCTCTATGTGGCTTCTTCTTTGTGTCCTTGGTTATAACTTCTGGTCAGCAAGACCAGATCATTCTTCAGTTGATTGTTCTATAATTTATTTGTAATTTTAATGTGTTCATGGGATGAGGCAAGCACAGTGTTTATCTACTCTACCAACTTGGATTTCCTCCAAACCCCTATTTCTAAATCTCTTGCTTCTAACCTCAAAAAAGGAAGCATTCAAATTTAAGGATGGGGGAAATGACAGTTACCACAATTATTTAAAGAAAAGTTGAAATGTTTTAGGTATTTTACTGATTACCTTTCCCTTAACGTAACCATTGTTTCAACTGAGGCGGTTAATGAAACAGACAAGTGTTCCCTGGTCTATTTATTTTTCCCTTTTGGTTTTTGGACTTGATGGAGTTTTTGAATATCTGTCACAGGAAGATAATGAAACTAGTGTTTTGGGGCAGTAGAAGAACCCATGGGAGGAAGTTTCACATCTGGTGAAAAAAAATAGAATTTTTGCAGAGCTTACTGCTTTTGAAAACTCTTGAAAATTTGCTTAGTGGTTTTGTGATTTGTGGAGCATATCAAATATTGAAAAACTATCAGTGAATAAGATTGAAATTCTCTCTTAGATGCAGTCAGAGGAACTATAAAAACTAGCAATTCTAAACCTACTGTAAAATCAAAATTGCTCAAAAGAACTACTATCCCAAATTGTTTATGTTTCTCTTATTAGTCAGCTAAGTCGACTGGTGAGTTCAAAAGGTCTCAGTGTTATTGCTCTGTCCATCTGTCCATCTGGTCATGCATCCATCCAGTACTTATTGTGTGCAGGATTTAATGCTGCATGGTATACTAGGATAGTCTAGCAACTGTAAGCGACAGCATGCACAAATTTCCTTTGACTTCAGATAACCTAAGTCCTTCATGCCTTTTCAATAAAATATGCTACAGAGAATGTAATGACTAATATAATCCTGCCAAAGCAGAGCAAAATATGTATGAGTTATTTATTAGGTCTCGGCAGTGTCTGAAATTTTAGTGCTCTGTTATAAATTGTTTTTGTTTCAATGCAAGTAACACATTAATCCATTTCATTTGTTAAAAAGTCAAATAGTCCTGACAAAGCAGAAGTACCCTTTCCAAGCCTAAGTGTTGGTATGTATCCTTCTAGATGGAAATATATACACTTCCATAGTTTTTATGTCAATAGATCATATTGTATGTGTTGTTCTGCATCCAGCTTTTAGCACTTAGTACATCTAGGAGATATTTCCTTCATCAGTACATTTGTCCTCAAAATATCTCTGTGGTTACCAGGGAATGTACTTTTATCTTTGGTTTAATAGTCATATTCATGTGTCAAGCAGAAAAAGAAACTATGATAATATTTACCTTGTCTAATAGTGAGCATTGTGAGGCAATTGAGAGATTGCCAAGTTTCTGGTGGTTTTCATTCTAAATTTCTGTTCTTCTATTGAGGATTTGAAGAGTTAACAGACAAAAATGTAAACATTGATGCCTGCACTGGTAGGTTAAAATTGCAATTCTCCTGATAGAGTTGTCATTGGGGAAAACACAGTCTGAACTTTATAGTGACTGACAAGTTGGGTTAGGACAGGCAATTCAGATCCTTTGGCCATGAATTCTAAGGTGGATGACAGTGGATACACCACATTGTTTCTCTCTGTGGGATAGAGGGACTTTCATGGTTGATTGTCTGTGGCTGAGAGAGTTAACCTCCTGAATGCTAGAACAAATGCCCAGTAAAAAACAGACCATTTGAAACCCAGCAATGCTGAGCATTTCAATGCTTTTTCTCCTCTTTGTAGGAGATTAAACCTATTACTATTTCACCAATATATTTTATATTGAAATTTTAATCATTTTCCAGTAAATTATAGGGAATGGAAAAAGTTAGCTGGGCCATTTCCTTCTGTTTTGTTAGTTCTCTTGCCTTCTTTGCATATTGGTGAAAAGGTGTGGTGAAAAAGTCTCATGCATAACTTTTATAGATGCCGTAATTAATTATGTTATTATAAATGGCTTGTTCTCACTGGGCCTCCAGAACACAAGGAAAGAATACAATTTCATTCAAAAAGAAGAGTGAATCAATTTTAACTCCTGCATCAAATGCTCTAAGTTGGTTGATTTCACTGGTTGTGCTAGGACCTGGGTAGAATGTGGTCTCATTATGCAACTTCACCAGCAAATCCTAGCTTCTCAATGTTAGCCAAAGCGGCCTTCTTCCTCAGAGACCTAAATTCCCTCCCAAAGCCCAGGGGAGTGTAAACAAATCCCTTTCGCTCAGGGTTACATGAAAAGCCATGTCATCACCAACACAATAAAATAAGCTGCTGACAGAAAGAACCAATCAAACCTCTTTGATTCTGAGACTTAGGGAAAGCACTTAGGAAACCTCATAGTCTGCCCATCAGAGGGGAAAAAAGGCTCCAATTAAATGGGAAGAATACTCATTTTAAGCACTCTAAAATGTTAAGATTTAAAAAATATAGTGCTTAACGTTCTGTAGAGCTACAACAAAGAATACGCTACCCTTAGTATTTACACGCCAAGATTCTGCCAAGCCATTTCATAACATACCTTAAAAAAATTTCATGCTTTCTCACAAAAAGACGCCCCCTCCTTCCCCTGCTGTTGGCCTGCATGTTCTGAGGCATGTGAATTGTGCAATTTTGAAGTTCCAGTGAGGCTGGTAGCTCAAGAGTAAAGCTCCTGCCAATAATATTGTTGCACCTGATGCTCAAAACTGTTACTGCTGAACGGCTTATTTTCTATCATGATATTTTCTCTGTACGACTTTGGCTGAATAAGCCATTTTTTTGTCAGGCCAGTTTCATCTACGTTGTCTATGTTCTGGAAAGTGGAATTTAAACACCTGTTGGTTCCATTTCTATTATCTTTGCCTATACAAAAAGATACCCCTCTTCTTAAATAAACCATCATCCCATTACATTCTTTCCGTTAAAACCTATTATTAGTAGTTTTATTAAGCTATTGATTGTGATATTTTGTTATATTAATTTTTTCTACTTTACACACGGCTGCCGAAATTCTTTGCTATTACTTTAATCATATGCTGGAGTTAGAATCCTTCCAAAACTTTATGAATAGCATAACTGGAGCACTGTCCACTGGAGTGAAATAGTGTTAGCAGAAACTCAGAGATTTTTTTTTTTAAAGAAAGATAGAAGGTTTTAAAAATAGCTTAGGATGTCAGTTTAAAAAATACAATTACCATAATTATATTAGAATTATAAACTTCAGAGCTAAAAACAGAAACTTATGAGTCTATTTACTGACCCCTTGTTTTACACAGTAAGGAACAGAGGCACAGAGAAATAAGACATCTGTCCCAAATCACGTAACTGGATTAGTAGTAAAGCGAACTAAATCTATTGTTTGATTCAGTCAGAGATCTTCCAATTTTATATATTGAGTCTGAGAGGCAACATTTAAAAACTCAGCTGTGGGGCAAATATAGTGCATTTTAAAATATTTTTTGAATTTTTAAATTTATGAGTAATGTGTCCTAAATATATAATTGTAATATAAGATTAGAATAGCACTCAAAGGTCTACTTATGTCGATCGCAGAAATGATACACTTTAAAAAACATTTATGAATATGTATTACCATTATTCATAGTGTCTTGGATCTCTAATGAGTGTTGTATGTGTGGGTGTCTGTGTGTGTGTGTGTAAGGACACACATTCCATTGTGAGAGAGTGGAACAAATGGATTCAAATACAATCAGAACCTCCCAAACTCTTTTGTCTATTTCTGGTATCTGCTTTGACCAGAATAACTTTTTGAAGTTTAGAAGTGTTTGCTCTCTTTGTCTAGTTGGCGATTATATATTCGATGACAATTTAAAGTGAAGTAGGAATGTGGGCAGGTTAATTTGTTTGTTCCATCCTTTTCCACCTTTAAATCTGGATGGGTTTGGGGGAGCATTAAATAGCACCTGTTTATCCTCCCAGTTTCAGTACAAAGTAAATAAAATAGAAGCGCCAGACAAGAGAGGAAAAGCAGCCAGGATATTACAGTTGGTGTCGCTCTGCGCTCATGGAAGGAAACATAAAGAGTTGGGAAAAGTGTTGCCACTTCTCCACTTATTGACTCCCTACTATGGTCTAAGCATTACATAAGGCACTGAAGATACAGCAAGAAATAAAACACAGTCCTTGCCCTTTAAGAACTCATAGGCAAGTAGCAATATTTATGTAATTATGCATTAACTTATAGAGATTTGCAAAAAAGTCTAGGACTGTAAGTTCTAAAATGTTGAACGGTGCCTGGAAATGATGATACTCATGCTGGGGAATGGGAAGTTTTTGAGATGTTCAGCTTCATGTTTGTGTCTTCCAAAGACTAGCAATTTTCTGATGCTGGTGTGGGTATTACTTAGCTTATTTCATTTTGGAAATGTGTATCTATTTTGGGGGGGTTGCAAATAGGAGGTGCATAATACATATTGAATGACTGATCGTTTGAGTTCAAACCAATTTCTCAATAGCAACAAGGAAAGAATAGCCTCAGTTTAGTATTCAGAACAAGAACTCCAATTGTCTAACAGTTGATTAACCAATTCCTTTTAGTGAAATTTTCATTTGCTCATTGGAATTAATGAAACTACACATTAGTTTTGATGCCCTTTAAATACACCCTAATCCTAATATATTATGTACTATATTTTTTCACATGCTATTTGCATTTAAATGATAAATTGTTAGAGCTTAAAATTAATATATTTTTTAGTATTCTGTTCATTGTGATGCCTGACACCCAGTATGTTTTGATAACCTTGTTTAATCAACTGGAAAGAGCCCTTTGGAATCAGAAACCTGTATCATGCTTGAGGTGAAATGGAAGAGACCTTCCCCTGGGATCCCAGATTGAAGAATTTTTTTGACACCAAGTTGCCTTTTTCCAGACCTCCCAATGTCTGTTGTGGCTTTGGGAAATAAAGGGGGAAATCACCTATTTGATTGGTTGTTAGTTCCTCTGAGGGTCCTGTGGTTGTGAGTTTGTGGTTGTGAGTTTTCCAGATCTTGATTGGTTGCCACAGCATCATTAAGTGTTACCAGTGTCCAGAGTACTGAGTTGGGGCTATGAAGAGACATTTGGCTACTAGGTTATTCTATAAAAGTTCATTTAACATTCTATATAGTTAAAATACATGTATTTTAAATGACTAGTTTAATGCTGCTGTATTTTGGTAGTACGTCTATTTTTAACTACATAAATAAATGGGCTGTGATGTGCTAGCCTAGGAAACTAACCATCAATTATAATATTGTTTCCATGGAAATATATATTTTTGAGTTCCACACAACAGCCTAATAAATGAACTTTTGGAACACGACCGTTTTGATGGTTAAGAATTTCTTGTGTTTGCATTTTTATTATTTATTTTTGCTTTCTTTCCTATTATCTCTCCAGTGCTGAGGTTTAATGGTGATTGAGTGTGGTTATGAACACACTACCTAGCTTCCCTTTTTTTCAGGTAGCAGGTACTAAAATAGCACGATATAGCATAATAGGAAATGGAGATGATAATAGCAACACATTTCCCACTTTTCAGAAATGATAGAAAAATAATTGAAGCATGGTTTGTGAATACTAGGAAGAAATGTGAAATATAGAAATCTGAATACCATTATTCTCCCACATGCAGAACGAGGAAGAAAACTGTAAACATCATTATTGTTTATCTCACTCCTTTATCCCAGACTGAGTGACCTTTCAGAGTCCTTTATTCTGAACAATCTAATGGGCATTTCTCAAATACCTATGGATGGTAGCTCCCGTAATCCTTTTGCTTTCACACATGAAATATATACAGTATCACTAAGCAACCTCCAATACGATTTTTATTTGTAAATTTAACAGGATAGAAAAATCAGTTTCAACCCCTGGGGGAAATAACTGTCAAAGGCAAGCAAAATGCATTCCTGGACAAGACGCTGGGGAATGCAGAAAGTTCAAGAAATGTTTTGTCACATGAAGGGGCTGGCTAGGTGGTGGGGATGGGATACACAGAGAACTCCTGACTTTCTCCCTCAATAAACTCCTGACATGCATTTCCAGGAAATATTAACAAATGTGGGGTGTTTAGCATGTTCCATCTGCCTGCTCTTCCTCTTCAAGTAGAAGCAATAGTAAAGCTCTGGCAAAGGCTAGCAAGGAGAAAAATAAAAGCTGAAAGTTCTAATCAAAACTCTAATCAGAAAGATGACAACTGGTGAAGATTATTAAATTTTCTTTGCTCCCTTGATGAATTTAATAAAGAACTAATCAAAGATCATTAGAAGGCTTTTGTGCCTGGCTTGCATTGTAACTGGATTGCAATCTGAATTTGTGTTTTAGTGAGTTTTCAGGGTTGGATTGGACATGTAAATATATTTAAAACTATAGATGGTTAGACTTTTTAAAAAGTATTTTTAGCTAATGTACAACCCATGAAAATGTATAAGCTGTTTATTGTGCTCATCTACTCTGCCAACTAAAAATATAGAGGATTTTGATTTTGATCTTTAGTAATTAGAATTTTAAAAATTTGTATCAGTGTCTAGCTCAAAAAATTTCTAATGATCTTTGATTAGTTCTTTTCTTAAATTAACGGGAAAATAAAAAAATGGGATCATTTAATTTTCAGAGCATAAAAATATGTAAATAACCCTGTAACTACCAGAGCCACTAGAAATTTATAGAAAATTATGGTAATATCTGAAGAGGTTTCTCACTCCCCCCACCAATTCTGAATATTTGCTTAATGTTCCTTGTTTTCAAATGATCTCCCATAGCCTTCCAACTACATTTTAAGTACTACATTTACAGTGGATCAGAAAGTATGCATTTTGATTTCCTTACAACATCTGTACTCCATCCGTTTCCGATGCTCAGTTTTTCATGTTTCACTATCTTATTGGTCTAATGCAGTCTCCTCCCACTCCCAATACTGCTTTAACCCAATAAATTTAGGAATTTTGCCAATTCTTGCATTCTCCCATCTCAAAGAGCCTCCCAGCCCTCTGAATCTAGGACATTTGGGTTTGATTGGTCTTAGCAGTTTAAAGACCTTTATGTCTATCATAAAATAATTGGCTCTCATTAATATAAAAAAGATTTGCTTTGAGTTTTTGTTTTTTGTTTAAGTATGGTTATATTGGTAATAAAGTAGTTCTTAGACTTCTGTCTATTTTTTTTTTTTTGCCAGAACAGAAATATTATTCTGAAGTTATCAAAATGACTAAAGGAGACAAAAGAAATACTGGACACTTAAAAAAATGAAACAAAAATATTAAACTCTTATAATAGTTCATTTTATTAGATTCTGCAGATAAACTTTGATAAATAATTTTGTGCTTTGTATTTAAAGCAAAATTAGGGACTTAAAGTGGATAATTCAACTCTGAGTACACATTAGAGGAAAAATCTGTTACTGTACTAGTTCCTATATTTCTTTTATAAGTTAAAATATCTCAAGCTTATAGAAGAATTTTCAAAAATGTACTGTAATGGGTAATATAAAACTCTAAACATGTTAGATGAGTCAGACTCTTTTACTAAGTATTTGTAGAGGCAATCAACAATTTAACTCTGAATTATAGCCCTGTTCTATTGGCCAATGAAATGTAGACAGGAACTGTGACACTTGACTCTGAACTCTTCATATTCAATGTTAAATTAAATTAAATTGTAAATTCCCAGACAACACTGAAAAAGAATATTTTAATTTCAAAAGCTTTAAAGCTAACTTTTAGCACCGTCCTGATTACAAGGGCCAGGTATTAAGACAGTTAACTCTGAGGTAGAGGTAATATAAGATTAAAAGTCTGTGGTAATTTCAATTCCATGTTGATCTCTATCTTTAAAATGATTCTGAGGAAATTTATATAACTCTTTATATTTCAGCTAGCCATCTTCTCTTATTTACTATTTCAGTTGCTCTTCTTTTATAGATCTAAGTTTTTCTTTGACCTGAGAGACATCCTTCAGGTAGGCTGGAAACAAATCCTCTTAGCATTCATTTTTCAGCAAGTGTCTTTATTTAATTCTTATTTGTGAAGACTATTTTTGCTGGATATGAAATTCTGGGTTGACATTTTTTTCTTTCAACACTTTAAAGAAGCAATTTCATTGTCTTCTTGCCTCCATTGTTTCTTTCTGATCAGAAGTCAGTGATAATTCTTATTCTTCTTCACTGTAAAAGAGAGAAAATATCTTTTTTTACTCTGACTACTTTTAAGATTTCCTCTTTATCTTTGGTTTGCAGCAGTTTAGCTATGATGTGTCTTGGTGTGATATATATATATATATATATATATATATATATATATATATATATCTCCTCTGAAGATTCATTGAAATTCTTACATCTGTAAGTCAGTGTTTTTCTTCAAATATGGGGAGTTTTGAGTCATTATTTTTGCAAATTATTTTTGTCCCTGTATTATTCTCTTCCTCTGGGACTCAATTACTCTCTTAATAGGCTAATTGATATTGTCCCACAGGTCCCTGAGGCTCTTTTAATTTATTTTTAGTTTTATTTTTTTAATACACTTTATTTTTTAGAGCAGTTTCAGGTTCATGGGAAAATTGAGCAGAATGTACAAAGATTTCTCATATACCACCAGCACCTACACATACACAGTCTCCCCGATAATCACCATCCCCCACCAGAGTGGTGCATATGGTGTAACATATGGTATAAGTGGTGCAATGGTATAACCTACATTGACTCATCATTATCACCTAGAGTCCGTAGTTTACACTAGGGTTCACTCTTGGTGTACCTTCTATGGATTTGATAAATTTATAATGACATATATCTGTGATTTTAGTATCATTCAGTTTCACTGCCCTGAAAACCCCTAAACAACACTCCACTTGCTTACCTCTCCTTCTGTTCTAACCTCTGGTAACCATTGATCTTTTTACTGTCTCTGTACTTTTGCCCTTGCCAGAATGTCATGTTTGGAATCATACGGTATGGAAATTTTTCAGATTGGCTTCTTTCACTTAGCAATATTCATTTAAGTCTCCTCCATGTATTTTCATGGTTTCATAGCTCTTTCCCCCCCCCCCCCCATTATCTGGATGTATCACAGTTTATCTGTCCAATTACCTAGTGAGGTACATCTTGGTTCCTTCCAAGTTTGGACAATTATAAATAAAGCTGTTGTGAATATCCATGTGCAGGATTTTGTGTGAATATAAGTTTTCAGTTCCGTTGGATAAATACCAAGGAGCATAATTGCTGGATCATATGGTAAGAATACGTTTCATTTTATAAGAAACTGCTAAACTGCCTTCCAAAGTGGCTGTACCATTTTGTATTCCAACTAGCAAGAATAAGAGTTTCTGATACTCTACATTCTTGTCAGCATTTCGTATTGTCAGTGTTCCAGAATTTGGCTGTTCTAATAGGTGTGTAATGGTATCCCATTTGTTTTTAAGTTTATTCTTCTTCAATCATTTTTCTATTTGTCAGTTTAGTTAATGTATTGATTTATATCTAAGTTTATTGATTCTTTGTTCTGCTAACTCTGACCTACTGTTAAGACTATTAGTTTTCTTATTTCAGTTACTGTACTTTTTCAATTCTGGAATTTTCTTTTTTTTTTAAAGAGTTTATTGGGGAAGGGGAACAGGACTTTATAGGGGAACAGTGCATTCATTCAGGATTTTTTCCAAGTCAACTTATCCTTTCAATTGAAGTTGTGGAGGGCGCAGTTCAGCTCCAGGTCCAGTTGCCATTGTTAGTTGCTGGGGGCGCAGCCCACCATCCCTTGGGGGAGTTGAACCGGCAACATTGTGGTTAAGAGGGTGCGCTCCAACCAACTGAGCTATCCAGGAGCACAGTGGCAGCTAAGCTCAAGGTGCCGTGTTCAATCTTAGTTGCAGGGGGCAGAATCCACCATCCCTTGCGGGAGTCAAGGAGTTGAACTGGCAACCTTGTGCTTGAGAGCCCACTGGCCCATGTGGGAATCGAACTGGAAGCCTTCAGCATTAGGAGCACAGAGTTGCAAACACCTGAGCGACCAGGCGGGCCTTGGAATTTTAATTTGGTTGTATTTAAAGTCTCTATTTCTTTACTGAGATTTCCTATTTGATCACTCAATGAAGATCACATTTTTCTTTGATTCTTTAAACATAATGTTCCTTTAATTATTTATATGTCTAGTGATTAAATATTGGATTTTGCAGATAACACGTTGTAGAGATCCTAGATTCTATAATCTTCCTCTGAAGAGGGTTGAATCTTATTTAAGCAGACAATTCATTTACTGGCTGATCACTTTAACTTGTGTAATCCTGATGTCCTGGTGTGTTGCATTGTTAGTGTAGATATGTGGAAAGCCCAAGGTGTTCCCAAACTCGTCTAACTTAGTAGGGCTTACTCTCCAAACTGCATCTTCCATACACAATTTTTTGAGGTTTGGTTTTAGGCTTTGTTGTGGTGGATCTAGACTAGGTCTCCCTCTATGGCATGTCTCTTATTCCTAAGATGTGGACTGTGATATCTCAGCTGGATGTCAGGAGTTCTAATAGGGTGTTAATTAATCTGTGCAGTCTGGACTGTGACATCCCCTGCTACTGCTCTTCTCTAAGCACTGCTCAGCCTCCAGTATCTTGGTTCCACTTTCAACTCTATAGCAGCTGATATCTAAAGGCTCAGGTTGCCTCATCCTGCACATGTACAATCTAGCTCTCAGCCATGGATTTTCAGAAAATCCCCTCTTTGTACTGTTCCCTCATCCACGGGTTCTAAGTGCTTCAGCCATCCTGATCTCTGATATCTGCCTCCTCAGCTCAACAGGACCACCATACTCTGCTCAGATTCCAGCTCTCTGTTCTGTAGTCAGGAAATTGTCTCCAGGCAGAGAGCTGGGCAGCCATGCAGCTCCTCATCCTTTTATCTTCTCTCAAGGCTCATGGTCTTACATTGCTTGTTAGCCAATGCCTGAATTCAGCTACTTCACACCTTTTGTCCAGTTTTAGAATCATTTGGGGCTAGTCCAGTATCAGTCACCTCATCATGGTTAGAAGTAGATCAAGAGTCATCTCTTGATTTTAATACTACCTGAAATCACATTCCTTCACTGGGCAGAATCATAGGCACCATGGCACTTTTCTATGAGATATTATTAAATAATACACACCCCAGTTGCAAAAGCTCAAATAAAGGTTATTGTTAAATCATTTCAAACTCAAAATCACATAGGTCACATGCCTAACAAAGTGCTTATTACAAATATGTTCTTTTAGGAATTATTCAATTATTTAGTGGCTAGAACAGAAAGAAAATGGGAGAAAGAACCCACTCCTAAGAGTTATGACTTATCCACCAATTAACTCTATGATCTTGGGCTTACAACTATATTTAAGGGGTCTTTATTTGGGATCACTGGAGAAACCTCATAAAAACTAAGGAAACCTAATAGTATATTTATAGCTGTAATTTGCCTTGATTATATCCTCTAAAAGACACTTTCTAAGCTCAAACATCAAAGTTGTGGTTTTGCTGCAGACAGAATTAAACAGATGTCAAGTTTGGCAACTGGGACAACTTTGCAGGACTTTCCTAATTTCAGAAAGAGCTTTACTCTCATGATTATATGAAATTCATCTAGAGAAAAAGTGCCAATGACATAAGAAAATTTGGGGTAGCAAACAGCAGTTTGGTAGTATCAAGGAAATAGGATACCTTTCAATTGAGAAAATGATATATATGTATAATATCACACATATGTAGTGATATATATGATTCAAGGTGTGATCAAACAATACAGTGCATGTTTAAATAAAAAAATTTATTACAGTAAAAGACACGTTGCAATTAATACCCCTCAAAATACTCCCCCTCGCTTCAAACACACTTATCCCATCATTCTTGCCACTTTCTGAAGCAGTTCTGGAAGTCCTCTTTCGTGAGTGTCTTTAGTTGTGCTGTCGGGGCTGCCTCAATGTCCTGAATCATTTTGACTTTGGGAAAGAGCCAGAAGTCACACGGTGCCAGAGCTAGTGAGTAAGGTGGATGAAGACACACTGTAATGTTTTTACAGAAATTGCTGTATACCAAAATCGTTGTGTGACACGGAGCATTGTCATGATGGAGGATGATTTCTGGCACACTTTAAAACACACCTCCTCTCAACCGTAGCTCACACCCAAGTGACTACACTAAACAAGCTGAAACTTGTCACACACTTTAACTAAGTTTCCACGTGCTGCTTCCTGTATTGATGATCCCTGCCTTTCTGCTGGATGGCACTCAGCAGCAGCGTTTACCACGTTTTGTGATCACAATGGAAAGGCTACATATCATACATCACTTCTGGTACAGCAATTTCTGTCACATAAAAACATTACCGTATATCCTCATCTACCTTATTCACTGGATCTGGCACCATGTGACATCTGGCTATTCCCCGAAGTCAAAATGTCCATGAAAGGTAAATGTTTTGAATCAATGCAGGACATCCAGGCAGCCACGGCATTGCAACTAAAGACACTCAGGAAAGAGGACTTCCAGAACTGCTTCAGAAAGTGGCAAGAATGATGGGATAAGTGTGTTTGAAGCGAGGGGGAGTATTTTGAGGTGGATTAATGGCAATGTGTCTTTTACTGTAATAAATTTTTTAAATTTAAACATTCACTATATTGTTTGATCATACCTCAAACACACACACACATAACATACACACACACACACGAGATAGGACAATTAAGTTAGGAACTCATCCTAGAAAAAGTGCTACATACCACTGCTGAATATCACTACAGCCACCTTCCAGGTACTCCCCTTGGGAAGCTATGCGCCAATGCCAGTGCCTAGTCCACCCTTCAATGCAGTTTTGGAACTCTTTCTGGAATAGCCATCAGAGCTGTCATTGTATTACTCTTGATGTCCTGAATGTCATCAAAATGTCTTCAATATTTCCTTTATCTTTGGATCAAGAAAGAAGTCATTGGGGGGCCAGATCACATGAGTAGGGAGGGTGTTCCAATGCAGTTATTTGTTCACTGGCTAAAAACTCCCTTATAGATAGTGCCCTGTGAGCTGGTGCACTGTCGTGATGCAAGAGCCATGAATTGTTGGCAAAAAGTTCGGGTGATCTAACTTTTTTACTCAGCTTTTTCAGCACTTCCAAATACTAAACTTGGTTAACTGTTAGTCCAGTTGGTACAAATTCATAATGAACAATCCCTCTGATATCAAAAAAGGTTAGCAACATTGGTGCAACAAGTTCGCAAACTTAATTATTAATTGTGTGTGTGTTGCCAAAAAACATGTATACACATTTTAAGAAAGGAAAACTGTTAAAATTCTATTAAAAATACAAAAAACTCTATTAAAATACTTAATATATTCTGATAACGAAAGATAAATATGAGTCACGTTTGACTTCTGAAATTACAAGAGGTGCTCAAAGTGGTTACCATCAGCATCTGGACACTTCTGATTATGGTGAACTACTGTTTGAGCAGCATTGACCAAAGTGTCCACTTGTATACATTTTTTTGGCAATATACAAAAAGGTCGGGTATATATATATATATATATATATATATATATATATATATATATACATATACACATATATATATTCATATATATACATATATACACATATATAGAATATATATACATATATCTATATATCTATATATCTATATCTATATCTATCTATCTATCTATATATGGTCACATGAGTGATTAGATTGTCCTTTTCTGGAGAACAATATAAAGGTCTCAACAGACCAAAATGATGTACTGATGTAATATAATTATACCTTTGGGTGAAACATCAAAGATGCAATGACTATGAGCTAAGGAGGCCACAACACAAGCTGAAATATTATTAACTAAAAAGAACCAAACAGATTAAAAGGGAGTGCTTACCAACATGGTTGACTATTCCCTCTTAGTGCAAAGTATTAAGCCTGACACCTGTTTTGATCTAGTGTCTCCGGTTTACTTTTCCAAAACAATCAGCTCTCACAGACAGAGTAGTATTAGGATGAAATTAAATACATCAGTCTTAGATCACTTCTTTTCTCTTTCCCTATTCCTCTTTCAGTTATGAATCCACTGGAGGGGGGGAAAATGCAATCCCCTCGTTTTTTTCCCGAGCCATCACCAATTCATCCTGCCCCCTATATTTTATACTTCAGAGTTTAAAAAAAATTTATGACGTCTTATGTACTGAGAAGCCTGAAGAGGGAGTTTGCATTGGAGCCCTGGCCTTATTTCTTCTGGAAAAAACCATTCCTTTATGCTTGATGGTGAATGCACAAGTTCTGACAATTAAGTTCACGAACTTGCCATAAGTGCACTTACATCGCCAGCATTAATACAAATTGCTCAGTAAAGTTTCATAACCTTGGTTTATCAGTATCTCACAGCTGTGTTCGTATTGACTTGTGGTGGTGTCTTGTGGAATGGTGTTCATTATTATTGTTGCGTGTTTTTGTGTGCCATCGCAACAATTGTCACCCCAATAAATTAAAAAAAGAAAAAAGAATGTCTGAGCTTGAATTAGAGCAACAAACAAACATTAAATTTCTTGTTAAGCTTGGTAAAAGTGGAAATGAAATCAGGGACGTGTTAGTCCAAGTTTATGGGGATAATGCCATGAAGAAAACGGCAGTGTATAAATGGATTAAATGTTTTTCTGAGGGGAGAGAATGCATCACTGATGAAGAGAGGTCAGGGTGTCCAGTAATGAGCAGAACTGACAAAAAAAAAATTGGAAAAATTCATCGAATTATGTGTCAAAATCATCGGCTCACTATGAGAAGCATAGCAGACCAAGTAAACATTGATAGAAAAAACAGGAAAACCTTAACTGAAAATCTTGGCATGAGAAAAAGATGTGTGCAAAAATGGTTCCGAAGACGCTGGTGCACTGTTGGTGGGAATGCAGATTGGTGCAGCCACTATGGAAAACAGTTTGGAGATATCTCAAAAATCTGAAAATGGAACTACCTTATGATCCAGCAATCCCACTCCTAGGTATCTATCCGGAGAAATCCAAAACTCCAATTCAAAAATCTTTATGCACTCCTATGTTTATTGCAGCACTATATACAATAGCCAAGACCTGGAAACAACCGAAATGCCCATCAGTAGATGACTGGATTAAGAAACTGTGGTACATTTATACAATGGAGTATTACGCAGCCATAAAGAAGAAAGAAATCTTACCATTTGCAACAACATGGATGGACCTAGAGAACATTATGTTAAGTGAAATAAGTCAGAAAGAGAAAGACAAATACCATATGATCTCACTTATATGCGGAATCTAAAGAAAAGAATAAGTGAATGAACTAATCAGAAACAGTTTTGGAAACATGGAGGAAAAACAGAGGGTTGCTAGAGGGGCGGGGGGGTGGGGATAAGGGGAAGGTGAGAGGTTTTGGGAACGTACAGAGGGATAGCGGATGGGGGGAGGGGGGTTCACACAGTGTGAGGGATATAAATGATAAACGTCTAAGTTTTGCTTTGTCTTGTGCACCTGAAACTAATTTAAAAAAAAAAAAAAAAAAAAAATGTTAGCCTAGTTAGTTCCAGAGGGAGGGATTTCTATGGGGTTTTTTCCCTTCATGATACGTTGCTGTACTCTGAATTTTTTCTTTGAGCATGTATTATTTCAAAGCTCAATAAAATAAAATCTAAAGGAAAAAAAAAAAAAATGGTTCCGAAGGAGCTTACCAACAAACAAAAGCAAAAGAAAGTCGAAGTTTACCAAGACCTTTTGGAGAGGCAAGACATTGTTTTGGGCCATGTTATCACTGGTGATGAAACATGGGTGTACCAATACGACCCTGAAACAAAGCGTCAAAGTGCACAATGGAAGTCAGCTAATTCTCCACGACCAAAAATTCTGTCAATCCAAAACAAGATTCAAAACGATATTGCTAATCTTTTTTTATATCAGAGGGATTATTCATTATGAATTTGTACCAACTGGACAAACAGTTAACCAAGTTGACTATTTGGAAGTGCTGAAAAGGCTATGTGAAAAAGTTAGACAAAAATGACCTGAACTTTTTGCAAACAATTCATGGCTCTTGCATCATGACAATGCACCAGCTCACACGACACTGTCTGTGAGGGAGTTTTTAGCCAGTAAACAAATTACTGTATTGGAACACCCTCCCTACTCACCTGATTTGGCCCCCAATGACTTATTTCTTTACCCAAAGATAAAGGAAATACTGAAAGGAAGACATTTTGACGGCATTCAGCACATCAAGGGTATTACGATGACAGCTCTGATGACCATCTCAGAAAAAGTTCCAAAATTGCTTTGAAGGGTGGACTAGGTGCTGGCGTCAGTGCATACCTTCCCAAGGGGAATACTTCAAAAGTGACCATACTAGTGATATTCAGCAATGAGGTATGTAGCACTTTTTCTAGGATGAATTCGCGAACTTAATTGTCAGACCTCAGACGTTACAGGTTTTGCCAGAAGAATTTCTAGAACTGGACCTTGTAGCGTCTGCAAGGCTGTTCTAAATTAATGTGGAATGGTGTATGGGTGGCTATGAGTACAAGCACTCTGCAAAGAAATAAAGGAACAAATGACAATAAAAATGAACCAATGCAATGTCTTTGGGGGTTACGTAAATTCTGGATGTTGCATAATTAGTATCTATTGAAGTTTTTCTTATTATTATATGCAATTATATGTGAGACTTCCTGCTTTCACTTTCATAATGGGACAAACTGCAGAGACATAACACTTCCTCACTTCCTGTGCTCATTTCTTTAGGTTATTGCTAGTAAATGCTCAAGCCGATTGTTTTTTAAGGAGTGAGAAATATAATATTTTATATGAGGATTATCCACATAGCCTAAGGTCCTTAACTCATCTATCCTTCTGAGGTCACTTTAAAAAAAAAAATTAATTCTACATAATATAGAAAGTTCAACATGTTCTCCGATTCCTCTGCAGATTCTAGCATTGAGAATTAGTTGTTCCTATTTTTCCTTGCTCCAAATCTTGCTTCTGTCTTTTCTCCATTTCTCCTCTCCATCTGTCCGTGGCTCCTACACGCCGCCCCTGGTCATCCTAGTCTGCTTTGCTTCAAAATTCGGACTCATCACTCTCTTCTTCGTGACAAAGCTGTCGTGGGTAACAGTGTTTCTTATACTTTATTGTTCTATATGCATAAAACAGAGGAATTATATCACAAAACAGGGAACGACTTAACAGCACAATTGCTAAAGTTATCTGAAATCTCCACCTCGAGGAGTCATTATTGACAGTCCTCTCACTATGCATTTCTGGGGCCTGCTGTCTAGATTCTAAGAAAGCTTTTTGTTTTCAGTCCCTCTTTTCATGGTCTAACCCTCCTCAGCTCTGTAGTGGTGGGAGAAACCCACTCCAAAATTCCTGTAACTTTATGATGCAGAGAAATTTGGCTGTCCTTTAGGCTCACCCTCTCCTATTCAGACTCTGCTTGGTTCTATCCTCACTCAGTTAAAAAAGCCCATTGGATGGTTTCCCAAACAAAAGAGCAGTTTTCTCTTCAAGAGGAATTCTGTTACTCTCCCAGAGAAAACAATGAAAATTGTTGTCGGCTAAAAAAAATTTTTTTTTTTAATAGCCGTTATTTCTGTAAAAATAAGCTTACGTAATATTTTGAATAAAGTGACTTGACAGAAGATTTAATAAAGTGGTAGATAAGGATGGAGGGCCCAGTTGTCAAATAAGGTGATACAAGCTGAGCCAGAAAAAATCGTAGGTAGAAGAGAAAGAGTTTGTGATTTCCCTCTCTTTTCTCCAGTAACCTCAGCCATTTGTGGAAGACAGTTAGATGGGCAGTGACAGTTGTCGAACCTGAGTGTGACTTCTCACAACCCAGAAAGTAAAGTGATCTCAAAGTCAAATTATTGTGGAACCAGTGTCTGCAAAGAAGAGATGAAGCTTCAACTGAGGCTAGGGAGGGAGAGAAGGAATTTCTGGTGACTTTACATATTCCAGGAATGCAGCTGAGACCTAGGGAAGGCTGCCCTCAGAGCCAAGCGCACTCCAGGTGTCACCTTAAGACTCCACTGAGGACAATGATGATCTTAAGTGGGGGGAGGGGGGGTTAGGGACGTGGGTTTACAGGATGAGGTTTGGTTGCATGTCATCTACATCCTCAGCGTTATTGTGTGAGAGACTAAATCCTGTTTCTTATATTGATTAAAATAAATGTTAAGATCTTCTGTATTTCAGGGATTCCTGGGAATGTTGGGAAAGGGAAATATATCCTATGGCAATATTCCATTAAATAAGTTACCTGGAGGAATTTATGAAAATTTGCAAGGATACTTACACAAGGCATATAATTGTCCCAGATGTGTGAAGAACATATAATTGCTCTTAGGTGTAATCTCCTAACAAATTCCAACATTGCCTTAGTAACTATTTACTTTGTTACCTCATTTATAAATAGATATGAAATAGTACTTCACAATAAAAGATTTGTAAAAAGGTTTTTGGAATCAGAATAGAAAAACTTTTGTTCTAATGAGGATAAACTGTGCGATAAAAGTAAAGTGATATGCATAGTTCTTGTTTTGAATTTACTTTCTCCCACTTCTTACATCACATAACAAAATTTTCTACTTATAATTTCACTTTCATACACATTTTCAACTATTTTTCTGTGTATTTTTAAAATGTGACAAATATTTTTTTTAGGTTTTAAAAAAGCCAAGCAGAACTCTTAAATTTTTTCAAAAGTTCTATTCACAGTACATACTTAGACTAGTTGCCTTAAGACTTTTCTGGAACATATCAGAATGTAAAATGGTGTATGGAAATTGTCTTTTCAGCTGGGTGGTCGTACATAGAGGTAAAAAGGGACACATATATATACCGGATGTTTACAGTGATTGTCTTTGGGTGGTGGATTGCCACCCAGTGATTTTTCTTTTTTCCATTTTTCTTTGTATTGTTTTCCAAGTTTTGTACATTGACCATTGATTAAGGTTCAAGTGTAGAAAATAAAGCCATAAAAGTACTACCTGGAAATATTAGTGAGTATTTTTATAATCTTTTGTTTAGGAAGGTCTTTCTAAGTATGTCAGTAAAGTCCGAAACCACAAATGGAAAGACTCATGCATGAGACTATATGTGCAGTAGTAGATGGCAAATGATTCCATAATATTAACATAAAATAATAACTACTGTAGAAATATTTGCAATATATGACAAGTTAGTATAACTCATGACTAGTTACCATAAATCAGTAAATAAGATGAACAACCCAAAAGAAAAATGTCATAGGACAGAACAGGTATTTAGCAAAAGAAATGCACATGTCTTGAAATCTATGAAAAGATACATACCCTCACTGACAAACAAATAAATGCAAAATAAAACTCCAAGATAGTGCTTTTCTTCTTTCAAATCGACAAATAATTACAATGAAAATGCCTTGTGTTGACAAAATGTAGGGTAAGAGACACTCTTAACACTATTGGTAGACTATAAATTGGTTTGATTCCACACAGAATAGTTTGACGTTATCAGAATTAAAGTGTTCATAATCTTTGACTCAGGGATTCCATGTTTATAAATGTATCCTATGGTGAAAATTTGTAAACATATCATGAGAGCTATTAGTGCCGTCCAATACCTGTGATCTTATTTCCTTCCCGGTATGCACATGGACTTGCATGTAGATAGAGCCGTGTGGCTAGTTATTCCAGTGGAATATGAATGGAGGTGAGAAACGTGATCACCTCCATACTGTGAGTGAATGTGTGGGCCTTCTCTATGCTCTCTTGATTTCCCCAACTATGGGCAGAATGCAGAAGAGATCAAAGACCAAAAGAGTGGAGTCATAAGATGTGAGTCCCTGAACGACTGTGTGGAGCAGTGCCCATCACCACCATTGCTCACCAACCTGTATTAGGCTATGATGTGAACAAGCAATGAATTATTTTGTTTTAAGAAGCTGAGATGTTGAGGTTGATCATTTATAACATGTTCTACTCAGGTTGATATACTTGCAATTTAATTCTGTTGAAAGATAGTAATTGCAGCATTATTTGTAATAGCCAGGGATTAAAAATAATCTAAATGTTCATGAATAAGTCAATTATAGAACAATATGTATAGCATAATCACATTTTTTATAATGAGATCTGCTAATGATATTACCCTATAGAGTGGGACTGCAGGAGGTATGCTTTTCCTGCAAATATATTTTTCAATTATTTGAATAGTTTACAGATTTATCACTTTTATCATCAATAAAAATAATATTAAATAAAAATCATGCGCATAGTTTGGGGACTTAAATTGCCTTGAATACTTCCTAAAGTAGGCAATAATAAAAGCAAATAGTTAATAATTCTTATGTGTAGAAGTGGATATTGGATAGCAGTAATTGAAACAAAACAAATAAAAAAATGACATGTATCAAAAAGGACAGTAGTGTTTATCTTGAGTTGTGAAATGATAAGTTTTATTATTTTTGCTTTGTGCTTTTCTGTGCTTTCCAAATATTCTGCATTGAGCATGTAGTATTTTTGAAATTAGGTAGAATCCTGAAGTGTAAATGTTGCAAATGTAAGCAGAAAATGAGAAAGCTTTCAAATAAGACTACCCTCCTCTCTGTGCTAACCTCTCTTAAACCAGGGCTGCATCTTCCAAAGATATAAAAGCATTAACTTGACCTTGAACAGTTCTTGTACAGTCACACTTTTTTAAAGCTCCTACCCACTAAAATAATATTTTGGCTCACAATGATAGGTCAGAGCCTCAAATAAATGAACAGACCTAGCTAAGTCTTGATTCAGGAACAAGTGATTATTTTAAGAATTCAGGAATCTTCTTTGCTTAATAGATCACCATAGTGTGGCTGTTACAGAGTGAGAAGATAGCAGGTGCTCCTTGATCTGAAAAAGAGGAACCAGGCAAGACAATCCACAAACCGAACTTAAAAAGCAAACTTTCATCCCCTGTGTTTATCAGAGTATGGCCAGTACAAAGGATGGTTCACAAAAGCAATTCCCTGAATAATTATCTGAGAGAGCTAGGGAGCCAGCTCCAAGACTATGACTCTGCTTAAGAACCCAGAGTTAAGAGTAATGGGAGCTCATTTGGGAAGACCAAGGGCAGCAGGCAGACAAAGGCAGGCAGGAGAGGGTCAGCTTTGCTGTCCCACCCATCCATACACAAAAGATGTGCTCTCTGATTCTGGGCACCTCACAGCTAACTCTGAGCTTCCTTCCTTTGAGACTTTGCAGGTCTATCTTGGAGTGATGGTGGAATGGAGAATGAGGAGGACCATTTGAACATGGCCCGTCTTTCAAAAAGAATCCTAAACTGTTATCTTCCAATGAAGTGATATATGCAGAGCCTTTGACAGAACTAAAGTGAAACATTCACTGTAAATTATATGAGGTGTGATCAAGCAATACAGTGAATGTTTAAATAAAAATTTTTATTACAGTAAAATACACATTGCCATTAATCCCTCTCTAACACACTTATCATGAGTTCTTGCCACTTTCTGAAGCAGTTCTGGAAGTCCTCTTTCATGAGTATCTTTAGTTGCACTGTCATGGCTGCCTCGATGTCCTGAATCATTTTGACATTGGGGAAGAGCCAGATCCGGCCAATAAGATGGATGAGAACGCACCGTAATGGTTTTATTTGACAGAAATTGCTGTATACCCGAAGCGATGTGTGACACGGAGCGTGGTCATAACGGAGGATGATTTAGGGCACACTTTAAAACATACCTACCCTCAACCGTAGCTCACATCCTACTGACTGCACTGAACATGTTGAAACTTGTCACACACTGTTACTAAGGTTCCATGTGCTGCTTCCTGTATTGAAGATCCCTGCCTTTTCATTGGATGGCACTCAGCAGCAGCATTCACCATATTTTATGATCACAATGAAAAGGCTCTGTGTCACACATGGCTTCTGGTATGGCAATTTCTGTCAAATAAAAATATTATGGTGTGTCCTCATCCACCTTATTCACTGGATCTGGCATTGTGCAACTTCTGGTTCTTCAAAGTCAAAATGACCATGAAAGGTAAACATTTTGAATCAATTCAGGACATTAAGGCAGCCATGACGGTGCAACTAAAGACAGTCAGGAAAGAAGACTTCCAGAACTGCTTCAGAAAGTGGTAAGAACGGTGCGATAAGTGTGTTTGAAGTGAAGAGTGTATTTTGAGGGGGACTAATGGCAATGTGTCTTTTACTGTAATGATTTTTTAATTTAAATATTCACCATATTTGTTGATCACACCTTGTACTCCACCAAGAGTCCATCCTACACCACCCAGAGTCCATTCTGTTTTAATGTTCTATAATTTATGTGCTGATCTTATGAGTAGAACAATTGTATTTCATGGTATTAATGCATGGTATTTTGTATTGTTATAGGCATAAATTTATAAAATGTACACATTTTAAAGCTATATAATAAACTACTGTAATTTAAGGGAAAAAAATAGGAGCCAAAAGCTGCAGTGTAAACTCATTGTTGTCTCTCATGAATAAAGCCCCATTCATATGTGGTTAAGTGGTCACCATTCACAAGGTGATCACCATGCTAAAGATGAAGGTTCAGAGTTTGAAAAACACTTTTCTATATTATGGCTTAGATACATGAAAATAAGAGTTCCTCAGTAGACAAAAAAGAAGTGGAGAAAGTTTAAAGCAACAAGGAAAAGGAGAATCAAACTAACTTAGTATTCAGAAGAGGATGAAGGGAAGATCGTGATAAAGAGGACAAGTGCTTCCCCAGGAGGGTGAGTCTGAGCTTCCTGATCTGTGTAGGTGACTTGGGGTGCTGAGAGAAATCAGAATGACTCCTTTTCCTTGTGTAGTCTTGGTGAGAAAGGCCTATAGATGAAGATAGAAGAAGCCTCTTCAAAATTGGTGTTCCCAGTCAGAAAACTGGTTTCTCTAGGTCAGTGAATTTTTTTCTCCACTATTTAATTTTGAAAAATTTCAAACATACAGAAGGTAAAAGAATTTTATAGTAAACATTCATATATCCATCATGCTACCATTAACATTTTATTATGTTTGTTTTATCGTATATGTGTGTGTATCCAACCTTCTGTTCATCTTATTTTTTTGCATGCATTCAAAGTATGTTTCAGACATCCGTATACTTTTCCTTAAATACTTCAGCATATACATCATAAACTAGAGTTGAATATTGGTTTACTTTTTTTCTAAGGTAAAGTTTACAAAGAAAGAAATGCACAACTCTTAAGTGTACTATTCAATGAATTTTGACAACTGCATATATCTTTGTAAGTCAAATGCTTAGCAAGATATGAACTATTACTGTCATCCCACAAAGTTCTCTCATACCCCTTCCCAGTTACCCCCACCTCCTCTCCACCAGATGAAACCACTGTTTTAATTTGTTTCACCATAAAACTGTTCTGAAGTTCTAGAACTTTAAATAAATGAAATCATTGATATGCTCATAGATAAAATAAATGAAATGAAATCATAAACTCATATATAAATAAAATCATTTGTATACTCATATATAAAAATGAAATAGTTTATATATTAGCACATGCTCTTGTATAAAGCTTCTTTCTCTTAGCATGTTTTTGAGATTCATCCCTGCTGTTGCATACAACTCTTATATCAACTTCATTCCCTTTCATTGCCAAGTTATATTGCCATTGAATAAATACATGACAGTTTGTTGGTTCATTCTGCTAGTGAAAAATACCTGGGATATTTTCAGTTTGGGCTATCAGAATTAACGTTGCTATAAACATTCTTGTACAAGTCTTTGTGTGAACATATATTTTCACTTCTCTTGGGTGAATACTTAGGAGTGGAATTGCTGAGTAATGAAGTATGTATGTACAAAGACCAGACAATTAAGTTTGCGAACTCATCCTAGAAAAAGTGCTATATACCTCATTGCTGAATATCACTTCGGTCACCTTCAAAGTACTCCCTTTGGGAAGCTGTGCACCAATGACAGCACGTAGTCCACCCTTCAAAGCAATGTTGGAACGTTTTTTCTGAAATGTCCATCGGAGCTGTCATCATATTACCCTCAATGTCCTGAATGTCATCAAAATGTCTCCCTTTCAGTATTTCCTTTATCTTTGGGTAAAGAAAGAAGTCATTGGGGGCCAGGTCAGGTGAATAGGGAGGGTCTTCCAATACAGTTATTTGTTTACTGGCTAAAAATCCCCTCACAGGCAGTGCCATGTGAACGGGTGCATTGTCGTGATGCAAGAGCCATGAACTGGTGAAAAATTCAGGTTGTCTAACTTTTTCACTCAGTCTTTTCAGAACTTCCAAATAGTAAACTTGGTTAACTGTTTGTCCAGTTGGTACAAATTCATAATGAATTATTCACCCAAGAGAAGTGAAAATATATGTTCACACAAAGACTTGTACAAGAATGTTTATAGCAACTTTAATTCTGATAGCCCAAACTGAAAATATCCCAGGTATTTTTCACTAGCAGAATGAACCAACAAACTGTCATGTATTTATTCAATGGCAATATAACTTGACAATAAAAGGGAATGAAGTTGATATAAGAGTTGTATGCAACAGCAGGGATGAATCTCAAAAACATGCTAAGAAGCTTTATACAAGAGCATATACTGATATAAAAAAAAGGTTAGCAACATTGTAACAACAAGTTTGCAAACTTAATTGTCAGACCTTTGTATATGTTTAGTTTTATAAGAAACTGTTATACTTTTTCATAAAATGCTTGTACCATTTTATACTCTCACAACCAGTATATGAGAATTGCAGTTGCTCTACATCCTCAGCAACATTTCGTGGTGTCAGTCCTTTTTTATTTTAGCCACTCTGGAGGTCATGTAGTGATAATGTCATTGTGATTTCTAATCTGCATTTCCTAGGCCAGTGGTTTTCAAACATTGGTGTGCTTAAGAATCATCTGGAATGCCTGGGTCCCAACTAGGGCACTTTTATTTGTATATTTTTGTATTTATTTATTATGTTTTTATTTGTATCTTTATTTTTTAAATCTGGCCACCCAAGCCCTAACACAGTTTTGAGTTCAGTAGGTCTGAGGTGTGGTGCAGGTATCTGCCTCTTAACAAGCTCCGTGGAGCTCCTGATGAATGTGGTTCATAGCCCAGTGCTGAGAAACTGGCTCTCGGATTGCAAAACTGATATTTGGAATCTGATGTCAGTGTGTATTCACTTCTCCCTAGCGACTAGAATTGATTTAATTCTTTCCAATGGAAGTGTTTGGGCACTTTTATCCTGTTTATTAAAATTTTAAACAAAAAATTAAAGGTTCAGTGATGAATACATTGTGTCATGTACTACAAGAGAATGTAGATTATCTGAATCAAATTCCAAAGAAAGATGCTTTGAGAAAATGTGCTAAAAAAGAGGGGGGGAAATCCATATTTTCAGGTGTCTATAGTCAACATATTATTCTCAACAATTACCTTATGGATCAGAGATGGCGGAAATGAGTAGCATAATTTTATTTTCATTAGTGGATTTATGTATTTGCTAGCTATGTTACACTAATACTGTTGTATATGCTCTAGTGAACAAAATATAGTCCTGAAATAGTGTAATGGCAATTGGTAGGAAAAATGTAGGAAATACACAAGAAATTTATTATTACTGCATTGGGTGCTAAGAATGGGGGTGGGGCGGTGGGGAGGGAGGACAAAGCTGCCATTAACCCCCAAAAAGAGACAGTAATAACATGTTATACATAGACCTCAGCCAAAGAAAAGATGTAAATAATAAAAATAATAATAATAGTAATATTGAACATATCCAGTACCTTTTAATCAAGATTTCAAAGCGTTTCATGAGCGAAGGCTCATTAAATCTCATAGCATCTCTGCAAGGTAGGCAGGGGAGGGAATTATACCATATACTTTTTTCCCCAGTGGAGAAACTACAGAATAGAACCTTTAACAAGGAAAGGTATAAAAGATGGAAACAAAGATCAGAATAGAACTAAAGATGGCCCCAGAGCTCCAATTTCCTTTTGTGTGTTCCATTTCCCAAGTCCTGCTTGATGAATTCATTCATTCCCAGAGCATATCTTGGGTTGCAAAATATGTACTACGTTGAACACACAGATGGGAATCTTACATTCAGCTGGGCATAGGTGAACGGTAGCACGGGTCTGCATTTGAAGAAAGTTGACAGGCAAAATTCCACTCTTGAATTATCTAGGTCATAGTATTTCTTTTTTTCTTTAAATAAACTCTGACTAAAGAGTAAAGAATACTATTTAAGGAGAGTAAAGCAAAAGCAATCTCATTTCAGTTTTCAGGGCTTTACAGATAAATATCTTGATTAAACACAAAGCTCAAACTACACATTTCTGCCTTGAGTGATTTCTTCCCCTTCCTCCCACAATGAACATGTGTGTGTCTTTTTAAGGATTTGCCTGGCCTGGTGAGTAACCCGGCCACTGAAAGCTGAATGTCATCACAGCTGCCTTTGCTAAGGCACTCAGCCTGCTTCTTGGAGCTCTTCAGCTCTCAGACATCTGCAGCTCTGAACTGGTTATAACCAGACATTCCACTGAGAAGAATTATCTCTGGATCTCAGAAAAGAGAAACCCCTTTAGGTGTTTGGTTTGGACATGATGTCACTTTCCAGATCTGCCGTATTAGCAGGCATCTGTGGAAATGTTTGCCATGATTTTGCAAATTTCATTTGGCCGGTGTGCAAGTGTGTGCAATTTAAAGGTGAACATGTTCTCTTCCATTTGAAAACCTTGGCAGCTCCCCTTCTTCCAGTGGGAATCTCTAGCTCTTTTTTTTCTTACCTCATCTCCATAATTTTTACTACCTTAACTACTCTTTCCTTTTCTTGCATCAAATTTATACCTCTTTACTCTTTTAATTTGGCCATGTTTTCCAACCAAATTTAGGAAATAATCATGTTAGCTCAGAGCCATGCTATTTCCTTTTCTAAGTAGAAATAGGAACATTGGATCTCCATCTTCATTATAAAGCCTTTCGGAGCCCTTTCTTCCCGTCCTTTAATTTAATTTGTTGCTCAGTATTGAACCTCTCCCTGTTTCCCATGACCTCCATAAGACAGAGACTAGAAAGAGTTTACACCTCTCTTCTCAGGGCATGGTTTCAAACATCACATAGTGGCGTTGATTTTGGTTCAGAGGTCACCAGTCACAAGTCATTTAATCTCACCCCAAATGGAAAATATATTTAAGGTGCAGCCTAGCACCTACTTGCCCTCCATCTCACCTACTTTAATTTCAACTCGCTGCTTAATAGTCATTAACCCTTTATGAAAGTGGACCAAGTCAGTGCTTTTGTGCACAATTAACTTTGACTTTCAGTATAAAACTAACCATTTACTGAACAAATGGGGAGGGGAACATTAGAAGCAAAAGCTATTAAAGAATTATAGACTTAAGAAGGCTCACAGTACCTGTGCATTTTGCTCTGCAGTAGAGGAACCTATAAAATTGTACACACATTGGGAAAAAAGTTTCCACGCAGCATGCATTGATTCAATGGCATAGCTCCCAGTAACATAAAATATGGACCTTGATTCTTAGGGCACATTTTGTTGTTATCCTCTCTTTCGTAATAGGACAGGGTTTAAAAATATGCTACTGTGCATATACAATAGCTGCTTTTCACTTATGCTTTTATCTGTACAGAAATTGTTCTCTGAGGCAAGAGATTAAAATAAATGCATTACAACTTTTCAGAATTGTTAATCTAGGAAAACCTTTCTGAGAAAATTCAGCCTTTGAAAAAGTCATCTCAAACCTTGACATAAACACTAATAAAATTAACTTCTTCCTGTAATGAACAATGATGAAAATGAGATAGACATATGATTTTTTTTTCTTTAGGAAGCCAGGTTGATGCTGAGAGAAGCCAGTGCATGAATCACTGCTCTCTAGGATAACAATAAGGTTGAATTTATGTGTGTGTTTTTAAACCAAAACAGGGATCAGATAAGGTCGATGTCTTGAGTCAAGTGGATAATAGGAAGGAATGTAAAATGGGTGTAGGCTGGTGCTGTTGCAAAGGAGTCCTGAGTCCTGAGGCTGGCATTGGTTCCTGGATCTGCCATGTGGCCTTGGACATGTCACTTTTTTGTGGGATTGGCTGGGAGTCAGAGAAAGGGGTACCTCGTGCCAAGAATCATGCTAGAAACTTCACTTGCATTATCTCCTTCCTGTTTTGTGAGAGGAAGAAACACAGGCTCAGAGAACATGTGAATTGTTTGGAGTTCCTTGGCAGAAAGCCATTTGCTTTGGTAGGACTGAAATAGTCAATGCTTGACTCTGTGTGTGTGTGTGTGTGTGTGTGTGTGTGTGTGTGTGATTTGTGTTGCTCCTCTTCTGCTCCCTCCATCTTCTGTTGGTGCCTCCAGGCTTTGCCCAAGAGAATCTTTAACCAGGCTTATTCACTAGTGAGTTGAAGTTCTACCTATAAAGCCTAGACTAGGATTCTTTATGTCTGCAGCTTCCTTTTTCTCTTTTCTCTGGGCCCTACGCAGATTTTTGTTAACAACTCAGATTAGCCTTAGTCTTTCCTGATACCAGCTTGTCCTGCTTTCTAAAAAGACTTCTTTCTGATAGTCATGGTTTCACACAAAAGGAAGTCATAATCCATGCCCTGATGTCCACTTGGAGGGCTCCATCCCCTGTTCAAAACCACAAATTCTCAAGGGTAGAGGAAACCATCAGAGTAGTTTTAGGTCTATCTCAAAGAATCCCATAGGATAGAGCAATTCTAGAACTGAATGTGACCTTAGAGAAAACGTAGTTAATGCTCATTTTATAGATGAAGAAACTGAGACCCTGATTTGCCCAAGATCATAAAATAACTGAACAGAACAAACAGCTGAGATTAGAACCCAGGTCTTCTCCCTACCACATGAGACTGTAGTTAAAGCAGTAAAGACAGCTGCTATCTTCCTGTGAAAAATCCCAGTACCATCTCCTTTTCCAAATTTCCAAAATGGAACTGCATATTAACATTTTACTCTGAACTCTGCTCCCCTTTTTGCATTGCTACTGATGTTGACTCTCGAATGTCAAATCTTTTCTTTTTTTAGTGAGAAGACTCTATTGACAAGCAATACATTAAGTTATGTAGTGTGCTCCATGTTGTTCTCCCTTATAAAATGACTTTGCCTGGGCCCACTTCCCTGATCATATAATCCATTTCCCCTGGGATACTATACCACATATCCCTGTCACAGTGCCACCCACAACAATATCTTCTAGCGCAGTGTTCTCAGACTTCAGAATGCATAGGAATCACGTGGGTGGCTTGTTAAAACACTGATAGCTGGGCCACAATTAGTTAGGTAGGTCTGTTGTGGGGCCTGAGAATTTGCTTTTCAAATAAGTTCCCAGATGCTGCTGCTGGTGGTCCAGACTTTGAAAACCACTGTTCTACCTAAACAGCCTCCCAACATAAGCCCAGCTCAGAAGCAATGGTCGACATTTCTTTGAGAAAAATGGCCTCTGATTGATCCAGAGGTGGACATCTGGTAGAGGGGATTAGCCTATTATTAACAAGAGGAGAATAGAGTATAGCAACCAAGAGAAGAGGAGAGAGAGAGAGAGAGAGAGAGAGAGAACACCTGAGGGGCTCCCATGGAATGAGATGAACCCACCCTACATACAAATGATAATTGTGGTCATTTTTCAGGGCAGTGATGTTAGTTAGTTCTATGTGCTGCATATAGTTGGAATGACTTTAAGGACTTTAAGGACTCTTTTTCACTTCAACTCTTCCCGTGAAAGAGGTAGAAGTGGTAGAAGGTTCTAAGAGTACAGCTACAGGATTTGTACAGACATAGAAAGGGCTTTCAGGGCTATTGAACTTGGACAACCAGAGGGATTTGCTATAAAGTTGTATTTGCCTAGCAAGAGACTGTTTTTATTTAGATTGTTTGCCTAATAGGTGTGATTTAGAGGCACTGATGGAAATTATAGGTTGATGGATAAAGAAACCACAGTTGACAACTTGACACTGCCATTGGTTTCTAGTAGGAGAAATAGCATCACTCACGTCCCAACCCTTGTTTCTGTGTCCATCTCACACCAGGATCCTTTTATCTCAGAGGCCCTACACAGGCTCTCTGTGACGTGAGTCTTCTGAAGGCAAACAATATGATTAGCTGTGCTGTTGTGACAGCTTCATTTGCAATGCATCTCTAGGGACATACATATCATTTAATAAGTCCATTGGATATCCAAGAAAGGGAGATTGGTTTTTCTTACTAACACAGGATAACCAGATCATTATCATCAGAGTTCCACCATTGCTGGTGATCTTGCAGATTTTTAAAAGAGATTCAATAGTCAACACTGGTAAGGGTAGGGTGAGCTGGGTATTTTCACATCTTGCTTATACGGTCATATGAGTTTTCTGGAAAGCAATTTGGCATAAAAGTCTAAAACGTTTCTATTTCTTGGCTTAGTAACTGTACTTCCAGGAATCTACCCTAAGGAAGTAAACAGTGTTGCACCCAAAGATCCATGTCAAAGACATTTCTCACAACCTTACTGATAATAGTTACGGTAGATATGGTAGGTTAAAGCTCAGAATCCTTCCAACCTTGTTTTTGTTGCCCCACCCCCACCCTGCTCTGCAGAGACTGGAAAGCTAAAACACACACAGCCCAATATCCCTTACATATAGGATCTATAAGCAAATTAGTTTCCACCAAGTAGATGTACTCACGTGATGTATAGAGAGTGAAAGTGAAGCAGAGTACATCTTGCTGTTGAACCAGGGTTTTGTTTTTGGGTTCCTGTCAGCAAATATGGTGGCAGAAACATTGGGTTTTCTTGAAAATCATTGCAGTGTCCATCACTCATTTGGGGGGTATCAAGAGATGCTATGGCAGTGGTGGCAATGGTCCTGCTTCTTAGATCCCAGTGTGTTCTTCAAGCAGGAGTTTCCTGATTCCCCACAAGCATCAGTTCTGTGGTGGTGTTCTAAGAATCATTCCTGGGACCCAGCTTAGAGTCCGCTCTTTCAAACCTTCTGTAATTTCATAAGCTCCTAATTCCCTGCATTAAATGCTGTTCTGCCTAACATAGGGAGAGAGTCTTTTGTCTCCTGACTCTTGATTAGGATTGCCTAAAATCTCCAGTAATAATGAAAGATTAAATACCTTGTAATGCATCCCTTTGATGGAACAACTTGCAGACATTAAAAATAATGTTTTGATACAAAGTGGAATGATATGGATGTTTATTTCATGGGGTGGGGAGAGGAGAGAGATTTAGAAAGGAAAAAAAAAATACCCGCCGATAAAACATGATCTTAAAGACTCAGAGGAAATTGACTCCAAAATGTTAACAGTAGTTACCCCTGAGTAGTAGGAATATGAGTGATTTTTATTTTATTTGTTATGCTTTCTTTTATTCTCCAACTTTATTCTCTTTATAACTTATGTAACTAGAAGGAAATAAAAATAATCAGTGACAGGGACTTTTGAAGACAAACTATTTGCTAACTCACAATGACCTAAATTTTTTAAATGTTGAATACAATTGTTGTCCTGACTTATTCAAAAGCCATTAATTGGAACTTTTGTACGTCAGTCTCATAGCACCATCATCTCTTTTCTATATTTATTTACCCCTTGTATTTCACAAAAATGTGCCTACTAAGACGGTCTCTTAAGTATATACACCTTTTACAATGCTACAATGCAGTTCATTGTCATATGAAAATGGTTATTTGGTTGATAGCCAAAAGAATTTCACAACAATATATTTAAAAGCATTATTCTTTGCTCTCTATCTTGTATGAAGAATAAAAAATAGATGTACTAGGTAATAGATAACAGAAATTACTAGTGTTCAACTTGATAAAGATACGCAGTTGACACTCCCCATTATATCAAAGCCATAACCTTTATATACAGACTAAGTCCATTTGAGAGAGAAGTAATTATGCTTTTATTCCTAATCTCAGCTTTAGAATTAAGGTTGAGATCATGATATAGTGAACTAGATATTAAAGTTCTGATTAGTCTGTCATGAGAGAATCATAGATTTTAATGTTAAAATTTTGTCTTACACATTACTCTACACTATTTAAACAATTTCTAGCAGATGAAAGCCCACCCTGTTGAATACCAACAATGAAGAATGTTCTCTCTTCTTGGGTAATTTATTTCTATTCCAGCTATGAAAATTACCTTTTAATCTAACTTTTATTTCTTATTCCATTGTTTCAGTTTATTTCTTTTTGGTCTAGCTTTAGCATGAATGGAGAATAATAATCTGAATGTACATTTTTATATTTAAATTTTATTATTAAATTATACTTTGATCTTCCATATCCCAGGATAAGAAATCTCAGTTTCTATTATTGGCCTTTTCTCATTCCCCCCTTCCCGTTGCTTTCACAGTTCGTGGGGCATCCAGTCTCTATTGTATCCAGTCCATGAATTCTAGAAAACACCGCAGAGGCTCCCCATTTCCCTCCTTGGTCTATTTCTGAATTCTTTTGACAAATTTGTTCTGAAATATTGAAAAACACATGGAGGTATGAAGGGCCAGTTTCCTTCTATCAGTGCTCCATGAGGACACGACAGAATAACCTGGAACTCTCTATGGATCAGGAGAGGAAGAATAGGTGACGGTAGTCTCTTCTTTGTCTTCTTTCTTTGAGACGAATTGGGAGAAGAACAAGATAAAGAAGAAAGTAAGGTTTCCAGATAGACCAGGAAAAGCTATCTTTGACAGGACAGGGGGCAGGAGTGGCCGGGAAGCCAAGTAAGCTATGTAGGTCCATAGTCAGACTATGACTACTTTGGGTTGAGAATCTTATGCCTTTTAAACATGTCCATTACCACAGTTCTCTGTTCTCCATAGTGGAGGCTTGACTCCTAGGACTAAAAATGGTCCTATATTCTGAGGCAGTTTGGCTGAGAGTGGAGACCTCTATATAGCTGTCTTTCTTCCTGGCATGATTCCTCACAAATTCTTTGATGCTGGTCTCCTGTAGGTCTCTCCTAAGTATATACACCTTTTACAAATAGGTACCAATATAACTGACTGCTTAGGAGGGAGAAAGCATGTTGCTTAGGATAACCAAGAAAGGTTTTGTGGAAAAGGGGGATTTGAGTTGGACTCTAAGCAAATGAGTACAATTTGACTGGTGGACACTGGGGAAGATGGTGACTTGCATGAGCAAGTCAATTGTATTCTCCACACTGGCAATGATCTTCCCAGTTATGTATGTGAAGACTCTGCCAGAGTTTGCTGCTGAAGGGTCTCAATCATATCTTTTATACTCGTAAGTTAATTAACAGCTTATTTTATTTTTCAAATATACTTTTTAGAAAATCACATTTTGTTAATATAAATAGAAAAACACTTTCTAAATGTGGAAATACAATTCTACAATTATATTGGCTTATCTAATAAATCCTGTGTTTTCTCTTATACTCTCCTCACAAAACCAGTCTATGGACTATGTACGAATGACATGCCACGGAATACTTTAGAGTCATTAATAAAGAAATGAGCAAACTGAGATGGTGTGAAGGTGCAATATATTCCCTAAAGAATATATTGAAACAAGGGGAACAAATATAGCTGAAGCTGCCTTATGCTGAGAAATGATCAGTGACATACCACAGTGACAGTAAGCACTGGCCGCCAATTTTTACAGAGGAAAACATGAAATTGATGTCAGATAGACACTGATCTCTGAGTCTGGAAGAGGTGAAAAACTATGGGCTCAAGTCAGAGCACAAGGGTGGTCTGGATTACAAATATCACCTGACAGAATTATTTGGTAACAAATACTGAGACCAGCTTTTCTTACATAATCTTTAACCCTCTTATTTCCAACAAGAGTTAGTACAGCATGCCCTTCTGGAATTTTGCTATTAATTTCAGAACAATTTTGTCAGAAGAGTTCAGAAATTGAGGTAGGAGGGAAATGGGGCCTCTCCAATGTGTTTTCTGAAATTCGTAGAACCTTAAGTTACCCGGACTGTGGTTTCTGTTTTTTAATGCAAGGCATAGTCAGTCTCTTTGGCAACACTGGTGAGTTGCAGTGGCAGCTAAAATACAGCTGAAAAAAGTAAATAGGAAAAGTACTTAATGTTTGTGGTAAATGGAATCTAAATCATTCTTTCAATTAAACCACCACAATTTCATGTTTTTGAAGGAACAAACACAATGGGTTTTAAGTTCAGACAAATGAGTTTACCTAGGGAAAATCACAAGCAAACAGCAAAAAGCCTGATATTGTTTATTTCTTGTAGACTGAGCAAACTGTTCTCTAAAAACAAGTTAAACTTGCCCTTACCAAGAATTTAGTTAGGGCACTTGGGGTCTATTCCTTACCTTTGAGGTCAACATCAGGGTCCCTGCAAACATCCCTTGGTGCCACTGTCGGAGTCAGAATTTGGGGCTGGATAGGGCATTGTTTCTGACTAATAAGACAGGGCTCATGAGTTCTTGTTTTTCTAAATGACATAAATCCAGGAGGAGAATACTATCAAAATTGGGAAAGGATAGACATAATGGCATTTACCCATTGGGCTCTCTTCTCTTTATTCCTGTCCGAGGATGCTGTCAGCAGAGTTCTACCATAGTCTCTGAAGACGCAGGTGTGTACCGTCCGGGCAGCACCAGGTATCTCTGTTCTCTTCTTTTACAATTCGGGAGAGAGGGTGAGAACCCACCAGAGAGTACATATTACAACAGATCTTAATGTCAGTTTATTTCCGTTCTGCAAATATTTTCTTTTTAAATATTCTACTTTTCCACCCACCCCTCCTACTCCCACAAACTTCTCATATAGAACGGAAGTTGAATTTACAAACGTGGTGGCAGAAGGGCTGGACCAACAAATTTAGGGTGTCTGCCACCCACAAGACCAGTGCCTCGCATACAGGAGGTGCTCAAGAAACACTTATTAAAAGAATGAATCCTATTTGCAAGATACACGAAAAGTGCCCCCAGAGGAGCCAGAGACTGGACTTCTGGGTTCCTGTAGCTCATGTTACTCTGTTACTTTCTGGTGGGAACTGGCAGCCTGGGTTTCTTGGACTAGTTTTGCTGTTTTGTGGGCAGCACGTGATTTACTTGAGCAGGAGTGTCATTTGGGGCAGTAAACATGGCTCTTAATAAAGGCCAATGCAGAGCTCCTCAGAAACCTAGGGAACAGATTTAATGGATGTTCTTTTAATCAGTCTACCATCTAAATGTTCGCCAGCCAGGGTACCATTTTAGGTTTGGGTACATTATACATATTCCTTGGCAAGGAATATTTATTTACATTTTATGTCCTTATCATTATACATTAGGGTTTGTGAGGAAGTAAACTGAAGTTAGAAATGAGCAAAATAAGTGAGGTATGTATAAGTGAATAGCATTCTGGTTCTCAAACGCCTGGGTAAAGTGTTAAATGCAGTGCCCAGGGCCCTCTTCCTCCCCTCCCATTCTTAGTCAGTCTGGGGTTAAGGCCCAGCAATCTGCGTTTTTAATAAATCCAAGTGCCTCGTGTAGATGGTGCACTAATCTTTAAGAAGTGTTGGTGCATGAAAGTGTCTTGTAAAACATGTGCAAAAGAAAATTTTAAATCATTAATAAATTTTGTGTAGTACTAGCTGACAGTCACCGCTTCTGTGCCACAAACTCATGATCTAGGTCACCTTATTACCCAATTTTCCAACGAGGAAACTGAGACACAGAGAGAATAGTAAATAGCAGAGCCAGGACTCAGCACAATGTGGTTTGACTCACTGTCCACTCTCTTGACCACACATTATCGTGCCTCTCCCAATACTACTTGGCTTTCAGTAGATACTCCAGAAGTGAAGACTTGATGCGTCTGGTAATTCCACCTAGCAGTGTCATCTCTGTTATTATTCAGGTTTAAATACAGTCATAAATGGACAGTCCTCGGTAAATGTTAAAAAAAGTTGGGATGGCAGTACTTGAGGGGGACCCACAGGCATCACCAAGCACGTTACATGCTTTCTGGTTGTAGGCTGACCCCTGGCATGTTGAAACATGGGTCTGATGCAGTCTAAAACTTTCACATTCTTTGATTTACATGTTGATTAAAGTTTTAGCCAATTTAAGAGGAAAAAAATATCTTGGGGGTGGGGGATTATCATTTAAATTGTTTGGTATTAGATGGCTTCAAACTTTAATGCTGCTGAAGAAAATACAGATGAAACTTTGCTTGACAGAATTTTAACTAAATTAATCATACATTTGACTGTTATGAAAATAGTCATTTTCCTTTAACACCCAATTGTTGCCTTTTGTATAGATAAACTAATATTAAAGGAATGTGACCTCACTAGAGGCTGTGATAGGTAACAAATACATATGTTATTATGGTACAGGCAAAAATAATGGCTGACTTACACATAAGAAGTATTTTATGAATTTTTTTATAACTCACTGTTTAATCAGTAAGTTTTTTTAAAAAAATAAAGTATGTGGATTACTTAAAGGGACTCTCTTACTTCTCCCTTATTTCTTGAGTTTTGTTTTGTTTTTGTTTTTTCCTTTTCTTTCTCCTCTCTCTCTTTTCTTTCTCTGTAACTGCTGGCACTTTAATGTAGAAAATAGGCTCATTCATCTTATCTTCTAACGAGCTTTGATTGTACAGTGTAAGGAAATCTATAGTCTGGAGAGGAGTGTTAATGTTGGATTCTAAGAGCCCCAGTATTTGTGCTTTTGACTCTATCATCTTTTATCATGTAACAAAAGACATAAAAACCAACAAAATGTAGTATCTATAGAAATACCTATAACTGTTTTGTTAACCCAAGAGTTGACCCCTTTACATGTAATTTCAGGTTTCAGCCAAGATCAAAGGCCACAGTTTGGGTTATGTACGCTCTGTGACCTCCCCCATAGCCTGTGAGTTCCCGAAGGAAAGCACCAGATCTTTTCATTGTCATCTTCTCACGCACAGCAAGAGGCTGGCACAGAGTATTCAAGGATGAATTGTTTGTACTGTGAGAAACTGGGGAGGTTTTCACAATAATGTCTTATCTAATTGAAATGGCACTTTGGCACCTGTGATGTGTCATCGTTTTATAGCGTTAGTGTGATTTGCTGGAAAAGATATGAGATGGGGAGTCAGGAGATATGAGTTCTTTCGTTACTTTTGCAACCTTAAGAAGTTCTCCAAAGCACTTTAGGCTAAAATTTGCTCATACATAAAGCAAAATGCTTGGGCTAAATGGTTTTCTTCCATTTTCTGGCTTTAAAATCTATGTTTTAAAATTGAAGAAAATATATTTACCATTTTTTAACTTTTTTATTTGGAAATGATCTCAAAATTACAAAAAAGTTGCAAGAACAGTAAAAAACTACTACTGTTTACCCTTCACTCAGATCCACTCACCAGTTGTTAACATTTTGCCTCATTTGCTTTACTGTTCTTTATTCTGAAACATTTGAGGGTTAGTTGTAGACAGTGTACTCCCTTTACTCCATATACTTTGGAATGTATTTCTCAAGTACAATAAGCTTTTCTTACTGAAATGATATATTTATCAAATTCAAGAAAGTTAACATTGATTCAATACTATTATCTAATATATAGCCCATACTTAAATTTTGCTGTTGTCACAATATTTTTTATGTCAATTTTTTCCCCTGCTCCAAGACCCAATCTAAGATTACACATTGCATTTAGTTGTCTCTTTAGTTTTCTCAAATCTGGAACATACTCAGTCTTTCTTTTGTTTTGCATGACTTTGACATTTTCCAAAATTACAGTATTTTTTGTGGGTTTTTTTTTTTTTTTTTGGTAGAAAGTGTCTTAACTTGGGGTTGTCTGATGTTTCCTCTTGATTAGATTTGAGTTATGTATTTTTGGCAGGAATACTGCATTAAGTAATATGTTCTTCTTAGTGTATCACAGCAGGAGGTACAAGATATCATGATGTTAAAAAAATTTTTAAGATATGAATTTTATGGGGAAAGGGAGATTTTTTTCCATTCTCATTGGATTTGGGCTCTATAATACTATAAACAAAGGAAATATTCACTAAATTACCCAGATACTGGGATTCCTTCCTTTAAAAAGCTGATTGCCTGTATGTTTTAGTTTTCAACTAAATAATTTTATTGCATGGTAGAGAACCTTAAACTATTCCTACTTTCAACTAAAGAAATCTCAGTAAGTTTGAAAAGTATTTGGAAAGGGATTTGAAGAGGATACAAATGCCTTCGTTCTGGAGACCACATGATGTCTGTTTGTTTTCCCTGAAAGAAAACAACCCTAAAAATCGGCTTGCTAACATTACGCCAGAAAGAATAGTGAAGGCTAAACAGAAAATGAGGTCAAACGATGGTAGAACAGAAAAAGAACAAGAACACAACTCTCCTGACCTTTACTCCAACACTTTTTCACTACATTGTTGTTCGCATGAGTCACTATATGGAAGCAAATCTGGCTTTTTTTTTGTTTTTGTAAAGAAAGCATTTAATCATTGACCATATACATTTCACATATTTCATAGTGCCCTCAGGAGAGCACCATGGACCAGTTCCAATGATGATGCCCCTAAAAGAAAAAATAAAAGTCACCACCTTGGATTCATTTGGGGCCACTTTGAGACACTGTAGTGTTACTGCTAAGCAGTAGATGGCACTGTTAATATACACTGATTTTATTATAAAATCTGGAAAAGGGAAGTAGTATTCCAGAGATTTACTATGTGGTTGTTCCAACTAGTGTTAGTGACACTTCACTTATTTGATAAAGTCCTATCAATGGTATAATCTCTATGATGTTTATTTTCATCTCCCCTAACACCATCTCATCTGGCTGTGAAGTGTTGTTTTCTTTTGTTTGTTTTTGTGGTTTTTTGGTGTTTTTGCACATACAAATAATACAATTTGTAAACTTTGCTCCAAGAATTTGGTACTTCATTGAGCATTGGAAAGGCATTTATTATTTACCTCAGATACTGGAGACTTGGGAAGATACATGGCCTCTCTCATAACCTTTATATATTTCTTAGCTAAAGAAATATACTTTAGAGCATTTCATACCTTTGACCTGTTTATATAATGCTTACATAGAAAATTTTTTTAATGTATTCAATTTTTCTGATGTTTGATTTAGTTGTTTAAAATAATTGTTGATTATTTTCATTTAGATAGAAATATCATGAAGATATAAATGCTTTATATTTTTTTTCGGAATGAGTGGGTAAGATATTTTATAAATCACACACATAAGAAACCTAGAAATAATCTGGAAATAGCAGCATCTCCATAATCCTTAATGAATTCAGGTCTTGATTATTTGCATTGAATGCAAACTTTACTGGCTCATCATATCACCTTTTAAACACCTCGCTTAAATTATGCAGATAAAAATTATATTCTGTTCCTTTATACATTAAAAAAACCACCTTAAAAAACTCTGTTTAGCCAAATATTTTAGAGGAGAAAAATTGTAAATAATGAAATGGTATTCATCTTCGTTTCTTTTAAAAATAAAATAATGTAGTTTTCCATCTCACAGGGCGGGAGAAGTTTACACCTTCTAGAACCATGACATCATATGAAATGTTGACATCTATTATCAACCTAATTAACTATTTGCCGTTCAAATTGTGGTGAAAGTACACTGAGACTTCTTTTGTACTCTTATCGCTTGTTTAATACCAAATTGCCTGGCATCTGTGTATCAAGGCTTTGATCTAATACTCTATCAGTTGTTGGCTCAGGCACAAGAGACTGCAGAGTACACAAAGCTGTCGCTGCAGACTCCAGGGAGAAAAGAGGCTGTGGATATACAGCCATGATTAGCTAAGTCAGTCAATATTTGCATAATGCAATGATAATGCCTTCTTTATGTTAGATTGTTATTTCACTGAAGCAAGTAGGAAACTTCCTTTTCAAGAACTTGGTGTAGTTTTTAGAAATTCTCCACACACACCCCCATACCTATATGGCATATTTTCTTTCATCTCTCTTCATTTCCCTTCCTACCTTCAACATTTGACCATATACAAATGCAACATGATACATAGTCTTGAGGAGTCCACATTATTTTTCAAGATTCATATGTAAAATAATTTTCATACAGTTATGATCTTGCCTACAATATGACAAAATCTTAGAATCAGAATCGGCAGCTTTATTTTTATACCTTAAATATAAAATCCGCTTCTGTTGTGCCTATTTTCTATTCTCTAATCTTCAGTCAGTTGATTTGTAAATTCAGAACACTGATGCCTTGATTCTACTTTCTAGTATAGACCTGAGGTTCACACATCTTTTAACATTATGCAAAGGTTATGAGAAATAAATCTTATAAAATAATATTTGAATGAAGGCAATAGAAAACTATGTTAAGCTCCCCAGCAAGTTAAAATTTTCTCCTTCATCTTCCTTGTTTCACATTGTTTTAGAATTCTTGGCCTTTGCAATGAGGATTTGATAGTCATAAACCTAGCAAATTTTTCCAATCACATTCTACTATCTGAGATGCTCTTTCTTTTTCCATGCCTCTGTTCACTTCTTTTCTTTTAGCATGTGAAAGGGAGTTAATGGTGATAAAACAACCACACTGGTATCCCTTTAAGTTATTTAATCAACATTTATGGAGTAACCTGATGGTCCAAGGAGGGGACATATATAAGACACTGTCCCTGCCCTCAGAGAGTATACAGTTCAGAACATGAGTTGACCTGTAACCTCAAGTAAGTAGCATGAAGGAATATAGGAATTATGCTAAAGCTCTATGTAATGTCTACTCTGGGAATAGAGGCAGACATGGTCAATTCTACCTGGGCTGAATGGTCTGATAGGTTTAGGGGCAAAGGGAGCACAGCAAAGGAGTTGTGAAGAAAAACATCCAGGCAGAGAAAGCAATATGAGCAAAGGTAAAGCAGTAGGGAACAACCAGGACACTAGGGACAATTAAGTATTAAAAATTTATCATGGGCTGGAGTTGCGATGTAAGGAGGAAAGAAAGTTGATATTCAAAAGGCAGTAGAATTCAGCAGGAGCCAGATCACAGAGCGCCTTACAAATGAGTTTGGGTTTTATCTTAAAGTGGTAAGATATTATAGCATTTTGATAGCAGGGCCGTGATCAGATTTATATTGTATTTTGGAAAGACACCATGGCAACAGGATGGAGGATGGGTCAGAAGGGTGAGACTAGAAACAGGAAGAATAACTAGGAGACTTCAACAACAGTTAGACTAAGCTCATTGTGCTTAACCTTTGTGGTGTCCTCAGATCTCTTTTCAGAATCATATATGCATACACTTGGACACTTTACATATACTCTCAGGTGGCTCACAGATCACTTGAAGTCCATCCATGGATTCATGTGAGTCTATGAATTCCAGGTTAAGAACTTCTTGAATAAATGATGAGGGAATAAACTAATGCAGTAGTAATGAGGGTAGAGAGAAACAGGTAGATATGAGAAGTAGAACTATGAATTTGTAGGACTTCTTTGACAAATTGAATATGAGAGTAAGGGATCGCTCCCAGGATTCTAGCTTTGGTGACTGGGTAGACAGTAGAAGTTTTATCAAGACAAAGAATAGAGAGAGAGAGAGATACATGATTTTGAGATTGTTGGAATAACTGTGGACTATTCTGATAGAGATGTTAGAAGGAAGGTATAAAGAAGAATCTAGAGTTCAATAGGGGCTTTGGACTAAAGATATTGATTATTTTGGAATATTGAAATAGGTATAAATAGAAATTAAGCCCATAGGTTGAGCTCACCCAGGGAGAACATGTAGAATGAGAAAGAGAAGGCCATGCAACAATCCTTGGGGAACACCAACTTTGAAGGAAAAATCAAAGAAAGAGGAGCTAGCAAAGGAGATAGAGAGGTTTAAGGAAAAACAAGAGTGAAGAGTCTTAGAAACCAAATGAAGAGATAATATCAAGAATGGTTCACAACATCAAATATTTGCAGGACAAATAGGACACATACTTAAAAGATTTTGTTGTATATGACAATTAGGTAGTTGTTTATGACTCCCACCAGAAGAGTTTCTATGGAATTGGGGGTAAGTGAAGGTAATAAGCCACATTACTGGAAGTCCAAGTGAATGGGAGATGAGCAAGTAGCTACAGAATGTTCCTTCAAAGACATTGACTGTGAGGGTAAGACGAGTGATAGAGCTAAAAGAGAATTTACGGCATTTCTCGGTCAAAATGCCTGTGCGTTTTCAATATAGAGAGATAATAGTTGATTGTCTTTCCCAAAAGAGATTCTATTCATTCACTTGTACAATTTGTGTGACAGTATACAATTTTCTACTCCTTCACAATTGTGTATTAATATGCTTTCTAACTAAATGCACATCTGATGGCAAAATCTAATTCCTAATTTGCAATTTCCTGTTTATTAATGTAGTTAAACATCTTTTCATATGTAATTTTTTTAGCTATTTATATTTCTTTATTCTTGTCTTGCTTGTTTATAATCTTTGTCCATTCTCCTGTTGAGTTTGTCATTTTGTTGATTTGCAAGAATTCTTTATAATTATAGATGTTGATCCTTTTTCTGCTGTATATGTTGAAAACATTTTCTTCCAGGCTGTAGTTTGTGTTTTAACTTTGTTTATGGTGTGTTTATGATAATTATATGTCAGTCTTTATAAAATTTTTAAAATATTCTCATTTATTTTATTCCAATGTTTTAAAGATTTTTTTTATTACATATGGCTCTTTATTCCACCTGGAATTTATTTATATGTGTGACACAATGTAGTGCACAAACTTTATTCTTGTAAAATGGATACTTTACTTTTCCAACACCATAAATTAAATATCCATTTTTCCCTGATGGCTTGAAATGTCACCTTTATTATACCAAATTCCACATTTATGAGTCTTTTACTGTGTTTCCTCAAAAATAAGACCTAGCTGGACAAACAGCTCTAATGCATCTTTTGGAGCAAAAGTTAATATAAGACCCGGTATTATATTATATTAATTATATATTATATTAAATCATATTATTATAGTATGTAAGACCGGTCTTATAGTAAAATAAGACTGGGTCTTATATTAATTTTTGCTCCAAAAGACGCATTAGAGCTGATTGTCCAACTAGGTCTTAATTTCAGGGAAACATGGTAACAGATTTTCTATTTGTTCCATTAGTATATTCCTGCACTAAGTTTATGCTGTTTTAGATAATAGAGCTTCACACTATGTATGATATCCAATAGAATATTCTTCATTTTTCCTCTTTTTTCAAAAATTTTGAAGTTGTATTCTTGCTCATTTTCTTCTTCAGATGAGTTTTAGAATCAGCTGGCCAAGTTCCATTAAAGATCCTTTTAGAATTTCAATTGTTATTACATTAGCTCATAGATGAAAATCTTTATCTTAGGAAGTCTTCCCAATCAGAAACTGGTTCATTCATTTTCTTGAAGCCTCTTTAAAAATAGTTTTCTTCATATGGGTCTTGCATATTTTTTGTTTTATTTGTTTCTAATGTTATAGTTTTTGCTTCTTTTGTGCATAAAATTCTTTTCCCATTGCACTGATTGTTGTGAATATATACTAGTTAGGTATGTGTTTGGCCACAAACAGAAATGCCAACTGTGGCTTAAAGAAACAGGAGTTTATTTAACTCACCTAATAAAAAGGCCAAAGGTAAGCAGCTGCCAGTGTTAATTTAACAGCTCAATGAGAGCAGGGGATGTGTCTCTTTTGCCTCTTGTGGCCTTATCTGGAAAAGATACCCAGTGCAGCTCTAGCCCCATGTCAGCATTCCGACAAGACGGAAAAGGAAAAGGGAAAGTTTTGATGCCTGTTATCAGGAACGCAAAAAGCTCCTCAGGAGACTTGGCCCACTTCTTAGCCAGAACTGTCACACCGCTACTTCCAAGTAGTAAAGGAGGTACAAGGGCCAAGGGGGTAAGAATGAGAGTTAGATCAGCCCAACAGTAATATCTCCCATCTGGCTTGTGTTTACAGCTCTTCTATCAGCTGCCTTACAAAACACTCATTTTAGTAATGTTTCAGTTGCATTTTCTGTGTAGAAGATTGTATGTCTACAAATAATGACAATCTGTCTCTTTCAAGAACATGTACCTCATTTTTAAAAAAATATTTTTCTTTTGCACTAATAATTTTCTTTTGCACTAGATCCTATTTTTGTCTTATGGATGCAATAGCCTCTTAAGTCTTTTTGAAGATATTAATCAGAATTTTTTTCAGTTTTCTTCCATTCCTTTAATTATTTTTAATCTTCAGGGAAGCTTTTCATTATTATTCCTGTTGTTGTTAAATGCTGTTAGTTTTTCTTCAATATCTGGCAAACCTCAGTTGGTTATTTAACATAAATAATGATGGAAAGACTAGGTTCATGAATATAGGCAGCCGAATACAGGTCTCTTCTGAAGCAGCATTTACCTGTTTCCCTGTCTGGGAGGGTTGACTGAGATTGATAGGCTTTGTCGGTGGTGCATGGGCTTGGAGAAGTAAGCTATGGACTGGTCCCTTCAACCACTCCCCACTGCCAAAATAAGGAGGGTTTAATTCTGAGGCTGAGGCAGCTAGTGCATTTGCCTCCTGGGCAGAGGTACTTCCCCATTGCACTTTCCCCTTTCATGTCTGTCCTAAAGGTCCCAAGTTCCTTACATGCTACCTTCCTCTTTTTTCAGGGCCTTACACCCACACAGGGAGCCCACAGGCAGCATATTTATTGCAAGAGAGAGATTTCTGAGGGTTTAGCCAGGGATTAAAAGCAGCTCCTGCCAGCAGGTCTGCACAAACAAGGGAAAAGGGGATACCTGCCAGCCTTCGCTTTTCCAAGGGCAGTTCTTTAGTGAACCCTCTAGTCCCTACCAGAGCCTACTCTAAGAGTGAGAATTCTCCGAATATGTCCATCTCTCCTCCTGTTTTAGGCTGTGTTTCTTTCCCTCTGATCTTATTCTCAGTCAATACCACCCCACCTTGTCTTTCTTTTATCTACTAGGCTTCTTTAGAATTTCTTGTATTTGATGAAAATTTCTTTTATTTTTTCAGTATGCTCATGAATCTATTCTGTTAAAATATCTGTTTTTTTTTCCAGATATTTCGGACATTTCTGGGGTTGTAGCCGGGGGGTAGATGCTTGTGTTTGGTCTGCTATCTTGATCCGTACTTCCCTGGAGGGATCCTTATACAATCATTTACATGTGGCCAATTGGTTGTCCTTCACAAATCAAACAAAATACAGCTGTGTGGTGATTAATTGGTAAGTAACCATTCTGTGCTCTGGAAATCTTTCAATAATAAATATACTGCCAGTTTGATGTATAATGATACATTTTTAGGCTTTCTTTTGAAGAAATAAATGTTGATACCTTAAAGTACTGATTCAGTATCTCTCAAAGTATTCCTCCACCCGACAAATTGGTGTTTGTCTGCATTCTGTGTGCTTGTCTCATCTTTCTTTAAAGAAAAAAAATTTTTAACTAGGCATTTTCTGACAATACAAATTTTCCTAAATGTGATGTTTAAATAACATCGATGCCTGGAAATCATAAGCAGAAGAACAACTTTTGTTGTTCTTTTTTTCCCTTTTCTTTGGGATGGAGAAAGAGGGTAGAAGAATCTTTTCTGTTTGTTTGTTTTTTTCAAAATGAAATTGTCCACTAAAGGAAACGATTATATTACTACGTCAATATATTTTATTTTCTACATAACTCATCTCTAGGGGTGACTGCTTGTCTAGCAGGAAAGCCCTGGAAGCTCATCAAATGACTAGATTAATAAATTTCACTGCAAAATGGAGAATAACCTCCTTGCTGACTGTGGAATGTAAGACCAAGTTGTTATCAGAAACTCATGGCAGAATCTATAGAGTTATATTTGAAAATGAAAAGGAATGAAACAGACTTGTTTCGATGGTGGGCTCTGGTTTCTCATCCTTAAAAACATGATTCTCACTATATTAAAATGCTACAAAAATTGTGCCACGTGAAACAAGCGTCCAAAGATTCTAAACAAAATGGCATGCCCTGAAATTAGAAAAGTTAAATGGCATCTATAATTCAAAGTTTTTCTAGCATAGTGCTGCCGAAGATTAAGCAAATGAGAATGCCTTCTTAATTCTTTCTACTTATTTTACTTATCTCCTTATTTTACTTGGAAGGTAGAGTAGTATACAACCTGTGGTACAGATGAGACTGAGGAAATAATCATGTGAGAAATTATTGAATAGCTCAGTAAAATATACTTGAAAATAATAGCAGGTATCCCTTAGCTTTTCATTCCAGGAACTATTAGTTTACTATTACTGACTTAGAAATAATATTTCTAGCACTTTCCTCAGAAGAAGGGACTTTAATGACATACATGGATATAACTCAGTCCAATTTGGACTTGTTTGTAAGTTAATAGAGTATGGAGGGAGAATAAATTGGACTCTGTTAAAATGGGGGTTTAGGATTATTTAAGAGGAAACAATAATTTCATGTATGACTTTTTACCCTGTTTAGTCTTTGATTATGGATTCCACATTTATTACCGAGTAGTCAGTTAATCTACCTAGAACTGAGCATCCCAATGACCAAGAGAGTAAGAGTCTCTGGACAAACACTCGTGCAGGGCCAGAAATGCTGTCAGAATTTCCTAAAAAGAAAAAAAAAATCTCATTGTTTGTCTTTATTCTAATTTAAATCACACGGTGATTTGCTAAGGCTTTAAAAATGCAATTTAATCCTGTTCAGTTTCCAAAGAGGGGTGAACATACAACGAAATGAATTAACTAGGCCAATCATAATCAAACACTGCAGAAAGCCAGGCAGACCCACCATATGCCAAGGGTTTTGCAAACAGATCTCATCCTGCCTGGGAAAACTTGACTGTGTGTGTGTGTGTGTGTGTGTGTGTGTGTGTAAGAACTGGGGGATGTAAGACATTCCTTAAGGAAGGAGAATTAGTGCTTTCAGGAAATCTGTTCATGTGACTTTCAACAAAGCACCACCAAAGTTGTCATTGTATTTTGTGAGTAGCTAAATTATGCTGGTAGCTGAGGACAAAATTTGAAACCACTGTGAAGACAGCCTCTTCTCATCTCATACCTTGGCTAAAGGTGACATTCTTATTCTCTCTGAGGATAATTTGTTCATCTAATAAAATAGTATGGCATCTGGAGCAATCATTGAGGATTTTCTAAACTCAAGCTAAGAAAGTCTGCTTTGAAGGGGCAGCAGCATAGCGCGAAGAACAGAAGGCCCAGAGTAGGACAATCTAGCCCTATAGGCTGGCTTTGCTACTGATTACATATGTAACCTTGGGTTTAAGTCAAGTTATGAATGACCCAATCTCATGAGCTTTGGTTTTTCTCATCTGTTAAGTGGGGATAATAACCTCATGATGTTGATGTTAGGATGAAGTGAGATAATATAAGCAAAGTGTTTAGCACATTGCATGGTACATTTTAAATGCTCACTAAACATTAACAGTTATTATATTATTGTGAAAGCAGTCAAAATACTAAAACTTTTCTTCAACCATCAAATACTTATTGTACATTTACTGTCAAACCTTGCTGAGTACTAGGAATTAAGAATCTGCACCCCTGTTGACTACAGATGGTCATTTCTGCTTCTTGACCTTACTCTCAAGACAAACTTTACAGTGTAGCACTCAAGCACATCAACCCATTGCCATATTTAAAAAACTCCAAGACTAATGTATTTTAGTGATGCTCAATGAACAACTACATCAGCAACACATAAATTCAATTACACTTCAACTGACTACGTCTCAAATAAAATATGGGTAGTAGGGTTGCAATCAGCGTTGTAGAAGAAAGAGGCCAGTGTTACATGCCTCTGCAATGCTTTTCATGGATTATTTTATTTTCGATCCCCTTCCCCTTTCCTCCCTGATACATGCTAAAATTTTCACGTGCCTAGCCACCACCTTTTAAGATGAGGTTTTCCTTCAGTATGAGCATGGAGTCCCCTTGACAGTTATGTTTGCTGGTGTACCTGTAACAGCTGGAAGAAGAGTCACACCAGGCTGGGGTGAGAGCCCTGTCACACTCCGTGTCCCCCGAGTGATGCATTCTGATGTCCACCTTCCTGGAGAATGCACTTTGGAGCAGGGTTGACTGTGGGCCAGGGACTTGTCTGCCTGGGCTCCCATTAATCTCTGAAGATGGGAGGGTAATCCCTTCACAAATATGGGAATGGGGGCTGCTCTGAGGCTGGCAAATAATAAACAACGAGGGTTCCCCCCACACACACCGGATTCCTCCAGCCTTCCTCTCTGTAGTCCTCAGCTATAACTCAGCCCTTGTCTCCCTCTCTGAAGGATTTAAATGGAATGACCTTAATTCTTGCTTTGTTTGCACTCTATCTTTTAAGGAGCTGCAATGAAGACCAAGACAAACAGTAGATTAACAGTGGTACCTTTTATAAAGCTGATTAGTTCCTAAAATATGCTGAAAGGAAACAAACCCCCCTGCCCCCAGAAAAAGAGTGGAATGGGGCTGAGACAGAAGCCTTTGTCGGTGAGTTGAAACAGCTCCATTCCTCTCAGTGGGCACAGATATTGACCTTCCAGTGAAATGCTTCCTTTGTGTGTGAAGACTTTGCCGGGATAGCATTTATAGTATTAAGCAGGTGCCTGGTAAGTGTTTCTAAACAAATATTACTCACTGCCTAATTTTGGTTTTAGGGGAGCTGTACTAGGGATGAATTCAGAAAACATTTGCTGTGGCTCATCTGCTGCTCCTTGGAGCAGTGGCTATCAAGTGGCTGCCGGTGTCACAATCAGAATTCCAAAGATGCTGTTCCATGTGGAGTCATTAAGAGGAGCACAGCCTCCTAAAATCTCCTTCAGCTCCTCTGGATTTCAAGGAATTTATAGAGAAACTTCCGAGTCACCTCGGCTATCTCCAAATGAAAGCCAAAGCATTATAGTGTGGCAGAGCTGAAAGCGTTTCTCTGGGAAAAAGAAAATACATAAAGCTACACAGGAAATATTTCTGGGCATCAGCTTCTGTTTCCTTTAAGGGATGAGAGAATGTTACTGAAATTGTTCGACTTCATTTAACATTAAATAAAAATGTGAAAGGGGAGGGTGCATTAATAAGATGATCCATCTGCTTATAATAATAGGATAATTCACATCTTCATTGTCAGAGCAGAAAGCCTCCGATCAGGTCAATCATTAAACTCAATATGTTTCATTCTTTGGTGCCGTCTCTCTTAGAATCTCAGTGCCACTCGTCTGCTCTTCTTTTCCACTATGCACCTATGTTGCAAATTTAGTTCCATTAGGTAGATGCTTGCACCATTATGAAGCCTGATTCTATCATTTTCAAAGTGCCAAGCCATTTAAATGCGGTGCAATCTTTGGTCATATTTAATCCAAACATTTACACATCCAGCTCATTCTTATCTATTTAAATAGGATGCTGGGCTTATTTTTAAATTACATCCTCATTCATGCTCTATAAAAGCATCAAGAAAAACTGTCCATGGGATTTAAATTCTGGCCCACAGGTGCCGCTTCCAATTCCTGGCATGGCCATTAAATCCTAGCCCCAGCCTAATTCTTGGCATGACACTCGTGTAGTGGCAGAAAAGAGAAAATGGAAACAGCCATTTTTCTCCTCTCTCAGAAATGATACTACACTAAAGTGCGCTGTCACTTTTACCTTCTCTAGTTAGACCTAATTCAAAGAGCATTTTTAAATAAAGGATACCCAGAAAAGAGATCTCAGTGGGAAGTTAGGATGCTGGAAATGAGGCAAGTGCTTACCAAAACCTGAGGTATGCATGATTTCTTTCACCACGTGGGGGTCAATTAAATATGTGTCTATTTGGGAGACATTTCTGTTGATACAATGAGTCTTACCACGACTTGGGTGCTCTGATTAATACCTACATGTCCCAACCGTCTTGAATCATCTGTCCATGGTTCCCTCAAACCCTCAAAACTATCTTCTCCACAGATTTCCCCCTCCCATAGATTTCTAGTATCAGCTGTTCAATTCAGCCATATAGCAAACGCACAGACACCCTGAAGATATAATGTCCTAGTTTTCTTTCTTCCATTGCTCTGCAAATATGGGCACAGTAAGAAACCTCTCTTGTCAATTTGGAAAAGCAGTCAGGCTGAACTACTTTTTGCTTAAATAAACAAACAACTTGGTCTCAACCTACCTTGTCTTGTTCTGTACCAGAAAAAAAAAAAGAAAGAAAGAAAGAAAAAATCTTAACAGTGCAGTGGGGGCTGCAGGGGAGTTTGTGTGAGATCCCCAAATGATCAAAACTGTGCAATTGTCCTGGGTGCACTTCTTTGATAGACTGCCATTTGTTCCCACTCACCTAGAGAGCTTGTGGATAGCCTGAGAGGTTTGTGTGTGTGTGTATGTGTGTGCGTTTTAACAAATTTTCAAAAGTTGCCATGGGGAGAGAACAGAAAGAAAGCCCTTCAAAAAGAAAATTATTTTCACAACATCATCACCAGGAAAACACCCCTGCAATGGATATCTTTGAAGGTCGACTGCAATCTGAACTAATTGGGGAAGGGTGGGGAGAGCTTTCAGATTTGCTCACCTTTTATAATGGGTCTCAGAGAAGTGCTCTGCAGCCAACCGCTTCCTGCAATGAGTGGTTTGGGCACTTTCTAAGCAAAAGGAAAGGCTCCTCCAGTTTCTCCTTGTTCATGTCACTGAGAGAGGTCACCACCTTCCCTCTTTTACTTGCCACTTCTGATTATTGGGTAGGTTCGCTCCAAAAGTCATCTTTTGTTGTGACGACATTAATCTTCTCCCCAGTGTTGAAATGCTTGGTAAGAAGGAGGCGTGGAAGCGGGAAGCCTGATCTCAAAAGCCTCAAGATCACAGCTGAAGAGCATTATTTATAGACCTTTACTGAAAATCAGCTTCAATCTGTGCTGAATGTACTACATTAAACCAATAACAGACAACATGCTTGTGAATATTTGGCATGATGATGAAATGAGCGCGGCCCTTCCGCTGTGGGGAGGGAGAGAAGCACAACCAAGGAAGGGCTGCTCCTCCTCCTGGGAGCGTGTCTGTGGTGGTTGCTAGCTGGTTTCCACCGATCCTGGCTGAACATTATGCCATTAAACAGTATGAAAGAAAATCAAAATATATGTTTATGGGATACTAAATAGTAAGTGCCCTTTCAAACGCTATTTAATGGCTAGGCTTCAAAGTCACCATGGAACACCCTCAGAAAAAGCTACAGCAGCGTGTTTCACAGATTTCTGTGGCTGCAAACCACCCTGAGATGCTGAATGAATGTGCTCTGAGATTTGCGAACACCCCACACTCGGTGCCCTGAAAGGCATATTCGGAAAGGGCCCTCTGACACATATTCTTGAATTTCTAGTTTTAATTGAAAAATTGGTGATGTCTCAGCTGTGTTTTCCCAGAACCTGAGTGACAATCAATGTCTGGTTCAACATAATAATGGACATACTTCCTGAGGCAATCAAAGAAGGAATATATGTTTGGATGGTGAATTAGAGCGAGCAGTGGCTAAATGCAACAAAAATACTTGCGATGTGAAAATACAGACATAGTTAAGAGCATATAATAGACTAAGTACAGTTCTTGTAGTATACTGTTAATTGTGTTTGTATTTGTTATGTTAAATGTACTAGTAGTTCCTGTATGAACAGACACATAGGCCAAGGTAACAGAATGAGAAGTCCAGAAATAGACCAAAAACATAATAGACTTTAATATCTCTAAAGGGAGCATCTCAAATCAGTGGGAGAAAAGATGGATTATTCCATAATTGGCAATGAGATAACAGGATAGCCATCTGCAAAAATCTAAAGTGGATTTGTATCTCATACCCTGCTCAAGAACAAAGTTTAAATATTAATATTAAATGTAAAAAATCAAAGAAAGAAAGTAAAAGAAATCATACGAGTACTACAGAAATACATGGGAGGATTTCTTTATATCCTTGGAGTAAGGATGAAAGAATAAAGGCAGAAACCATAAAATATTTGTATGACTACATAAAAATCAGAACTTCTGCATGGAAAAATTCCACATGCAAAGTCAAAAGACAAATTACAAGTTGGGAAAATATTTGCAACTTGTAACACGAAAGGGCAGTTTTCAATTTTCTTAAACACATGAGGACCTCCTAGAAATCAATAAGAAAAATATCAGTACCCTAAAAGAAATACGGGCAAAATATCTAAAGGGAAGATTACAGGAAAAGAAATACTATTGGCTCTAAAATGTATGAAAAGATAACTCACCTCACTAATAACAGAATTTAAATTAAAACTGCAGAGTTGTACTATCTTTTTACTTATCAGTTTGGCAGAATTTCAAAAGTTTAATGTTACCTTTTGTTGGCAAGTTTTGGGGAAACAGGTACTTTTGCACCCTGTTGATGGGAGTGTGTAAATTGGAACTACTCCTACATAGGGCAAGATGACAATTTTCATCAAATTCACAGATGCAAATACACTCTTTAACCTAGAAAGTTCACTTCTGGGATTCTATCTTTCACATATATTTGCATATATAAAGATGACAAATACACAACGTTATTTGTTATAAAAGCAAAAGATTGAGAACAACCTAAATGTCCACCAATAGAGATTGATTAAATAAATTATAGTACATTTATACAATGGAATACTATGCTATTGTAAAAAGAAGAAAAAGAAGAAGGGGTAAGATCTGGTCTGATACAGAAAGACAGTCAAATAGAGTGTTAAGTGACAAGTGCAGAACAAGTGCACGTTACCATTTGCATATGCAAGAGGTAAAATAAGAATCTCTATTACTATTTTCTGATATTTGCATTAAGAAATTCTGGAAAACTACAAACAAATTTAACAACAATGCTTATATGTGGAGGATTAAGAAAGAACCAGATAGATTTCAGGGGTGGGAGGGAAACTTTTCATAGTAAAGCTCTTCATCTTTTTAAAAATTTTTAATCATATTTTACCAAGTGGTACCAACTTAAAACTTTGTATCATTAAAATAATTAAACAGTTAAATAAAAATTAAATTAAATAATCCCAAAAGCAAATAAAACAAACAAATGATAAAGTTTATAGTGAAAAAAATTACATTAATACTAATGAAAGTAATTGTTGATGAGAACAGGTATACGTCTACCAATGCAGTGATGAAAGAAGATTAAGAACAGGTTTTTTATAGGAACTATTATTAATTTGGTCCTTGTCTAAGAGAGATCCCTTCATTTATCATATATCTATACTATATCTCTCCTTTTTCTGGTTTAAAAATCTGGAAAATTGAAAGTTAAATTGAGGAACAATTATATTTATTTTGGTTAGCTTCAAAAACATTTTTAACTGTTTGAATAAAAAGTTTTCCTTGTAGTCAGCTCTAACCTTTAAAAAGTTATTTCCACATTCCCTAAGTAGAAACTGACCCTAACACTATCTTACCACCAAAAGAAAATTTGCCCAACTCTTAATTCTGCTTCAGTCTTAACTTCAAACATGCTGTCTTTGGCTTAAACAGAACATAAGGTTAAAGTAGCAGAGCCTTGAGAATCAACGAGTTGATGCTACAATTGTATAGTTAAAAACTATATTTACTCTAAATTGCAAAATAGTAGGTATTATATGTGATGTTTAAGTTGCAGCAATTGTTCTAGTAATAAATGTAATATTCAGCAGCATTTTTCATAGATTACTCAGTTCATCATTAGTGCCATTTTGCCTCTTTATAATAATGTGCACTTTCCTTTAGAAAGAGCTTGGTTATTTCTTCGGTTGGGCCCATTTGCTCCTTTTTTATGTGAGATTTTTCAATACTACGAAATGATGCAGAGCAAAAAAGGTCCATCCACTTCACTTGTGTTGCCTCCTGCGTTACCTAAACCACAACAGAACAATGACAGACAACAGAGCCTTTCTCCTCTCTAACAATTCAGTCACCATGACAACCAGCAGAAGAACGTGGGGCTAGAAAAAAGCATTGAGCTTGAGGGACTAGACTAATCAAAAAATGGAATAACATGGCAACAATTACACTGATGAGTGAGAGGGAAGCTACAGATGCATTCAGACACCTATGGCACCACAGACTGAACGCATTCAGCACTTTGTGTTTAGTGTCTTGTGTTTTTGAGAGCAGGTAAATAGACAAGATCGAATTGTGTAACAGAATGTCAGTGCTCTAGTTAAATAGAAAATTCCTTTCCTTTGGCTGTGCTACTTCAAGCACATTGAAGAGGGTTTAGGGGAGATGAGGTTTTGAAGTGAAATGTGTAATAGATACAATATGAGTGCCACAGGCAACGTTATTTAGTTTTAAAAAAGTAAACTTAGGTATGCCCCTCCCCCACTTTTTTTCAAATATGTAGGTACGCATACAGGGAGAATGCTGCTGGGTTAGTGGCCTCACCCCTATCTTAAATCCAGCTTCACATTAGGAACATACATGATTCACCTCTATTCATATGTTTCTGGGGTATATTGATTCCTATGGACAAAATCAAGCCCTACAGTTTTAACACTGTCAGTTCTAATGTCTGAATAAAGTTAGACTGAAAGGGACAGGATGGTTCTGTGGGTCCCTTAAGAGGAGTATGAGTTAAGGTGCATATCTTCCTCATCTCCTGCCTCCACAACTGCCTCAGTTTACCTCCTTAAGAATTCTCTCCATCCTGAGGAAGTTAGTATAATGTCTGTATATATTTTGTAAACGGCATTTATATTGACATTACTTTTTGATTGCACATATACTCATTGGGTTGTAAATAGATTTTTCATACAATGACCTCTGCCTCAATTTCTCTGGTTATTTTTTTTTTTCATAATTTTTGTGCTTCTTTATGTGCTGTGCTTAATTATTTTGGTGGATGTTTTAAGTGAATCATATTATCTGGCTTTGATTTATCAAAAGCAATTTATCTTCCTCTTCCATTAACAGAAATGTTCTAATTCGGATTTTTTTTTAATTGAAGTAAACTTGGCATATAGCATTATATTAGTTTCAGGTTTGTATACACTACAAAATGATCACCAAAATAGATCTAGTTTTATATCCGTCATATGATTGACCCCCTTCACCCATTTTGCCTTCCTCCCATTCACCTTCCCCTCTCATAACCACTAATTTGTTCTCTGTGTCTATGAATTTTGTTTGTTCATTTTTTTGTTGATTCTACATGTAAGTGAAATAATTGGTATTTGTCTTCCTGTCTGACTTATTTCACTTAGTATGAAATACTTGACTTTCACTCAAAGTCCATCCATGTTGTTGCAAATAGCAAAATTTTATTCCTTTATATGGCTGAGAAGTAGTCCATTTTACATATATATATACAGAGGGTGCCAAAAAATGTATACACATTTTAAGAAAGGAAAAAACCTTTATTGAAATTGTAATACTCAATATATACTGATAACAAATGATGAATACAAGTCACGTTTGACTTCTGCAGTTACAAGAGGTGCTCAAAGTGGTTACCATCAGCATAATTTTAATAGTTTTTTCCTTTCTGAAAATGTGTATACATTTTTTGGCATCCTCTGTATACTTTATATATACATATATACATACGTATTATATATATATATATATATATATATATATATATATACACACATATATATGTGTGTATATATATATACATATATATGTATATGTGTGTATATATATATGTGTATATATATATATATATATATATATATATGCAGAGCAAAAGAGGTTCACGCACTTGACTTGTGTTGCCTCCTGTGTTACCTAAACCACCAAAAGAAAATTTGCCCAATTCTTAATTCTGCTTCAGTTCTAACTTTAAACAAGCTGTCTTTGGCTTAAATAGAACATGAGGTTAAAGTAGCACAGCCTTGAGAATCAGCATATATCTCACATATTCTTTTTCCATTCATCCCTCAGTGGACACTTAGGTTATTTCCATATCTTAGTTATTGTAAATAATGCTGTAATGAATATGGGGGTACATATATCTTTTTGAATTTGTGTTTTTGTTCTCTTTGGGTAAATACCCAGAAGTAGAATAGCTGGATAATATGGTATTTCTATTATTAATTTTTGGAGGAACCTTCATACTGTTTTCCATAGTGGCTGCACCAATTTACATTCCCACCAATAGTGTATGAGGGTTCCCTTTTATTCACATCCTCACCACCACTTGATATTTCTTGTTTTTTTTTATAATAACCGTTGTAACAGGTGTGAAGTGATATCTCACTGTGGTTTTGATTTGTATTTCCCTGATAATTAGTGATGCTGCATATTTTTTCATGTGCTTGTTAGCCATCTGTATGTCTTCGTTGGGAAAATGTCCATTTAGGTATCTGCCCATTTTTAATTGAATTGTTCGGGATTTTTTTCTGTTTGTTTGTTTGTTTGCTGTTGAGTTGTTTGAGTTCTTTTTATATTTTGCATGTTAACCTTGAATTGGATATATGATTTGCAAATATTTTCTCTCATTAAGTAGGTTGTCTTTTTATTTTGTTGATGATTTCCTTTGCTGTGCAGAAGCTTTTTAATTAGATGTAGTTCCACTAATTTATTTTTGCTTTTGTTGCCTTTACTTTTGGAGTCATATCCAAAAATTAAACACCAAGACCCATGTCAAGGAACTTACTCCTTATGTTTTCTTCTAGGAGTTTTATGGTTTCAAGTCTTAATTCTAATCTTTGATTCATTTTGAGTTAATTTTTGTGTATGGTGTAAGATGGTGGTCTAATTTCACTATTTGCATGTGGCTGCCCAGTTTTCCTAACACCATTTATTGAAAAGACTGACATTTCCCCACTGTATGTTCTTGGATCCTTTGTCATAAATTAATTGACCATATATGTGTGGGTTTATTTCTGAGCTCTCAGTTCTATTCTGTTGATCTATGTGTCTATTTTTATGTCACTACCATACTCTTTTGATTGCTGTAGCTTTGTAGTAGAGTTTGAAATCAGGGAGTGTGATTCCTCCACCTTTATTCTTCTCTCTCTAGATTGCTTTAGCTATTTGGGGCCTTTTGTGATTCCATACAAAATTTAGAATTGTTTGCTCTAGTTCTATGAAAAACGCCATTGGGATTTTGATAGGGATTGCATTGAATCTGTAATTAGTATTATTTTATTAAATTATAAACAGGAATGAAAACCTCCTCTCAAACAAAAAGTAAAAGTTTTGAAATTTGTCATTTTCATAGAGAAAAATGTCACTTTCTTAGGGAAATTCCTCATAGAGGTGGAATGAGACCTGACTTTTCAAGTTTCCCAGTTTAAATTATTTGTGTTGGGGTGGGGTTGTAAGGCATCAGTCTGCAGATGTTCAGCTCGTTCTTTCACCGCAGACTTCATAGACCACAAGGTCTCCAGTTGTTACCTTTTCTATAACTTGGTATATTTGCTTAGTCTGATTAGTTTGACTTCTGTGACTCAGTTTACCCATCTAAAATATGCTGCTCTTTTACTCTATGCTGTCTTTTTAAGTGGGGGGGGGCAGGGAAGGAGAGGAGGCAGCATAGTGAGTTTACTTTGAGCCTATAAGAAAACATTTATTAATGATGAGAACTTTTCTATAGGAATAAATGAGATACTTTCTTTATTTTGGTCTTGGTGATGTCAAAAGCTTCCACCTAGAAATTGGTGTTCCTTTGGAAGATGATTCCTGGGCTTTCTTGGGTTAATTTTCCTACTGTTCAGCTGAGAAGAACAGCATGATGATAGCCACTTTTAAAATGTTCATTTATTCTTCTACTTCTCATCTACTTCTCCAAAAGAAATTGGGGCAAGTTACACAAGAAATGGATTTCTGATAAAACAGAGACTTGTTAATAGAAGCTAAAAGACAACAAACAACGAGGAAGTTATTGTTGAAGAAAAAAAAACATATCAAGAAATCTTGGCAAAATAGAGAAAAATTTCCAGCTCTGAGATTTCCAGCAACCAGGAAAAGAGAGAAACCCTATGAATTACAGAGCCCTCCTGGCTAATCACAAAAATCAAATTGGTTCTTTAAGAGAAACAACCCTTTTCTGTCCCTGAACTCCTCCAGGTGGGATTTGTCCTGGGAAGTGGTGTGTGAGAGGCAGCCAATGAATTGCCAAAAGAAGTTTGCTTTCAGCAGAGTTGGGGACAGCCCCCTGGAGGAGGATTTGTCCTTCTGACTTTGGCTGATGCCTATTCTGAGCCAGGAGCAAAGCAGAGTCATTCTTTTCCCCTCTGTGATCAGCGAGCGATAAGACAAGAGGAAAGGGGAAAAAGAACACTGTTCTAGACATAAAGATCCACATCCCCTAAAAGCGAGTTACACCAGCTTATTTGGAACCTATCATGTAGAGGACTTATTTGGACAAAGCAGTTGGTTTTATCAAAGACCTTCTTGCTTTAAAGATAAAGCAGCCAATGACTAGGTATTCGGAAGAGGCTTATCATTTGCAGTGTGGGCCTCCTCCCTGAAGAAGGCCAGTGGAGCTGCTGTCAGATTTCATGCCAAATTCAAATGAAATATGAGGGTTTCCTATGAGATTATTGTGAAAAGGTGAGAAAACAACTAAATCAGCTTTGTAGGAGATGAACAGTGATATCTTGAGTAGACCACACTTTACAAAAGCCAGATCTTATTTTAGACAACATAAGTGTGATCATTCTTTCTATACAGTCTCCGATATTTTGCTGTACTGTAAAGAAAATCTGCTTATCAGTCTTAACACCCTCGTCTGAGTTGCCAGATAAAAGTACGTAGCATTCGGAAGAAATTTATCTTTAAAATGTTTCTATTATGCTTGGTGACAATGCCGTTTCCACTGAGGACTTCTCTAGTATGTATTTTTTTTTTCTTATGGATGAAGCAGGAATCAAAAAGGACTTTCGCGCTGCCTCAGGAGAACAATACAGGCATGCAAACAGAGCCTGGCATTGCATTAAGCTCTGAAAATGCTTTAGGGACCCGGTGGCGCCGTGCACATGCATCAAGGAAAGAGTCTTTATATTCTAGGAAATTCATCACAGTATGACAATTTGTGCAGGGCTCCCAAATGGAATTCATTCTTGTCTAGTTCTCCCTCTTTTATGTCTCTTCAGTGTCTTCACACATTCTGGAATATGTCTTAAGTGGCGAAATTCACTGAGGTTTCAGACCAAGGGAAGAAGCAGCCCACTGGGTTAGTTCACTTTCCCCCATGCTGTGCCTTCCTTGTAGGATACTGAGGCCAACCAGCACTTATAGGGGGTGTTTACACTGTGCAGGTACCAGGTGAGTCACTTCACTCACATTATTGCCAACCCTCACTGTAGTCCTAGAAAAATAAGTATTCTGGTCCTGCCTGAATTCATGTATTAATCTGGCATTCATTCAACACAGTTTTGGCGGACCAATGCTATAGGCCGGCAGCCATAGTTGTAGATGTTGAAGACCCAGTGATAAACGAGACATGGCTCCCTGTACATGAATGGGAAAACTAACCAGAAAAAAAGTTAAGGGATCTCACCAAAGGAGGAGTAGAACCAGAATGTGAAGCCATTTGTATAATTCTGAAGCTCATGCCATTTCCTCCACGCTGTGCTGTTCTCTTGATTGGCTTGCATCTTCTGAATTGTGAGTTTCCTGAGGTTCAGAGCATTGATTTGGGGCTCAAGGCAAAGTTTGCCACATTTTAGCTGGATGATCTTGGAGAAATTGTTTAATCTCTCTGGCCTCAACGATTTTACCTATAAAATGAGAATTCTAATACCAACCCCATAATTATATTCTGAGGCTTAAATGAGATTGTGTGTCTACAGCCTTTAGCATGGTGCCTGGCACATAGCAAATGCTCAGTAAATATGATTATCATCTTCTTCACTATGGCTCTCCCTTACACCGTGGGATCTCTGGGGCTGTTTGCTTTCATCTACAATTAAATAAAGTCTCTTCTGTTCCTTTCCTGGTTGCCTTTGCCTGATGACCTGTCAGTTTTTGCTCTGACCTAAGGGGACACTTGTCATGATATTGCTGTACACACTAGGGGTCTACAGGACTAAAGATGGAGAAATGTCCTTGTGCTCGGGAGCACATGTGTGATCTTACGTCATATTATCAGGATGAGAAGCCCCAAGAGAAGGACTCTGAGAGTTGAGTTTTAGCATCTCTGATTCCTGAGAATCACACAGGAGTGAATTACCACCTTCTGTCCACACGTCTGTCTTTCTCTATAGACTGGGGAATATGTGCATCAGGGAAATGACATGGCCTTACCCATCCTTGTCATCTTGGTGTCTATCATGGAGCTTAGCATACATTGAGTACTCATTAAATATTGTGAAATGAATAAAAGAATAGAAAGTGTCCCCCAAATTTCCGTTTATTTGTTTGTTGCTTTAAAATGGATACACTGCTGTTTTTCAAAAGGGCCAGAAAAACATGCCAAAGTGTAATGTGGAACAATGGTTTTCTCTGGGGGGCTGGGATTTGGAGGTGATATTTTTACTCTGTGCTTTAGAATTTTGTGGATTAATAACATTAATGGTAATTGATGGAATCAAGAAAAGATCTTCGGACTTTATTTGTGGGCTGGAAGAGCTGGGTGTTTCTAGACCAAAAAGTAGTGTGATGAGGGCTGAAGCCTCTGTAAATTCAGGGTGATGGTGGAGGACAGCATTATTCTCACCCTACTCTCACCAGGCACTGAGCAGACCACGGCTAATATGCCTTTGTAGCTGAAACCATGTCACTCTTTCATGGAGCTCTCAACTCTTTGAAGCCATTATTGCATTTAGCCTTCCCATTAGGGAGCTGACATGACCAATCCCATTGGACAGGGATCATAAATATTATGCCTTTGACCCAAATTTAAGGTCCCACACTCTGAGCTCCTATAATCTAAGCTTCTATACCACAGCTCAGAATGGTGATTTACCCCCACACACACACCCTCAGTGCACATGCTTACTGATATGAGCAACCAGCAGGAACCAGGATGCACAATTATATTTAGTTTACAAGCAATGTAATTTTTAACGGCTTGAGAAGTTTCATTCTTTCTCCTTTCTTCTGCTGTAACTGACTCATAACTGGTTCTTTTCAACAATGATCTACATACTCTTATCTCTTCTTCACAATTGGATGGGACATGAAGGTGTGTTCTGTAGACTCTGAGCACTGTTGCTTCCAAACTGGGCCATGGCATTGCTATAAAGGTATGAGTCACTGAAGACCAAGTTAAGGACAATCCTTCTCCCTTTGACCCCACAGGTTATCTTGGAAATGCATGCCGAGTTATCATACTGTCATTGGGGTCTCCACAAGATGACAGCCTCCTAGAGCAGGTTCAGTGGCAGGCTAGTAGGGTAGGTTATTTGGCTTCTCGGGGATCACAGTCACGGCCTCACCCCCACAGGCCACCACAAGGTCCTTTCTCTGGCCAGAACTAATTGTTGGGAAGTCAGCACCCCAAATTAGGAAGAAGTGAGTGGGTCTCACAGGCATGAGGAATTCATAAACTGAGTTAGTCTTAACTAGAAGTAATATCTCTTTTAAAAAAAATTGTGATAGTATGAACTAGATTCTCCCAAATACATTATTTATTATCTGGTAGTAAGTTAGGTGATTTGGGGCGATAAATTAATCAACTAAATTAAGCTCTACTTATGCATTAGCCAACTAATGTATCATCTTTCCTAGGCACAGGCTTTTGCTTAGTGAGCTTGTGCCTGCTTCTAAGAGACCCTCAAAGAGTGATGCTAATGGGGGGCTTCCAAGTCCCTGAAGATATCTTTGGTCAGAAGGCTCTTTAGGAGGCACTAAATCCCATTCCAGAAAGGACTTCCTAATATAGCTCCTTTCCTGACATCAGGACATCATCTCTTCAGGCAGGCTTTTCAGAAAGTCCAGTCGAGCTCCCTCTTGCTTTAGGCAAATTTAAAATACATTTTGGAAAGTCTGTGTGTTTTTTTTTTTTTTTTCCTTTAATATGGGAATAATTGAATTTACTTACTTCATGGGCTCTTGAGAGATTTTAGTGGTGTAGTGAGTTGAATGGTAACCCTCGCAAGGTTATATTCACCCAGAACTTCAGAATGTGACTGGCAATAAAGGTCTTTGCACATATTATTACTGGTTTATTACTGGTAATAAAGGTCTTTGCATATGTTATTAAAGTAGAGATGAGATCAGGTAAAAGGAGATCATCCTGGATTACCCAGGTGGGTCCTTAGTTGAATTATAAGTCTTCTTATAAAAGAAAAGAAGACATAGAGACACAGGAGAATGCCATGTGAACACAGAAACAGATTGGAGTTTTACTGACACAAGCCAAGGAACACCTAGAGCCACTAGAAGCTGGAAAAAAAAGGCAAGAAAGGATCCTTCCCTAATTCCTTCAGAGGAAGCTTGGTCCTGCTCATACCAGGATTTCAGACTTCTGGCCTCCAGGATTGTTGAGTAAATAAATTTCTATTGTTTTAAGCCATGCAGTTTGTGGTAACTTGTTATGGCAGCCCTAGGAAACTAATACAAGCACATTCTTTGAGGTCCAAGACCACAAGTGCTCTAAAGGAGGGAAGAATGGTTTCTGAGTGTGTATTACCTAGCATCGTTTTCTGAAGGGTCTGGATTTTGTTGGTTTGTTAGGGTTATATCATATTCTGTTGGCACCTGATGAAGCATCAATATGTTTTAACTCACTTTGGAAAAGAACTCAAAATCCAAAACACAGTTGGCAGTTTTTTGGTAAAGGACTGATTACGAATGCAGTAAGTTTTTTATGCATTTTTAAATAAGTAAACAAATAGTTCCTAACACCTTTTCCACTGGGAGTTCACCTCCTTAAAGAAACTGAGACAAGGAACACCAAAGACATGAACAATAATTAACTCCTGAGTGTAATATACAGCCAAAAAGTCCTGTTTTGTTATCAGTTCTCTGATCTCTAAGAGATTAAACATTTGATTAAACATATTTCAGCAACAGAAACTACTGAAATGGCTTTTGAACTATTTTAGTCACGTAGCTGTATATTTACCTTCTATGCAATGAAACAATATCCTGTACTCTGCTCATTTGTTTATGTGCTTGAAGGAGCCAGGCTTCTACATCTATTCATTCCACCTTTTCTTAAACAACAAGGAAATGATTCAATTCAAAAAATATTTGGCCAGTGCCTACTATGTGCCCTCGATACTATTAGAGCTAGGTGGGTTACAACAAAAATGAAAGACCAAGACTACAAGTGCTTCCAGGTTAATCAAAGAAGGAGAATGGATTAGTGATCCTTGTGTCAAAGACACCAGCACTATCCAAGAGAGACACCCAAGCAAGTGTCACTATGCCCTGTTGGTTTTCCTTTTTTTCTGGCAGCTCCTTCTTGGTTGATTTACCGGGCCTCTACCTTCTCTACCAGCCATTAATTGGAAGAGTCCCATAGGTTTGGTCAGAGGCCTCTTTTATTCTCCCTTTATCTCTCTTCCTAGGCAAAACAGTCCATATTCACTAATCTTCAATTACTAACAAGATCCCCAAGTATATATCTTCTGTCCAGAGCTTTTCTCTGAGCTCTGAACTGCTACATAAAACTTCTTGTTACTTCTCATATGTCTCAAAGGTACCTTACGTTCGACATGCCCAAACGAAACTCATTATCTTTGGTCCTTGCCCTCAGATCTGACCACATTTTAATGTTCCCCCTGCCCAAGAATGAGACCAAGACAGAAACCAAGAAGTTATCTTTGATACCTCCTTCTCTGATACCCTCATCTCTAAGCCATCACAGAATCCTATAAATTTTACCTTCTGATTTTTTTCCTCAAATGTATCTGTTTCTCTTCTCATTTCCACTGCCACCTCTCTAATATGTTACAACCTAATCACAGGAGTAAGGTCCCATCACCTTTGCCATATTCTATTGGTTAGAAGCAAGTCACAGGTCCTGCCCATGCTGAGGTGGGGAGATTATAAAGACCCAACACCAGGGAACCAAGATCGCGGCCATCTTAGAATTCCGCTTATCATAGATTTCAACTCTAACTCAGTTCCTCAGGAAAACCTCCCTAACCCACACTGGTAGACTCTACTGACAATTCACATGTAATTAGGCAGTCATGTGACTACCCTTGCCTCTGAAAGGTAAGTGGAAATTTGTTATTTCCAGGCCAAGGCATTTGAGAGGCAGCATGTCCATGTGGAGAGAGAAAAAAATGCTAATTGAATGGCTGAAGAATACTTATACAGAATAAATTTTTAACACGTCTAAACTAATTTAGTACCACCTTGGCCCAGGAAGGCCAATGAACAAAACCAGAGTTAGGTGAAGTTAATCCTGAAAGATTGCCTAGGGGAAGGAGATTTTGAGTTGGTTTGAAGGTAGAGAATTATAGCAATTGGTGAGCAGAAAAGGGAAGAAAAAGCAGGAATAAAATGTTTAAAGATTTAGGAAGAACAGGTTTGCTTATTGGAGCAAAAATTTCATGAACAAATAATGGAGAATGGGCAGTTTCATTTATTTATTTCTCATAGTACCTAGCAGAGTGAATGCTAGATGAATGTTTAATTCAAGTTGCAAATGTTCAAGGATCAAGTTCCTAAACAAATTGGAAATGAACCAACCTGATTAGAAATAAATGGTCATTTTACTTGGTGACGAAATTTCAGTGTAAGGAATTCTGATAAAATGAGAAAACTTGGGATTCCCGAGATGTGGGACCCTCCTTGGAGAAATGAGACCCTCTACCAGGAAACCAAATATTGTGGTTTGTTTGATTTTCTTAAAACATATATTCCACATTTAATCCATCCAAATAAATTAAAGTGGTATTCCTGGGAGACCTGGGTGCTATAATTCTCAGCAAACTTTTGGAACCCTCTTCTTGGAATGGTATTCAAAATCTATACTTTCTTTTGAATATCTTCAGAGAAAATAGATTTGATTTCTGAAATAAGAAACTCAGGCAAGGGGCAGCTGAGGTGAAGAGGACTAGTTTTGGAAAGGGGTGCATCTATAAACTGATCCTGATTTTGCTGATACAAATTTGTTCTCCAAATTACGTAAGAAGAATTTCAAAAATATATTTCACATCATAACACATATGTTACACATTATAACACATCATAACACAACGCAGGAGTAACCTCCTGCGGTGACTACTTTGAAGGGTGACACTTAGATAAAAATATAGTCTTAGATAAAAATATAGTCACACCTAATAGCATAAGCATATGCACACCTCCCCACTAGCCAACCTGGGCTCAGAGAGAAACAGTGGTAAACAAACCTACAACCCCATTGCCCCCAGCAAAGCGCAGGCTTCTATGGCAGTTTGCAGTGGGTTTCATGCCTTCCTCGATGCTTTTTTTCTACAAAAGCAGTTCCTGATATGTGGCTTCTTAACAATTTGCTTTGTGGAAAAGCACTGAGGGGAGGCAAGCTGAGCTTAGTGGCAACATTAGAAATGCCCTGGAATTTAGCAAGAAAGAAAAAGCAATCATTCACCCCGTAGCCCTGGTAAGCAGAAGAGCAGGCAGGTAGGTGATGGTCCATCCTCAGGTGGTGAAATGTAGATGTGGAAAATGGAAGCAGCCTGGTCCATGTGTGCTAAACTGAAGTCTGAAGTAGTGGCAAGTGTATTATGCAGGGAGGCTTGACAGCAAAATAGGGTACAGGATGAGTCACGGCCAGCACATTGAAAATACAAGAGTGTGTGAGGGATAGTGTGGGTGGGAAGAGGTGGAACTCATATTCTGTGGGTAATAAGTTGGATAACAAAAGAATAGGAGGAAATCAGGGGCCTTGAGCCTTCATGAATTCTCCCCTGCTATCTAAGACACTCCACTGTTAGGAAATAACATTTTTCAGCGTCTTATTGCCTTGTGTTAGGGCACTTACATTTATTCTGATTTTGGGTTTATCCTGGTTTATTCTCCTTAGTGACTGTTTCCTGTCTGACTTCTCAAACATAGCAATCACTTAGTGCCTCATGTTTAAGTGACATCTTATGACGTATTCTCCAGACACATATCATGGATTCCTAGATAACTTGAAACAACGCCGTTACCTCCTGTTTACCCCCAACTTCCTCTTGTAACCAAAAATTTACAAAAGTCATTTTCATACTCAATATTTTTTTTCTTTGCGGTTTCAGCATTTAATTAAAACACCAGAATTTTAGTAGATGAACTCCAAAATAACTTGCCCAATTCCTGTCACCCTTTCCTAGAGAATTCCCCTCTTCCTCATTCTTTCCCTTCTTTAGTGGTATTGTTCCTTGTACAGAGGCTGGCAGACAGTAAGTACTCAACAGATATGTCATGAATGAATAAGTGAATGGTCACTTGATAATACAAATGTTTCCAAGGTGGCTTACCACTATGCTTTCTAGGCGATGGAGATAGATGACTTTCTAAACACCCTTTAGTTGCTAGGCTTTGAACATTTAAAGACATGTATCCAGAGAACTTTTAAATAAGTGATACTGTAATCCGTCAGCATCTCGGAAAATGAGTCAAAGGACAACAATGGTGTGTGTGTGTGTGTGTGTGTGTGTGTGTGTGTGTGTTTATACCATGATAGACACACACATAAATCTAACCATTCCACACATTACTATGATAGTTGACATAAATTACTTTATAATAAATACTTGATATATGGCTTGAAAGCATCCACATTTTGAAAAATTGAATGTTTTTTCATTTGTAAGTGTAATTGCAACTCATAGACAACATGAAGTCATGGATTGTTTAGTGCTAGAAATAGGATGATCTGTAGTAGGGCCTCAAGTTATGGATGAGAAAACTCAGGCCCAGAAAAGCTCCCTGGGCTCCCAAATCTACACAGAGGCAGATGGGAAAGGAGAAAGCAGACTCCCAATTTCTGCCTTCCAGTCCAGCCATCTTTGAATAGATCATCCATTATGAGGATTGTCATAGTGCTAAGAGCAGTCATCCTGGGAAGAGCTGCAAGCAGCAAAAACATTGCAGACTATTTTCTTTTCACACAAGAAGGGTTAGGGACTTGAAGGATTGGGGGGAAAACAATTAAAAGACTAAAAGATAATTATCAGAAATATTCTTTCTTTTAAATTGTAAATCAAGGATGTTTGCCATGAGCAATATCTGTAAAGACTTCACATATCTGAATAGTTAGGTGGTGTGTTTTGTTTTTTAGATTAATTAATTAATTGGGTATGCTATGGGTTTAATTAAGGATTTCCTTCTAATATTAAATACTCTAAGGAAATGTCCCACCTGAAGTCTATCTCAGTCATTAACTCAAGCAAGAAGCAAGGACATGGATTTAACAAACATTGGAATTTGGAATGTAACTTAGAAAGGAAAATAAGTTTTAAAAATTATGTTCTTCAGCATGAAGAAAAAAAGCAATGGATTTCACAATTATGGATTTCAATGAATAACTTCGTTTTTAAAAAACCTGCTCCTATGTTTATGTGTAATTACTTCTTTATAATTCTCTCATAGGTAAACAGTATTGTTTTCATTTCTATTGCTGCAATAAAATATTATAGCTGACCAGTTGGTGGAGCAATTACATTTCCATAGCTCTTAATGGCTATTTTGCTTAGGTACTAGTAACTTAAAATGAGAATCAAGAGACTATCAATATTCTAAGGACTAACTGAACTGATCAGAAACTTTCAGGTAAAGTGACAGATAAAATCACTTTAACAATATCCGGCCCATTGAAGACAACCTGCATAATTAAATTAAAGTAGTAATTCCACTCACGATAGCTGGAGAGTCCCCACTTCACTCACCTCCAAGAGGTAGGCCCCATTCCTGAGAAGTCATAGTTGTGGGTAGGTATGAGTAAGGAACAGGAAAAGGTCAGCCTTAGTTCTCCAGCTCTCAGAAGCATGAGGTTAATGTTATTATAATTTTTAACGGTAAACCAGACACCATTTTACAAGACCATCCAGGAAAGATTTCGATGTAATTATTAGCCTCTTTGGCTTAGGCAGCTGTCCTAGAGAGATGGCCTCTGGGAAAGCAATTTGCTCAATCCAGATTTCCTCCAAAAGGATGGGTAGCTAAATGTCTGCCAATCCAGTGTTTTAGTCTCCCCACATCATTTTTGCTATTATGGTATGTATTCACCTATATTCAAATAAAAAATGTAGGAGTCAGTATATATTCACCTGTGATATAGTCAGATAAAAAAATGTAGGAATCAATATAGTTCTGATTGAGCAAAAAAATCCTTTGAATAGATGAAGGACTATAAGGAAATATAAAATACTAACAATGGTTGTTTATACTTGCATAGGGAGACTCAGTGATTTTTATTTTTTCTTATATTTTCTCTGGTTTTCAAAATTTTCTAAAATAAACGTTTATTAGTTTACTTTTTTTAAAAGTTATTTTAAGGTGTTATACAAAAAGTAAGAAATTATGCCAGTGAATGTGAGGGAATGATTATGTGCATAGATGTAGAAAAATATAAACAAAATCGTACTATCTTAAAGCTATCTACTAAGTGCATCCTTGTCACTGAGACCAGGCAGTGCAGAGGCTGGGCACCTGTTCTTAGCTGAAATCAGGGACTAGTCTGCATGTGTTGATAAAGTTATGTTGTCCAGCAAGCTGAAGAGAAAAGGGAGCTAACTGACACAGGTTAGAGTGGGGGTTGGAGGTTTTATTTTCTAAAATCCAAGTTTCTTGCAGATATGTGTGTTAAAGCCAGCTTTAAAACAAACATTTATTAAGTACTTATGATGTGTCAAGCACTGTTCTAAACAGTCAAGTTAAAATAGTCAGTGAAATAGAGATCCTTGCTGTCTTGAGCTGACATTTTAGATTGGGGAGACTTAGAATAAACATATAAACAAAACTGTACTATTTCAGATGGTGGCAAGAACAGCAAAGTAAAATAGAGATGAAGGATAAAGAGAGCCTGGAAAGGGCGGAGGGAGGTCGCTTTCTCAAAAGATGACCAGGGAAAGCCTCACTGATAAGGTGATATTAAGCTAAGACCAGAAATATTTATGATGCTAGCTGAGGCAAGAGTTCCAGGCAGAAGAAGCGGCAAGTTCAAGCATGCCTAGTGTGTCCCAGGATCAGCCAGGAGGCAGGGGCTGGAGCAGAGTGTAGGGAGGGGAACTTGGGAAATGAGATTAGTGGTGAATGGAGGATAAGACCTCGTGGACCTTGCGGACCATTCAAAGAATTTTGGCTTTTACTGAGGTACGGAAAGCCATTGAAAGGTTTAGGACAGAGGAGTGACTTGATATATTTTAAAAGGATCACTGTAGCTATTTTATTCAGGAAAGACTTTGGAGGGAGAAAGCAAGGGCAGACGCAGAGATCAGTTAGGGGACTGTTGAAATAGTCAAGACAAAAGATAGTGGCAGCTTGGACCAAGGAAGTAGCAATGGAAGTCGTGAAAAGTGACAGGATTCTGAATAAATCTTGAAGATAGAGCCAATTACTCACAGATTAATACAAGAGAATATGATACAAGAGAAAGAGAGAAGTCAAGGATGACTTCAAATTTTCTTTTAATTTTTTTGTTAAATTTATTGAGGTGACATTGGTTAATAAAATTATTTAGGTTTCAAGTGTACATTTCTGTCATACATCATCTATAGATCACATTGTGTGTTCACCACCCAAAGTCACATCTCCTTCAGTCACCATATATTTGACCCCCTTTACCCTTTTTTACTTACACCCTTCCCCCTTTATCCTGTGGTACTCACTAAACTCAGAGTAACTGGAAGAATACAATAGACATTCACTGCAATGGGGAAGACTGTGTGAGGAACAAGTATGGGTGAGGGTGAAGGGAGAGATCAAAAGTTTGGTTTTGAACATACAAGGTTTGACAATTAAGTTCGTGAACTCATCCTAGAAAAAGTGCTACATGCCTCATTGCTGAATATCACTACGGTCCCCTTCGAAGTACTCCCCTTGGGAAGCTATGCACCGATGCCAGTGCCTAGTCCATTCTTCAAAGCAATTTTGGAACTCTTTTTCTGGAATGGCCATCAGAGCTGTCATCGAATTATCCTTGATGTCCTGAATGTCATCAAAAATATTGAAAAGAACTTTCAATATTTTCTTTATCTTCAGGTAAAAAAAGAAGTCATTGGGGGCCAGATCAGGTGAGTAGGGAGGGTGTACCAATACAGTTATTTGTTTACTGGCTAAAAACTCCCTCACATACAGTGCTCTGTGAGCTGGTGCATTGTTGTGATGCAAGAGCCACGAATTGTTGACAAAAAGTTCAGGTTGTTTTCATCTAACTTTTTCATGCAGCCTTTTCAGCACTTTCAGATAGTAGTAAATGTGGTTAACTGTCCAGTTGGTAGAAATTCATAATGAATAATCCCTCCGATATCAAAAATGGTTAGCAACATCGGTGCGACAAATTCGCAAACTTAATTGTCAGACCTCATAAATTGTGCTGACTGTGAGTTAGATATCAAATTCTAATTATATGCTGCTTAAAAGATATGTATGTAAAACATAATAGGTAACCCATAAGAGGATGGATTCACATATAAATATCAAAACAGAAACCTTGACTAAAATATCAGCAAATCAAAGCCAGCAATGTATTTATGAATTGCTTCACCAGGAACTGTTTATTTTGGGAATATAAAAATGATCTAATACAAGAAAATTAACCAGTGCTGTTTGTCACATGAACAGGTTAAAGGAAGAAAATATTTGTGTCAAAAGGGACCTGACAAAATTAACTACCCATTCAAAAAAAGAAATTATTAGAAATAACAGGAATTAAAGATCTTGTGCTGGACATGATAAAGAATGTCTCTGTCAAACTAAGAGTCATGATAAAAATTCTAGAGGTATTTTTATAAAAGATAGGGTCAGAAAGAATGTCTACTACCGTGTTTCCCCGAAAATAAGACTGGGTCTTATATTAATTTTTGCTCCAATGGACACATTAGGGCTTATGTTCAGGGGATGTCTTCCTGAAAAATCAGGGCTTATTTTCCAGTTAGGTCTTATTTTCAGGGAAATACGGTATTAACATTATTCACCATTTTTGATGACTTTAAATATGTCCACAAATTCTTTGAGGCTCATCTTGGAAGCAGATTCTCCAGTCCAGTCAAGCCTTCAGACGACTTATGGCTCCCCAGCTGACATCTCAACTGCAACCTCATGAGATACCGGAGTCAGAACTACCTGCCTAATCTGCTCCTGAATTCCTGATCTTCAAACACTATAACATAATAAATTTGTTGTTTTAAGTTGCAAGTTTTGGGGTAATTTGTTACATAGCAATGTTTAACTAATATATCCTGTTCAGAAAGTCCTAGTCAATCAATATCAAATCAATTCAATGATTCATAAAATAAGCTATGACTATGGAAATGGGACCGACAAAAACAATTTTTTAAGACTATATGAAGTGTATTGATGAGTTAAAATTGTTAAGAAGCCAAAAACTACAAGATATTAATATAAGAGTACATTTCATCGATACTGGAATTGGTAAAACAAAACATTTAAAATATAAAAGCAATAGTAGAAATCATCATAAAGATGTCTAATGTTTATTAAGCATATACTGTATACTACACATTATGTCAAGCACTATGTTATAACTAATTTTATCTTCCCAACAGTCCCATGAAGATGAGAAAATTGAGGTTCAGAAAAGTTCTTTTTCTCAAGTCTGTAGCTTATTTATTGAGTTTAGACCTATCTAAATACACAAGACTTATCTGTTCACAAGTGTTTTTAAAGTTCAGAGTACTCCAAAATATTTGAAGTATCGTTGGCAAATTATTGGAAAAGGGTTTCAACAAGCATGACAAAGGGTTAGTGTTTAAAATATTTAAGAATGTAAAAATGTTCATCAAAATGTTATTTATAAAATAAAACGGAAAAAGTATCCAACAGTAGAGAAATAGTGAAATTAATTATATAAATTTATAGAATTTAATTTTCTGCGACTATTCAACAATTATATTTTATTTATTTATTTATTTTTAAATTTATTGGGGTGACAATTGTTAGTAAAATTACATAGATTTCAGGTGTACAATTCTGTATTACATCATCTATAAATCCCATTGTGTGTTCACCACCCAGAGTCAGTTCTCCTTCCATCACCATATATTTGATCCCCCTTACCCTCATCTCCCACCCCCCACCCCCCTTACCCTCTGGTAACCACTAAACTATTATCTGTGTCTATGAGTTTTTGTTTCTCATTTGTTTGTCTTGTTCTTTTGTTGTTTTTGGTTTATATACCACATATCAGTGAAATCATATGGTTCTCTGCTTTTTCTGTCTGACTTATTTCACTTAGCATCATACTCTCAAGATCCATCCATGTTGTCACAAATGTTCCTACATCATCTTTTCTTACAGCCGAATAGTATTCCATTGTGTATATATACCACAACTTCTTTGTCCATTCATCTATCGAAGGACATTTTGGTGGTTTCCATGTATTGGCTACTGTAAAAAAAGCTGCAACAAACATTGGAGCTCACGTGTCTTTATGTATAAATGTTTTCAGATTTTTTGGGTAGATACCGAGGAGAGGGCTTGCTGGGTCATATGGTAATTCTATTAGTAATTTATTGAGGAACCTCCACACTGCCTTCCATAATGGCTGCAGCAGTCTGCATTCCCACCAACAGTGTATGAGGGTTCCTTTTTCTCCACAGCCTCTCCAACACTTGTTACTATTTGTCTTGTTGATGATAGCCAATCTGACTGGGGTGAGGTGATATCTTATTGTGGTTTTTATTTGCATTTCTCTGATGATTAGTGATGTTGAGCATTTTTTCATATGTCTATTTGTCATTTGTATGTCCTCTTTGGAGAAATGTCTCTTTAGGTCCTCTGCACATTTTTCAATTCGGTTGTTTGTTTTTTTGTTGTTGAGTTTCATGAGTGCCTTGTATATTTTGGATATTAGCCCCTTATTGGAGACACTGTTTGCAAAATCTCCCATTCAGTTGGTGGCCTCTTTATTTTGTCGAGGTTTCTTTTGCTGTGCAGAAGCTTTTAAGTTTGATATAGTCCCATTCATTTATTTTAGCTTTTACTTCCCTTGCCTTTGGAGTCAAATTCATAAAATGCTCTTTGGACACAAGGTCAATAAGTTTAGTACCTATGTTTTCTTCTATGCAGTTTATTGTGTCAGGTCTTAAGCAAATGCTTAAGTCTTTGATCCATTTTTAATTAATTTTGGTACATGGTGACAGATAGCAGTCCAGTTTCAGACTTTTGCACGTGGCTATCAAATTCTCCCAGCACCATTTATTGAAGAGGCTGTCTTTCCTCCATTGTATGTTTTTAGCTTCTTTGTCAAAAATTATCTGTCCATATTTATGTGGTTTTATTTCTGGGTTCTCAATTCTATTCCATTGATCTACGTGTCTGTTTTTCTGCCAATACCATGCTGTTTTGATTATTGTAGCCCTGTAGTACAAGCTAAAGTCAGGGAGTGTGATACCTCCAGCATTGTTCTTTTTTCTTAAGATTGCTTTGGCTATTCGGGGTCTTTGGTGGTTCCAAACCAATCTGATGATTTTTTGTTCTATTTCTTTAAAAAATGCCATTGGGATTTTGATGGGGAGTGCATTAAATCTGTATATTGCTTTGGGTAATATGGCCATTTTAACTATGTTGATTCTTCCAATCCATGAGCACGGAATGTCTTTCCATTTCTTTGTGCCTTCTTCAATTTCTTTCAAAAATGTCTTATAGTTTTCAGCATATAGGTCCTTCACATCCTTGGTTAAATTTATTCCTAGATATTTTATTCTTTTTGCTGCAATTGCAAAAGGAACTGTTTTTTTGTATTTCTTTTTCTGAGATTTCATTGTTAGTATATAGGAATGCAATGGACTTTTATACATTGATTTTGTAACCAGCAACTTTACTGTATTCGTTGATTGTTTCTAATAGTTTTTTGGTGGAGTCTTTAGGGTTTTCTATATATAGCATCATGTCATCTGCAAAGAGTGATAATTTAACTTCTTCATTCCCAATTTGGATGCTTTTTATTTCTTTCTCTTGTCTGATTGCTCAGGCAAGGACTTTCAACACTATTTTGAAAAGCAGAGGTGATAGGGGACAGCCCTGTCTTGTTCCTGAACGTAGAGCAAAGGGCTTCAGTTTTTCACCATTAATTATGAGATTAGCTGAGGGCTTGTCATATATGGCCTTCATTATGTTAAGGTATTTTCCTTCTACATCTATTTTATTAAGTGTTTTAATCATAAATGGATGTTGTATCTTGTCAAATGCTTTTTCTGCATCAATTGATATAATCATATGATTTTTGTCCTTTATTTTATGTGATGTATCACATTGATGGGTTTGCGGATGTTGAACCATCCTTGTGCCCCGGGGATGAACCCCACTTGGTCATGATGAATAATCTTTTTAATGTATTGTTGTATTCAATTTGCTAGAATTTTGTTTAGGATTTTTGCATCTGTATTCATCAGAGATATTGGTCTGTAGTTTTCTTTTTTTGTGTTGTCCTTACCAGGTTTTGGTATCAGGGTAATGTTGGCCTCATAAAATGAGTTAGGGAGTACCGTCTCTGCTTCAATTTTTTGGAAGAGTTTAAGCAGGATTGGTATTATATCCTCTTTGAAGGTTTGGTAGCATTCACTAGTGAAGCCATCAGGTCCTGGACTTTTGCTTTTGGGAAGGTTTTGGATGACTGATTCAATTTCGTTACTGGTGATCGGTCTGTTTAGATTTTCCAGTTCTTCATGGTTCAGCCTTGGAAGGCTATATGTTTCTAAGAACTTGTCCATTTCTTCTAGGTTAATGAATTTGGTGGCATATAGTCCTTCATAGTATTCTTGGATGATCCTTTGTATCTCTGTGGTGTCCGTGATAACCTCCCCTTTTTCATTTCTGATTTTGTTAATTAGTGTCTTCTCTCTTTTTATGTTAGTGAGTCTAGCCAAGGGTTTTTCAATTTTGTTAATCTTCTCAAAGAACCAGCTCTTTGTCACATTAATTTTTTCTATTGTCTTTTTGTTCTCTATTTCATTTAGTTCTGCTCTGATTTTTGTTATTTCCTTTCTGCTGCTGACCTTGGGTTTCACTTGTTCTTCTTTTTGTAGTTCTTTAAGGTGTAACATGAGGTTATTTATTTGGGATTTTTCTTGTTTCTTGAGATAGGCCTGTAGTGATATAAATTTCCCTCTTAAAACTGCTTTCACTGTATCCCAAAAATTTTGGTAGGATGTATTTTCATTGTCATTTGTTTCTATGTATCTTTTGATCTCTCCTCTAATTTCTTCTTTGAGCCAGTCATTCTTTAAAAGTATGTTGTTTAATCTCCATGTATTTGTGTTTTTTCCCGCTTTCTTTTTACAGTTGATATCCAATTTCAAAGCCTTGTGATCAGAGAATATGCATGGTATGATTTCAATCTTCTTAAATTTGTTGAGTCTGATTTTATGTCCCAATATATGGTCTATCCTTGAGAATGTTCCATGTACACTAGAAAAGAATGTATAGTCTGATGTTTTAGGATGAAGTGCTCTATAAATGTCAATTATGTCCATTTCATCTAATGTGTCATTTAGGGCTACTATTTCGTTATTTATTTTCTGTTTGGATGATCTATCCATAGCTGTCAATGATGTATTTAAGTCCCCTAGTATAATTGTGTTTTGGTCAATTTCTCTCTTTAGTTCTGTTAGTAGTTGCTTGGTGTATTTCGGTGCTCCCTGATTGGGGGCATAAATATTGATGACTGTTATGTCTTCTTGTTGTACAGTCCCCTTCACCATTATGAAATGTCCATCTTTGTCTCTTGTTATCTTTTTCACCTTGAAGTCTGTTTCATCTGATATCATTATGGCTACACCTGATTTTCTCTGGGTACCATTTGCTTGGAGTGTCAATTTCCACCCTTTCACTTTGAGTCTATGCTTGTCCTTGTAGCTGAGATGTGTCTCTTGGAGACAGCATATGGTTGGGTTTAGTTTTTTGATCCAATCTGCTACTCTGTGCCTTTCTATTGGTGAGTTCAGTCCATTTACATTTAGGGTGATTATTGACATGTGAGGATTACCTGTCATTCTATCTTTAGTTTTCTGGTAAGGCTGTGTCTCCATTGTTTCTTTGCCTTTTTGTTGTTGTCTATTATTTCTGTATGGTGGTATTCTATGATGTTTCCCTCTGTTTCTTCTTTTATTATGATATATATTTCAGTTCTGGATTTTTTTTGAGTGGTTACCCTTAAGTTTATGTAAAAGAAAGTTTGATATTTAGAGTATTCCATTTTCTTCAGCACGCTTACTTTCTCCATTCCCATATTCCGGTTTGGGCCTTTACTCTCCCTCTTTTTATGTTTTGGTTGTCACAAATTGTCCCTGTTGATGGTGGTTGAATAGCCTCCTTTAGTATTTCTTGTAGTGCAGGTCGTGTATTAGAAAATTCCCTCAGCTTCTGTATGTCTGGAAAGATCTTTATTCCTCCTTCACATCTAAAGGATATCTTTGCTGGATATATTATTCTTGGCTCATGATTTCTCTCTTTCAATAGTTTGAATATTTGGTTCCACTCCCTCCTGGCTTGTAGAGTTTCTGCTGAAAAATCTGATGATAATCTAATGGGCTTTCCTTTGTAAGTTACCGTCTTCTTTTCCCTGGCTGCCTTGAGGATTCTTTCGTCATTGATTTTAGACAGCTTCAATACAATGTGCCTTGGAGAAGGCCTGTTGGGATTGAGGTAATTAGGTGTTCTACTTGCTTCTTGGATTCAAGGATCCAGTTCTGTCCACAAGGTTGGGAAGTTCTCATCAACAATTTGTTTGAATATATTTTCTGTTCCCTTCTCTCTTTCTTCTCCTTCTGGTATGCCTATTATTCTTATATTGCTGTTTCTGATGGAGTCAGAGAGTTCTTGTAGAGTTCTTTCATTTCTTTTAAGTCTCAAGTCTCTTTCTTCTTCCATCTGTGTTATTTCCAGGTTTCTATCTTCAATGTCACTGATTCTTTCCTCCATCTGGTCAACTCTACTATCTAAGCTGGTTATTTCATTCTTAATTTCTTCTATTGAGTTCTTCATCTCCAGAAATTCTATTTGGTTCTTTTTTAAAATTTTAATCTCTTTCTTAAAATGCTTGGGTTGTTCTTTGATTGTGTTTCTGAGTTCATTAAACTGCCTTTCTGTGTTGTCTTGCATCTCGTTGAGTTTTTTGAGAACTGCAATCTTGAATTCTCTGTCATTTAAGTCACATATTTCCATATCTTTAAGTTCCTTTTCTGGAGACTTTTCACTTTCTTTCTGAGCTGTCTTGTTGCCTTGGTTATTCATGGCAATTACTGATTTATTATTTCTCTTCCTAGACATCTACAGGAGTGGCTTCTGCAACAGGTTGATAGGAAGAGGTCTTTCTTTTGTTTTCCAGTACTTGTTGGTAGAATGTTTTAGTTTTTCTCCAACTACAGCCTTTTTTTTCTCTCTCACACAGTAGTGCTATGTTTTCTCTGCACTATTGCAGCTTCTCACACAATGGGGGGGATTCCCTGGGAGACGGGCTTCTCCTCTGTTAATAGTTCGCCTGTGTCACAGGGCACAGTGTCCGTGTGGGTATGCGGAGAGCTTTTGAAGTTCCAAATCTCTTCCTGCACCATATTCAGAGCCCGTATGTTTCAGTAGTTCTGTTTACTCCTGCAGGGATCTGCCCAGATATGTGGGGCCAGGGGCAGGGTGAGTTGTGAGAGGTGGTCCAGAGCAATGGCAGTGACCACCACCACAGCCGGTCCTGCTTCCACAGCTCCCTCCCCCCTGCTGGAACCAGTTGGGCTGCAAATCTGTATCTGCGGTCCACAGTTCTCAGAACAGCAAATATTCTGCTCCTTTGACCCGACACTGCTGCTGTTCTGCTTCTAGCACCAGGCAGGTGGGGGCAGGGCGAGCTCTGGGAGGGTAGGGAGGGGGCGGCCAGTCTCAGTGCCTAAGGTTTCCATTCTCTGCTCGGCAGTGAGGGCCCAAACCACCGCCTTTAGCCCTCTTCCCTCAGTCTTCCCTCCGAGGTCTCTGCCGTGAGCTTTGGGTTCAGCCATGTTATATGCTGCCCCTTCAGCCCTGTGGGCCATAAGCAGAGCCCTAGCAGTCCGAGCTCCTCCCTCTCCCACAGCCGCGGTAGTTCCGGGATGCAGTGAGCTCAGAGCACTGAGCTAGGTCTGCATCCTGCACCCGCTCGGCTCCGTCTCCACACCTCCCCTTTCCCTCCTCCCCCGCTCACATGACCCGCCCACCCCTAGGTGAATTCAGTAGTGGGCCTCCTCGTCCTGCCCGTCTGCTGTGCAGGGAGTCCCCTGCGGAGCCAGCATTGTTCGACCAGTTGCAAACTCCAGGGGAGCCCCACAGAGGCTCACCTCATGCCGCCATTTTGATGATGTCTCTCCAACAATTATATTTTTAACTCCATTAAGAAAACTAAGCCACAGACTAGGAGAAAAAAGTCACAAAATGATATGTCAAAGGACTGGTAACCAAGATATACAAAGAACTCCTAACCTCAACAATAAAAAGACAGACAACCCAATTAAAATAGGCGAAAGACTTCAGAAGACACTTCGCAAAATAAATATGTGACTAGCCAATAAGCATATGAAAAGATGCTCATCATCATTAGTGATCAGAGCATCGTAAATTAAAATTAAAATCATGAGGAAATACCATCTATACTTACTACTAGTATGTTTGTAATTTAAAAGACTACAACATAAGCATGTATAACAATTGGAGTTCTCACACATTGCCACTGGAAATGTAAAATGATACAACAAGTTTGGGCAAAGTTTGGCAGTTCCTTAAAAACTAAACACATACCCACCCTAGATCCAGAAATTCCCCTCTTAGATATTTACTTATGAGAAATAAAAACTTGTATTCACAAAGTGACTTGTAATAAGAATGTTTATTGTGGCTTTATTCATAATGGTCTCAGCCCAGGTGTATCCATAGGAAAATGGATAAATTGGCATATTTATACAATGCAATAGTAACTATCAGTAGAAAGGAACAAACAACTGCTTGTTTGTTCGTGTGTGTTTACACACAGCAAAATGGATAAATCTAAAAAATATTATGCAGAAAAATAAGCCTTATACATAAGGGCACACACTGTGTGCTACAATATAAAGTTCAAGATTAGGCAATGATATGAAGTTCAAGAGTAGGCAAAACGAATCTATTGGGGGCGGTGCAGGCAGGGATTGATTGGAAAGGAACATTAGGGAACTTTTTGGGGGCAAGAATTATGCTCAATATCTTGATAAGGGTTTGGGTTAGACAAGTGTTGCATTTGTCAGAAGTCAATGCATGAACACTTGGAGATTTGTGTATTTTATTGTGTGTAAATTTTACCTTAAAATAGAAGTGTTAACTAATATTAAACTCCAGCTAAAAATATGAATACTGAAGTATTTAGAAGGAAGTATGTCTGCAATGTTTGAAAAGCATCAAAAAAGATAAGATGGGTTAATAGATGGATAGAGGCATGAGTAGATAACTAAATATGTGACAAAGCAAACATAGTAAAGTGTTAATGGTAGAATCTCTGTGGTGGGTATATGGCTGTTTGCCATAAAATTCTTTCAACTTGTCTATAAGTTTGAAAATTTTTAGTAACATGTTGAGAAAATTATGTTTTCAAGGAAATTACTTCAGATAACTTGTCAAATTTTTAAAAAGTAGGATAGAATGTTGCATGTGTAATATGATGTTGTTTAGAGAGGGTGTGAAAGCACTAAAGTAGAGAAAAACAAAGTGGCTATCTTGGGGTGTGGTGAAAATGGGTAACTTTTATATTTTCTTTGCGTTTTCTGAACTTTCTACAGTAAGTGTGAATGACTATTATCAGAAAAAAATATTTCACCACTTAACATTCTTTTTTATTATTATTATTAGTTTCAGGTGTACAAAACAACATAATGATTAGATATTTACACCCCTCACAAAGTGATGACCCCAATAAATCTTCTACCCATCTACTGCTGTACATTGCAATTACAATAGCATTGACTATATCCCCTATGCTGTACTTTACATCCTGTGACCATATATATATATATATATATATATATATATATATATATATATATATATATAGATATATACTTAAAATTATAATAGACATTCAATACTATATTATATTAGTTTCCGGTGTACAGCCAGGCATCCATACAAGTTATGAAGTGATCCCCCATCAAGTCCAGCACCTACCCGACACCTTACAGTTTTACAACATTACTGACTGTATTCCCCATACTGCACTTCACATCCCCATGACTATTTTCTAACTACGAATTTGCACTTCCTAATTCCTTCATCTTTCTCACCCTCTCCCCCAATCTCCCTTCCATCTAGCAATGATCAGTTTGTTCTCTGTGTCTATGAGTCGACTTATGATTTGTTTGTTTATTCTGTTCTTTAGATTCTGCATGTAAGTGAGTATGAAATCATATGGTATTTGTCTTTCTCATTCTAACTTATTTCACTTAGCATAATATCCTCTAGGTCCATCCATGTTATTGCAAATGGTAAGATTTTATTCTTTTTATGTCAGAGTAATACTCCATTGCATAAATGCACCACAATTTCTTTATCCAATTGTCTATTGAAGGGCATTTCTGTTGTTTCCATATCTTGGCTATTGTGAATAGTGCTGCAGTAAACATAGGAGTGCATATATCACTTAACATTCTTAAAAAGAGCTTCAAAGAAACAGATTTTAACTTAGAGCAATACTTTCTACAGAACTACGTGTAGATGGAATGGAACTTTGAGATGGTAAGTTCTCCCGTATCCCAAGGACGACGGTCTAGGCCAGAAGACCACAGATAGAAATATTTTAGAGTAGATTTAACAAGGTATGGAGAATTTTAGGGTATCCTCAAATTCTGAGACCTATATGTGAAAAAGAAAGTATAATAGAAATTAAAAGACCTCTTGAGTTTTCCTAATCTATTAAACTCAGTACTACTCCATGAAAATAAAAATGCTAATCCAAGACTTCTTGCTCCAGCATTCACACAAACTAGTTCAATATATAATAGGAAAAATCATCGTAGGCACCAAATCAGAGTTATTTTAACATTTTAGCTGTGTTATAGGTATGGTGGAGTAATAACAGTATTTCATAAATATAAAGTGCTTGAGAGTGAGCAGAGCATTTCAGCATCCATTATCTCATGTAAGTCTGTGGCAAGCATGAGACAGATTAGGGGAGATGGGCTTTTCAAAGTGGAAGGCGGCACGATTGTCCAGAGACACCTGGGCACTGACTCTGCTTTCTTCCCTCACGTGTGGGTGGTTCTTGTTAGTGCTACCTTTGGTTCAAGAACTGAGAGAGCCTGGTATTTGTAAACATTGCTTTAAAGCTATGCACAAATTTAGTTCAAGTACATTTTTCTGGCTTAGTAATATGATAAAAATTTGGTTTCTTCTTCAATCCCTTCAGCACTCTAACTGAAGGGACTGTGAATGTCAGCTGAATGCCCCATGAGGAACCAGGGATAAAGGAAAAGCTGAGCAGAGGTGCACTGCTCTCACTCCTGCTATGTGAGAGTCTCTCATCCATGGCTATGTGGTAGCAGCCATGTGTGTTTGTGTGTAGAGTCTTTTCCTAATTGATTGGGAATTTATCAGCCATGATGCATGTCGATACAGTTGTCTATTTCTTTCTGTCTTCCTTCCTCCCTCCTTCCCTCCCTCCCTCCTTCCCTTTTTCCTTCCTTCCTTCCTTCTTTCCTTCCTTCCTTCCTTCCTTCCTTCCTTCCTTCCTTCCTTCCTTCCTCCCTCCCTCCCTTCCCTCCCTCCCTCCCTCCCTCCCTCCCTTCCTTCCTTCCTTCCTTCCTTCCTTCCTGACTAGGAAACCGAAGTTCAGAGAGATGAGGTAAAAGAACCAGAATTCGAATGTGTGACATCAGGGCAGTTGGTGGAGAGTAGATGAAAGCAAAATTTTCCAAGCATTTCTCAAATGAATTCCCAGTCAAACCTATAAAATCCTTTAGGTTTGCCAGCAGATATAAGAAACAAACCAAAAGAGAATTAATTAGTACCTTGAATTTATTTAAAGTTTAAAACATTTTTCAGTGCTGCCCTGAGCATTCTAAAAGCTTTTTCCTGTGAGGGCAAGACCACATGCATCCGAGATGATATATTAGGTGACCCTTTCTCCCCAGTGACAATGGAGAACTTGAAGAAAGAGCTTTGGCTTTTGCACTTTTGATTGATGCTCTTTTAAAACTGGGATTTTTTTTCTTTTTCTTTTCTTGTCTGAGACACTCTGGCTATCTGCCCTGTTTATAAAGAGAGGCAATTGCACCTAAGATAGACCAAGCAAGAGAGTTTAGAGTGATTGTGCAAATCCATTAACACAAATCACAATACAATAAATAACATCACAGTTTTTGGAACGCTCCTAATGAGAAACCAGCATGGGGTGAAGGCAAAAACATTTTTCATTAGTTTAGAATCTGTACTTTGAAGGGAATTCTACAGCAAAGCTTGGAGAACCTTTAACAAAATCTTTTAAAACCAGGACTAGCATACACGACTTTTTCCAATTCATGCCTTCAAAGTTGCAAAAAACACAGGCCAATAAAGAATACTTCTGTGTTTGACAAAGCTCGATGAAGTGGAGTAAATCTTCTCTTTACTGAGCCAAAATCCCTCCCTATTGCAGCCCTGGAACTAAGAGGCCAAGCCCACTGCCTGTTCTTCATTCAATAGCAATTCGAATATTATTAATGGCTTCTCCAAATTTTCAGGCTCCACAGCCTTATCTAAGTGCTGCCTTATCTAAGAAAAAACTATAGAGGAGTCATCCCCATTTTTCCAAATACTGAAGTCCATCGGGACACCCAAAAGATCTTCATTTCCAGACTATTTCCAAAACTCTGCATGCAACCCTTGGCTGACTTCAGGTAAAACCTGACTGAGGAGGTCAGAGTTGACTGGGAAAAGGACTGCCCTCTCCAGAGCATCAGGGCCTTTGGAAGCCTTTCTGCTTCTTCGCGTTCACTTCCCCCAAGTACTTCTCCAACTCTAGGGTTGCCTAAAATCATTCAATTAGAGGCTTATTTCTTGAACTTGTCTTCTGTTAAAATGCAATACCACTAAGGGAGTTAATAGCAACTTTCATCTCAGTGTGAAGATGTTTATCAGATTCCCTTATGAAGAAGGCTGTGATTGAGCAGAACAACACTTGGTGCCACCCCGGGAAATCAGGAAAGCTATGAGGAGGAGAAAAGGTTTCCCAAAGGGGAGGCTGGGATATGGATACCTTTGCATTGCACCATTTTCTTCGACTGCCCTTGGTCTTCAATGTTAAAATGCTCTCCATCCTTATCATGAAATCTTACCTACTTATCTGATAAACTATTGCAATCAAAAGCCACGTCAAATTTGTGTGTGCCCAATTTTTCTCTATCTTGACCAAATACAGGAAATGAATAACTTCGCAAAGCACACGGAGACCAGCCAAAGCAATCTGCAAATTGTGTAACTCAGTCCCAGCTCTCAGCTCTATGTATTCAGCGAGGACTTCAAGAGAAACCTCATTCTTGTTCTCCCTCTCAAATGCACACACCCAGATTTTTGGGGTGACTGTGGGCTTTGATTTTGCAACCTCTAGTTTTGGAAACAAGTAGAAAATAGTAACAGTTCAATTGTGTTGTGCTTTTTCCTAGTGTTTGTCCTCATATTAAGATACATTGGAAAAATATAAAGGGTACCTCCTTTCCTTGTACACACACACACACACACACACACACACACACACACACACTTTATAAAAACCACGTGACTGTGAATTGGTGGCATATGTACTCTTTTTTTTGGCATAGGATGAAGAAAATCTGAAGGACAGGAGAGAGAACTGATTTTCCTGCATCACTCAGCCACGCTTAGAACTAGATTCCTGTTAGAGATATTCTCTTTTATTCTTGTTTACCAAGTTGTGCTAACTGTGGAGACTCTAAACTTTCTATTTCTGAAGCTGTTTTAAAACCACCAATGTAAGCAGGTATATTATCTTTGCTAACAGATGGTGTGATCTTCTCCCTAACTATACTTATAACTGAATTCAAGTACAGGATCTTTATAAAGTCTCTGGGCCATTATTAAATTTTTAACTTCAAAAGCATACAAGGTAGACATGACAGTAAACTGTAAATGGAATTTAAAGGCAAATTCAATTTTCTTCTTAGAGCTGTCATGAACTTCAATTCTGCTGGCCATATTTCATTTGGCACAGGTCTGAAATGAGTATATATTGTGTGCAATCGTGTAATGTAGTTGTCCTAAACTTTAATACATTTACTTTTGAGTACCGTTTACAGATTGTTTCTCTAACACGCACAACCTGAGTTATTAAAGTCTAAAAGTGCACCAGGCCCTCATGAAGACCTGTTTATAGCTCAAGTACAGAGCACAGGAATTCTGGCTAAATTACCTCTTTTTGCTGCCAGCCCATTCTCCTTTATTTCACACAGGCTAAAGTATCAAGAGAATTGTATGTTTCTTTTCAATGAAAAGGAGAAATTCTTAAACTCTAGTACTTAGTGAATAAACTGGTGCTAAAAGCCATGGGTTCATTTTTAAAGTTTCTTCTTGCTTAGAATACATAGATAATGTCAAGATTTAACGCAGGAAGACTACTTCTTGATGAAAGGCACGGAGGAAGAGTACGGGCAATTAATCAAATAATTAGCTGATTATCCGCTAGATACACGCCATTCAGCAGCTATCAATTTGGCTTCTAGTTTCTTCAAGATTCGTGCAAGTGCATGTCACGTTTCCTGAATACTCTTAGGTCACAAGGTTATAGCTCTTCTCTGAATTCCTAAAGCATCTTTAAAGTGAGCCTGGACTCAGAGACCCCAGGTCATCAGGCAAGTTCATGGAAGAGTTGGACCTATAACCCAGGACCATTCTCTTTCCATGCCTTAGTCCAGGGGTAGAGGTGGTTAAATTTGTAGCTTGGAGGGAAACCCAGACCTGGGGGATCAAAAAGGAAGATTCAAAGATGTCTAAGGGTTTGAATGAAGGTGGTTTAAAAAATAAGGGGAACTCATGTTGAAGAAAAAGTAATGGGTTTCATTTTAAACATGCTGAGTTTGAAATGGTGACAAAACAGCAAATCAATCTGGCCTGGTTGGGTCAGGATTCTTAGACTAATAAAGGTTCATAAAGCTTCATGAAAAGGTCAGGAATCTGCTGAATGTGATAGACAACACTAGCTTTAACCTTGATAATGAAGAGAGTTTAAAGCTTGATTCAGTGGTCTAAGCAGTATGGAGGCTTGGGTGATATGCCAGAGCCCGGTAAGAGTGGCAGGCAGTGCAGCTCCAATGACTGTTTCCTCAGTTGCAACTATGGCCTTTGCATTTGGAGCAAATCTTTCATGGTTAACCCCATTCTATAGCTCAGGTCAAAGGTCCGCAAATTACAGCCCTTGGGTCAATTCTGACCTATTGGCTGTTTCTGCATAGCCTGTTAGCTAAAAATGCTTCTCCCATTTTTAAATGATTGGAGAAAAAAATCAAAAGAATAATCATATTCCGTGACACATGAAAAGTATATGACATTCAACACAGTCCATCTATTCTTTTACATATTGACTGATTGCTTTTGAGCTACAGCAGCAGATTTGAGTAGTTGCAATACACAATATGACCCACAAACCCTAAAATATTTTCTATGTGGTAAAATACTTACTATGTTACTCAGAAAAATTTTGCTGACCTCTGCCTTAGGTTTTTAAGAATTCAGGCATCTGAAGATGGTTTCTGATCATTAGCCTTTCCATCTGTCCATCTGTCCATCCGTCCATCCATTCATCCATCTTGCCACACATCCCACCAGTCAACCAGTCACCAAACTATCTAATATTTATCAATTACATAGTATATGAAATTCTAAAAATTCCCGAGACCTAATACCAGTGCTATATATATAGCAGTGCTTCCTCCTCTTGAAAGAATTTGGCATTTATTTGGAATAGTCAGGTACTTCACTGGGTAGCTGAGGGCTGAGTTTTCAATATCCTTAAGTTCTTCCTCCTTAGAGCCCTCTCTCTCAGGGCCCAGCCCTCCCTGTTGCTGGAAGAGGGGTCGACCTTTGAAATAGGAGTAGGGCTGGATCTGCAGCTGTCTGTCTAGCAGGGGTTCCTGTTAAATGGAAGAGAAGGATTGCTAAGGTTGGGAACCAGGCTGAAACTGAGAAGCTGCAGCTTTTGCCCGGCTGACTAGGGCTTGTTTCTCCAGCCAGGCAGAGACATATTATGACTCTCAAAATGAAGGTGTTAGAAAGGATGAGCAGTGGGACACAGGGTCCTGGCAAGGGCACTCCCTACCAGTAAGCAGTCTAAGCTGGAACAGAGTGGGGAAAGTGGGGGTAGCAGAACCTTCTGGAGAGTGTAGATGTTTGTGGGTTTCACAGGTTTGGAGTGTCAGCAAATCAGGCTGCAGGGTGGTAGAAGATCCCATGTAAGTGCATCATGGCCAAAATAGGGCCACTATTTTGAATGAAGGATGATATTTTAAAATGATAAAATACATTTTTGGTATCCACATACAATGAAACTCTATACAGCAAAATGTATATCCATGCAAACAGATGTTTATTAGTATGGAAATATATTCAACATATAGTAAAAGAAAAAATAGAGTTGTGTGGATTATATTGTAATGATTCCATTTTACAAAATAATGTGTGCGTATTTGTGCATGGCTTATACACCTGTAATTTCATAGAAACGAGCTAGAAACACATGCTTCTAAGTTTTAACAATTAAAAATAGAAGTATATATGGTAAAAATATAAATGATTATTATCGCTAGGTGGTGAGATTATGGGTAATTTCATCTGTCCTTTGTGCATTTCTGGACTTTATATATTTTGTACAATATACACTAATTACTTTGTAACCAAATAAATAAAAATGATTTGTTTTAAAATGCAGCATCTGCACAGTAGTGGAAAGCTACCCAGTTCTGTCTTTGTCCCAAGCCAGGGAGAAGACGACCATGATGAGACCATATAGCTTTTCACCATTTTCTGTGTGTGTGGTATTTCAGCTCCAAGTAACAAAAAATCTAACTAACAGCTGAATAGACTGTAACAACATTTATTTACCCATTATGTCCAGAGGTAAGCAATTTCAGGATTGTCTTGGTGATTCAATGGTTATTAACTTTCTTTCTGCTTTGCCATCCTTAGGGCATTGGCTTTTCACCCACATGCATGTCCCGTGTGGTCTTAAGATGGCAGCTCTCCCACTTTCACATTCAGGGATGGAGGAGGGGGCTGCATTGACATGTCTGAAAAGCAAGTCTTTCTGGGTGAGGGAGAAAGGACTTGAGAATATACTGTTGTATATGATAACCATAAATGCTGGTTGTGGGTGAGAAGGTGCTCTTCTCTTTGTTGAGCTATATCATAGCTGATTATTATTTCTCATTACAGCTTCCTCAATCTCATAGTTTGTAAAAAATGCCTCCAAGATGCTGGTAATGAGTTGTTAATTTTTCAGTGTGAGTTGTTTTTTCTCTGTCTTTCAGGGAGTTCAGGGTGACTACATCAGAGTGTACAATGCAGGAGACAATTGAAATGGAGTTGTATGAGTTTGCAAACATCCACATCCTTTATGTCATATAAGCATGTGAGGTAAGTAAGTATATATGGTTAATAAATAAGTATGAAACTATTCTGCGAATTTTACATATGATAACATTGAGAGCTAGAGACTAAAAGAAGTCAGGACATATTTACGATGCTCAAGGATAACTAACAATGAGCTAGACACAGCACAACAGGTCCTTAGTCCAGGCCAGACACAATTAATTTTTATTGAGTTTGACTCCACTATTTAGTCTAATGGTAAAAGAGCATTTCAGAAATAAAAAAAATACTCTGTACAGAACACATTTTGGGAATCCAAGCATTTCTTTCGGATGGGGGTGGGGGGTGGATTTCATAGCTCATGTATTTATTTAGCGTTTATGAAAACAGTGGAAACACTGCACAAAACTAACTGAACTGTTTTTATTTCACTTATTGATACATGCATACTCTAGTAACTCTCTACTTCAGGCCTACTGATGAGTAAGAAAGGACTGAAAGGAAGAGAAACTCTAGGTTGCCTGATCATTCTCTTTCCTTTTATGTCATCATTCTCAGTGTAAATAGAGAAACACAAGTGAAAAAGGACATGATAAAGTACTTTGGAGTTTCATGTTTCTTAGAATGCTATTGCCAGCTCTTGTCTTTCAAAGCAAGTTGTGGTTCAAATGGAAAAGTGTGACCTCTTGAGTAGGGTTGCCATAGTTATCAAGTAAAAATACAAGACAAATAATTCAATCTAGATCTCAGATAAACAACAAATTTTTTTTTTTTTTTTTTTTTTTTTTTTTTTTTTTTTTTTTTTTTTTTGTGTAAGTATGTCCCAAATATTGCATGGGACATTCTTTATTTTATCTGACAACTCTATACAAGAATTTATTTCATCTCATTGTAGCTATAACCATCTCAACCCCCACCTTTTTCTGGTATGGATATTGCCTTGAGTTAAGCAATTTTGGTTCATTCTCCTATCTGTACAATGGGAATACTTTCATATAGTACCTGCCTTGCTAAATGTTACTTGAATTAATTTGTTAACGTGCATAAAAGGCTTTTTAAGATGAAAAGTGCTAGGCATTAATATGAGTTCTTCTAATCACATGTTTAGTGCACAATGGTTAAATCTCAAAAAAAAAAAAAAAAAAAAAAAGCCCTAACAAACAAAACACTCTGATAAAAGGCTGAAATTCTCTGTAATAGGTAGCATTTAGCTGCTGACATTACAAGCTAAATCATTATGAGTCTATTTTAGTATTCTCCCAAGTGAAAAAAATATCTAGAAAATAAAAACTAAATGAGTTTCACTTAGAAGTGAGCTGAATTTAGTGACAGAGTTTAATTGACCTGCAGGCTTTGAATATTTAAGCAGGAAGATTTTGTGTCACGTTAGTGTCACTTTTGCTGTATTATTGTATTCATTTTAGCTTAATACTCCTTCTTACTATTTTCCCATTATTTCCTACAGCTAACCATTGTTGAATGAATGAATTATACTACATAATATGTATTGCTTGATTTTCAACTTAAATGCTTCCTCAGCGTTTATGAGCTGCCTCTCTGAACAATAGAAACCCCTTTAACATACTAGTCCTTATATTCTGCATTGAAAATATCTCCAGTGGTTTCATATGTGTACATATTTCCTCCCTAACTACAAAAACATAAACTATCTCCTTTACTTTCTTTGAAAATCCTAATGAAAATGTTAATATAATGAACATAATACAACTCTTTGTGTTTTTGTTTGTAATACTTAACATTTTCAAAGCATTTTTCACATCTATTCATTTGATCTTCATTGGGGTATGTGTGTATTTTTCCTATAAAATACCTGTATCATACATATTTCTATCACTTTTTCTTGCCAAATGAAAAAGAAATCCTACAGTCAATTCATGATTTATAAAGTCTTCAGAAAAACATAAAATTAGTATTTTCATAACATTAATCTTTCATTCATATCTTATCACTTTCACTTCTGTTCGTGCTCAAAACTTTAAGGTGGGAATATTTGGAGAACGCAGGCCAGAGAAGCTAAAGGATATGCCTAAAGTTATATGCTATTTGGTCAATGGTGTGAGACCAGAACTTTGGGAAAGCCATTATACATTGATAGAAATGATCTGAGGTGGACGTTCTCCTTCAGTGGCAAAGATGCCTGGAGGAGCTGGATGGCCTTTAAAAAACACTTTTTCAAGCACAGGAAATCATCCAACCAGCAACTGTTGAGCACCTCCCAAGCTAAACACACTCTCTTTGTAAAGATAACCAAGGCCCAGTTCCTACCCTCAAGTTGCTTTGTGACTTGTATGTGAGACGTACACTTGCATAAGCCCCTGAAAATCACTGACGGCTGTACTTTGGGAGATCAACTAATGCCACATTTCACTCTGTGTGGTTCAGCCTGGAGGATGGCAGGAGCTGGGGAAAAGCAAGCAGTAGAAACGAGTAAAAAAAAAAAAAAAAAAAAAGAACTACAGAGGAGTAAATCATATCAATGAATGAAAATAAAAAGATACCGACTTTACATAAAACTGATTAACACTCATTTCACTATAATTATTTATTTGCATATTTATCATTGCCACTGAACTCTGAGATCCTCTTTGCCATAACCCATTTTGTGGCAGAGACTACTAGTTGAGAACTAACATTCATTTTTCCCTTCTTCCTTAGCATTAGAATCCTGACTGTTAAAGAACAAAATTCAACGGAGTAAATTTTGAAGATCTTATTGGCTATATTCAGTGATTCATGAATTGGGAATTGTCCAATCTAGCAGAAAGGAGTTCTGAGGAGCCGAACAAAATAAAAGGCTTTTATAGACAGGAGGGAATAGGTACAGGGAAGCCATACGAGAATAAGTTGATAGGTTATTGCAAGGTTATATGGAGCAAAGGGAAGTCTTGGAGCTGGGTCAGGTAACGTGTGCTAAGCAGTCAGTTGACATATGTCTTCCTCTCTTAGAAGAACCAAGCATATAAGTTTTGGTTTGCTGAAATGTGGCTTAGCATGAGTAACTCCATCTTGGACTTAATCCGGTTACTTTAATACGATTTTTTTGGCTGAATGAGTGATACCAGAATAAAGTCTACATCTCCTAGCCTTCCATGCAGCTAGGTACATGACTAAATTCTGGCAAATAAGATGTGAGACTAATTGTAAAGTGGGAGTTCTGGGAAGACTCCTTAAAGGGAAGAAGTATATACCTTCTCTGCCTTTGCTTCCATCTGTCTTCCTACTGCCTGGAATACAGATGTAGTAGCTGACATTTCAGCAACTGTCTTAAACCATGAGATGACCTTGAGGGTGAAAACCAAAATAGGAAAGAAAGGACTCTGGATCCCTGTTGAATTTTTGGAGCTCCTGTCCTCTGGGCTGCTTAACTCCCATGCTACTTTACATGAGACAATAGATCTGAATGTATTAGGTTTGTGCAAAAGTAGTTGTGTTTTTTGCAATTATTTGTAATCTTTTAAACCTCAATTACTTTTGCACCAACATAAGACTTAAGCCCCATAGTTAAATTTCTGTTCATAATAATTAATTCTGTTAATTTCTGAAACAAATTCTAAGCAATACTCATCATATTTTTGTATTCACAACAGAGAGCATGATACCTAAATTGATAGTTGCTCAAGATATATGCACTTGAAGTTTTATTTAATTACTTATACCTGCCTTATTCCAGAAATAATTAAAGGTGGGGTGCTAAATAAATGGCTACAAAAACTGCAATTACACCAGTTTATCAAGGGAGAGCATAAAGGCCAACTCAGGGAAACAAATTCAAGATATAAAATCTTAGAAGTTAGCCAGAGGAATGTAAAGGCAAATGTCATTCTTTTGCTGGGAAGACTATCTAGCAACATAATTTTAAAATTATTTTAAAATATGGATAATGAAATTAAAAAATTAGCAGTAAATAATTGACTCTAAGTATGAATTGCTAATACATGAAAGGACAAAAATCAAATCTGAAGTGATAGTGGAGAATTGATCCATATCAAAGCAGAGAAAGGTTGAATGGCATAACTAGTAAGTTGCGTCTGAGGCAATAAAATGAACAAGTGAAATTATGACAAAAATAAGCTTGGTCAGAGAACCATATGCTGATAACTGATTTATTTAACAATGCCTGATTTGGCAATTCTAAACACTTTACAAATGTTAAGTCATTAAATCCACATAACAACCATTTGAGGTAGTTATCGTTGTATGTCCATTTTTCAGATGGGGAAACAAGTACAGAGAGTTTATGTTTCTTGCCCAAGATTACACAATAAATGGAGGAACAGGATTTCACCCAGACACCAACATTTTAAAGATGACAAGTGGTATGCATTATTGTTTATTCTTCTAAGGCATACTTAGAAGTGTGCTGGTGGGCAGGCCAGCTTCTTAGCACCTTTAATCTAGTTTACATTTTGAAATTGTGGAGAAAAAGAAGGGAATCTGGAAAGGGCTCAGAGAAATGTTAAAAAGGAAAGTGATAGGATGAGAAGCTGGACCCCTGAGGAAAAGCCAAAATGTTGAACACAATTTAGAGAAGAAACCATACTGATGAATTTTCCAACCTCCTGTGAGAGAGTATGGTCAGATGAAAGAAAAAGCTAGCTAATTGTGATAGCTATAAAGGAAGGTGTTGGAATCTCTGATCCTAATAGTTCTTAAAATGAGGGTAGCTGATGTAAAATGATAGATTATGAAGATTTTATCAAACTTTTGTATCACTTCTTCCATATATATATATTCTTCTGAGCTCATCCTTACAATTCACATAAGTATATGTTATGAATGCTTTCTCTGCCTTTCTCCCATGTCTGCCTGGAAACTCTTTCTCTAAGATTCTGCTCCAGAGTCAATTCTCCGTGAAACTCTGGAACCCTCACTCTGCCGTTTTCTGAGTGCAGCTGACTGGAGGGAGTTTTGAAATTTGTAGCCCTAGCGGACACTTCTACTTAAGGTAGAAGCCAAGCAAGATGCCAAGAAAATAGTCAGATGGGGTGTTGTTACCAATTGTTTTTTCTTTGGAGAAGTCACCTGCTGACCTTGCCATCTATGGCCAGGAGACATCATGGTTGATTCTTTGAACTTTGTGCTTAAAAAGGTAAAAGAAGACATCCCCGGCATGGTCCTCAAAATAATAGGAAGACAAAAGGAAGAGGGAAATTTTACCTTCCTCTTCAGTTTCCTTGAGAATTTTTAGTAGTTTTGTCACGCCAATTTAGTACTTTGGCTGTGACCTCTGTATACTCCCAGGTCAGGTCAGCATTGTGCATGTGGATTAAACCCTTTGGACCATGCTAGAGCCTGAGCTTTAACTGGTCTCAAGCACATGCATTCACACCTGCATATTCTTTCCTTTTGCTTTAAAGGGAATTGGGGGTTCCTTTTAAAACTTAAGTTTCAAAAGACAGTAGCTAGAATTTATGCTGAAGTGGAGTAACAGGCTTTGGAGCTGAGCAGGGTCCTAATACAGGTGAAAAGCATGTATTGATTACTTAAAGAAAGTTAAAATAAAAGCAATTTTTTCTCCCCATTTCGGCACATTGCAGCTTTTGGCCTATCCACTTATAGCTAAAAAAGCATTCTTTCCTGATAATCAAGCTTCAGCTGTCTGAATTTCAGGCCGAGCCTCTCCTCCTGAGCTCTGCTGAAGAGCTGCTTTAATTAACCATTATACCACAGATGTTATTGATTTTTTTTCAAATCTGGTTGAAACATCATTGTGCTGGATCGTGGCCAAAACTAAGGCCTGAATTTGTGTGTGTGTGTGTGTGCTGCTTTTACTCCCTCTGCATACCTTATTAGTCTCCGTGTCTGTTAAGTGCAATCCTTAGTATTAACTCAGAAAATATAGAATTGATTTTTAGCCTAGCAGCCGTGATCTAAGGGCTCCTAATTTGAAATCTGAAAACCTCAGTTGCTGAGGAAGTCTTTCTGTGTTATTCTACACTTCCTTGAAGTAAGCTTTTTAGTCTTTAATTTAAAAGAGAAATCTCCCACTGCCTTTTATTTCTCTTTCACGCACACATTTGGAGGTTTCCCCGGAACATGACCCATCCTTTGCATTTTGAACATGCTTGTCATGAAAGGTCCCCAGAACCTTATTCTTGTTTGTCCAGAATGGGTGACCTCCGATGTGGATCAGATGACATTTTGAAATTGAAGTGTCTCCACGCTCTCCATATTTTTAAGAAAATTTGGAAGAACTTGAACAACATTCACTTTGAGCAAATTGCAGGATGTCAGAAACCACGGGGCATCTGCATTCTTTTTACAATCCATCTCCCAGTGATGATAAACTCAAGATCCAAACAATCACAGTAGGTTCCTAAATTCTGATAAGGTTTCTGTGAGTTCAGGGATACAGTCTTTAAACATAATTTGAAGCTTTTAAAATACTGTAATGGCAGCTCTTGACCTTTACAAAAAAATCACATGGAGCAAGAGGTGGTGAAAAATGTTTATTTACTCTGCATTAGTGGCTAAACTCCCGTTCCTTCCTAGAACCGGTAGTTCTTTTATACTCGGGAACTCACGCATGTCACCCCCATTCTTCCAACACGAACCAGACAAGCCCACTTGAGCTGGAGAAACAATGGCCTGCAGTCGGTCCTATGCCTCAGTGAGAAACAACAATGCAGGCCTCTTGACGAATTCTGGCGTCGCGAGTGGAATCTTGCAGTTCAACATGTCTGCTGAACAGAAGTTGGAAAAAGAAAAGATCATCTTGTAAACAATTAATTAATGTTTGTCATGAATTATCATTTTTACTTCCTTCTCAAGAGGCTCAAAGGGAATAAAAAGGCATTTTTGCAGGTGGTGGCATTCAAAGTAAGGGCAATCAAAGGTTTGAGAGCTGAGGCACAGCACTCTGAGTCTCTAAGGGTGAATGGTGCTAGGATTAGAGCACAGCGGGGGGTTGAGGGCTTCAGGTGTGAAGCTTAATGTTTGTGATCAGCAAAAAAAGTCTTGAATTTATCTAAACTGCTCTTCTGCTAACAGTACTTCTAGCACATAAATGTTCTGAAACTGACAAGTGTTCTCATTGCTCTTCTAATGCAAACATGATCTGCATTTGAAAGATGCATCCCTCTTGCCTAATTTAGAATGTGCATCACAAAGAGCGTTAGATGATGACCCCACAAAGATCTCTCTCTCTCTCTCTCTCTCTCTCTCTCTCTCTCTCTCACTCACACACACACACACACACACACACACACCAGACGTGCATGCTGCATGCGTATACACGTGCAAACTATCTCTTTTTTGCCTGGATCTTCTTTGAAGCTTCCAGCAAGGATACTGCAGGATTGTTTTTCTCCAGATTCCTAAGCCAGAGGTTGAAAACTAGGAGGCTCGATAGCCATCTGACCAGTGAGTTCCTTCCTCTGAATACTCTACATGAATAATTCCTTTTCATTTGGTTTGGATAATTGCCTACAATTTATCACGTTGCATTTTAATTTGCAGCCCTTCTCCTGCCTCCCCCAGCCCCTTCCATTAGTAGCAAGACGTTAAAAGGTATCCGATACACAAAAATTTAAAACACACACATACAACCAACGATATTAAAATTTCCTAAAGAATTATAAGTAACATTTACAACCCCTAGAACCAATAACCAAGATAGGCATTGCTGATGGTTAGAAAGTTGCTAAAGTCCGTATAAATTCATCTGATTGTTTAATGAATCCTCTCCATAATCCACTACTGACTTTAAATGTTCATTTTCTCTCTTTTTATATCATTGATAGATGCCACCTACTAGAAGAGCTCTAAAAAGAAATACTAAGTGAAAGGTAGATAAGACTCGACAGTGGAAAATCAGTCATAGGCAAAACTTGGGAAGACCAAGATGAATCTGAGATTCTCGAGTTAATTTTTCATTGAACCTTCCAAAATTCTCTACTATCCCATGGTACCCACCCATTTTCTTTCCTGCTTTCATAGTGCGTATTTGTTTAGTATTCACTTACCATAATATAATAATCACAGGTTCCTGAGGCATCAAGCCTTCTCTTTCCTGCTGGAGACTGAGAGGGCTAAGGTGATAAAGGGAAACATAAGCTCATGTTTGCCTCCTTCTGCCTTGGTTCCTGTGGAGCTAACAAAACCGAGCCTGCTCTGAGCTTTGCACTCACCACCCTAGACCATGTCATGAGGTTTCCCCTTGAATCCAAGTATGTAATACCAACCTGTGGGCTTAAACTTAGGAAAGACCTCCAGAAACTATAGAAGAGTTTGGGTAGAAAGGGTCAACCTGGAATACCAAGTAAGGAACATAAGAGGAGTTTTAGAAGGTTTAGAGAAGAAAAAGGACCTAGAAGGAAAGAAAAGCAGCACAACCTCTGAGACAGAATGGCAGTCAAGGAGCCCCTTTCCTGACATTTCTGGAAACTCTTTAGTATCGAAGAGTGCGGAAAATGACTTAACTAGAAAAAGTAAATTAATTTCTCATAATTATCAGAGTTCTTCAAATCCAGAGGTCTACCAAAGTATTTAGTTTGATTCCCACTTTTTATAAAGATGTTAAAATCCCATTGAAACCCTAGTGCCAAACTGCTTTAGAATCACATACAAAAATAGTGAAAATAAAGTACCAGTGGCTGCGGTAAAGCTGAAAAGGACAAGAGTTCCTTTTCAGTACCCAGTATGGAAAGCAGCACTTCAGTCCTGTGACGGATGCATTAGGGTTGTTTCCAGGTCCCAGGATCCTGGTCCTTCATCAGCATCTGTGGCTGTCTGGTGGCCTGCCACATGCCCACAGTCTCACTGCACCTACCTAATGTCCATTAAGCCCCTTGCTGAACAATGTTTGCACATGGCACTGTCTCCAGGACAGATCATTTTTGGGGGTGGGGAGAGGAAGCCCACCTTCCCTACCTGCCTCAGGCCAGGCTCAATGCCACATGCTACCACTCGTTCTCACTTTGGTACGTTGGATGGTTGCGATGACACTCACTCGGGTGAGGGAGAGCTGAAAAGTCTCCAAAAGACTGAAAACTTGGAAGTCTGCGTGGCTTTTATTGGTATTTGTTCAACTGGTCTAGATCTAACTGGAAAATATTTTACCGTAGGATGAGTTTTACAAAATTAAGAGCACTTAGCTTTAAAATAAATGACATTGATTAATCCAACCATAAAATAACATGCAAAAAAAAAACAGTCGGCCTGATGCCCTTTCCCTACCAGGAATGACATAAGTTGGAAAACATACGGCAATGTTTTTTCATATTATTTTTTCAATGTAAACAAATAGATTCTCCCAAGTATTTACCTGCAAGTTGCATGAACCCAAAACAATAAAGTATACTTTTAAGGAGTAAAAACAAAGAATAGTTTTAAGGAGTATTACTGGGAACATACCTACTTCCTTCTACAGCAGAAAAATGGTTTTGGAAATAAGGCCTCCATCCAGGAATGAGTCGATGATGAAAGAATTAAAAATTATCACTTGAATGGCTCTCCTGGTTGGAGCTGTCTTTTCCAAAGGGATTGACCTTTCTAGGACTTCCCTCTGCGTGAGAGGTCCCACCCACCCTGTTACTATTTTAAGGAAAACTGTGAAAGGCTCCCTCTCGTTCCCCCTCCCCCCATTATGCCACCACAGTGTGCTAGTGCTTGAAATTAATCAAGGGCCCCTTCTGAGAAAGGGATTCCTCGAGGAGAGAAACGGAACTGGACACGTCTCTGCCATCCCGCGTCCCCTTGCCCTGCCAGGCCCCGCCGCCCAAAGCTCCCCAGACAAAGCCCCAGACCTCCGAGGAGGGGGAAGCTGCTAGAAGCCGCAGACCTGTCTTTGCCAGACAGCTGCTGTTTGAACCCAGCTCTGACCGTAAAATCAAAAGTGGGTCCGAGGGAAGCGGTAAACACTGTGCAATGAGCCTTTTGAAGGCAGCTGATGCCTCATTTGGGGTGACATGTTGTGGCTGATGAGTGTGGATGATGTGGGGTTTTCCATAAGTGCCTCATCAGTATCCTCATCATGCTCGTGTTGCTCCGCCGCGGCGTGTGCCCTGACTTGATTGTAATTGCCCGAATCTGCTCCCGCTGCTCAGGCGCGCACAGTAATATGCAATAAAACAGCAAGAAGTGAATGTTAACCATCTGAGTTCTGACACGGCGGCTCTGCAGTTCAAGATCTCCATTAAGGACCAAAAAAAAAAAAAAAAAAGCCTGTAAGAAAAGAAGGAATCGAAAAAAAAAATTCCCAGTCTGCTTCTGTGATCAAAGGGAAAGTGCAGGGATGTGATGTAGCCTTCCTAGGCCCTCACAGGTAGTGAGGGCCAACTACTAACAGGTAGTTGGCTGGTATTCATTTATTTATAATTTAATTTTTTTTTACATCCCAGGTGTCCCTGCTTTTGCTCATTAGCTCTAAGAGCGTGCACCGCTGTTGCCTTCCCCAGGTGTGGATGGCGGTCCACTTTCTTCGGGATAGGCGAGCCCCCATCTATCTGTCAGTGCCCTGGCTGTGCGGTGGGCTGTTCCAGAAACTGAATTCTAAGACCCAGTTTTTAGTAACTCAAAGAGGCAGACACCTGACGCAGTGCTTAATCAAATCACCCACGGCTGACTAGCATGGTTGTCAACTTCACTACCGTGCAGGGTGACATAAGTTGTCTCTTCTGTGCTTTCTGTCATCTCCACACACCTATGGAGGCCTCATTCAGTACTTTGAAATTAAAACTGATAGTGTTGAGGGCACCTGGGAAACCAACAAGGGGGGCTGGTGAGGTGACCCCCAGAACTGTGCATTTAGTCTTCAATTGTAAGGAAACTTCTGTCTGAGACATGAGACCTTGGTGCATGGGGGGAGTGAAATATTCTCAATGGGTAGGGGAGGGATTGTAGTTTATTTTTAAAGCAATAAGGTAATTTTCTTAGTTAAGTTAGACTTTGTACAAACGTATCATTTCCCGTCTGAATTTCAGTATAGGTTCTAATGATAAATACGCACACTTGAAAATCTAATTTCAATATTATAAACCTACTTTTCTTAGCCTTACCTCCCTTTCTTCTACCCTGGAATCAACCATAATTGCTTATCATTTGGAGGTAAAAGCTACTATCCAACCTATTGTCTACTTAGGAGCATTTCTTAAAGCATCTCAAAGAAAATACCATATTCTTTGCAGTTTCCTGTTAATTGAGTCCTTTGGAAGCCAGTAGCAATGGTAACTTCAGAATGAGATTTTAATTACATATGGAAACCTTTACTATTGTTTTTCATTTTAAAGAAAGTAGGGTTTGCTCAAAAGCATTTATCCTTTTCTTCACTCCCTATTTCCAATAGCAGTGTCTTTTCAGAACTTTACAAATGCTGTTTGTTTGGACAGTGGGTTTTCTCCTTGCTTAAAAAAAAAAGAGAAAAGAAAGAAAAGAAAAAGCCTCACATCTGAAACTAATGAATTCAGCCTGCACTCCCACTTGGAAGCCCCTATACAGATGGAGTTTCATTAACTGTTTGAATATCTGTATCAGTAACTGCTCAAGAGAAACAATTCCTGCCCACATGGATAATTAATAGAGCACTTCACAGGAAAAGACCATCTCTTACTGTAAGAACCTGGCCCTTGCTTAGCAAGCCTGTCAGGTATCACTTTTTCTGCTTGTGCCAGTCCTTTCTAAAAGCAGCCAGAAAGTTCCTCTTCTAGGGAGTGACACATAAAACACTCCCCTACAAGGGCTGTAGCCCACCAGGTCTTGCCTACATTCCTGGTAGGTTCAGCTTGGGCCGGCACAGAAAAGAATGAAATTACCCGTGGCTGGTCCCTTCCATAATGTTATAGGAGGCAGCCTTTGTCTCCACCCCAAGGACATGCCCTAGCTTGGTGCTGAGCAGACCCTCTCTTTGATAATGGCCTTATCCATCTTTTATTATAAGGCGAGATTTAACCCTGAGTTTTTTGGTTTAAATTCCCATGTGGGGTCATTACATTCCAGCTTTTAAACATTCTCCCCCACCACCATTCAGGTCGAGAAAGTCTTTCCATTTATTTCCTGCCTTACCAGGGTGTGCCGGTGTTATGCTTACACACAACTGTTACTTTTTATGTAATAAGTAGCTAAATTTCAGCAGTGGGTGATTCCAGGATAGAGTTCTGGCTCTTCTAATTACTTGGGCATTCTATTGCAGTTTATAAAAGATGTTACCTTAACAGGCGATAATACAAATGAAGGAGCGTTAGGATTTTTAATGTCTTATAGACAGACATATTAAATAAATAGTTTTTAAACAGAGTTTTTGTTTATTTTTTATTTTTAAATTAAATTTATTGGGGTAACAGTTAATAACATTATATAAATTTCAAGTGTACAACATTATAATTAGACATCTGTATACTCTATTGCATGCCCACCACTCGAAATCTAGTTTCCTTCCATTACCACATATTTGACCCCAAAACAGAGTTTTTAAAAAGCTAAAAAAATTGTATTGGAGAAGCAAGAATGGATAAACTGAGTAATGTGCAATTTCCAGTGAAAGTGAGAGTAATATAAATTGGGAAGGGAAGAAGTTAAACCAGGAAACGTTATCAAACATTCAAATGTTACCTGGACACTAACAAGTTTCTTTGCAGAAACTGATGTTAATGTCATTTTTTTTTTCAGAAACTGATTATAAAGAATTTGTAAATAAGCAAAAAATAAATGATTGATAAAACATTTTGGTGCAAGGGAGATTTTTCAGGTTCTACCCCTAATATCAATCTGGTAAATATGATAGCCCAGAGAAGTAGTAAATTGAAAAGAAACTACATAGAACTTTCTAAATATAGAATATGTATAAGCTTTTAAATCCATAGTCCTTCAAGTGTTGCATGCATACACACACACACACACACACACACACAAACACACACACACACACACACGTGTAAGTTGTTCATGTAAATCTAAAGGGTTTGCAAGAGAGTTCGCTCCCAAAAGTAGTTTTCTACTGTAGTAATTAAGAGAAAATAGTGAAAGGAGGAAAATGAATTCTGAAATGCAAAAAGCTTTTGTTAAATGGCAGGTTTAATCAGTAAGAATGCATAAGTCAGTTTTTAGATGGTGTGTCTTAGCAAACTTGATTGGATTCAGGCTGGTAAGTTCCGGCTGTGAATTCTGCACGAGTTGAAGGATGTGCAAAAACTGCAGCATCAACAGTTCATTTCAAAAAGGTTCCAGGAAAGAAACACACACACACACACACACACACACACACACACACAAAACAACCTGCAGTAACATTTCAGCATTAGTAGATGGGGTTGCCATGGGCACCAGAGAGAAGCTCAGAATAAGGACTGCTGCCTGCGGTTATGGGGGATGGGCATAAGCCGAGACACAGTATATGGGGGCTTGGCATCATCAGCGGAATGGTAGTGTCTTCGTTTCGTGGGGACTCAACAAATGTCGTGTTCAGTGGAAGAGAACAGGTCTATACCCTGGTGCTATGCTGGTGAAGTGAGAAATAACTGATACCCTTGTATTTATAGAGAGATAAGCTGAGGTTCCTTGCCCAGGTAATGTGAGAATCAGTTGGGGACCTGATGCAGTTGCTGGGTCCTAGTCTTGTTCCCGTGTGCTATAGCTTAAGGAAGTTACTGGACAGGTGTTCTTCCTGGTTGCAGGTTAGCGCAGGTCAGAGTTAATCCCAAACTGCAAAGACGGACAGAATTTGATTAGCTTATGTGGCCCTGGGCCATAACAGCAAAAGAGTGAGGAAATTACTTAGTTCCTTCCAGAGTCAAATCTGGAATTTAAGTTTATTAAGTTTTGGAATCCCTCCTCCTGATGGCTGGGACTTCCCACAGCAGCCTGGGCAGACCCCAAAGGACCAGAAGGAAAATGTGTCCTCAGGTTAGTACTGCAACCCTGGGATTGTAAAGAGCAATTCAACTTATATTCCATTTCATGAACATATAGAAGGAGCTTTATTGACTAATGATAAATTCGTAGTATAGAGTCTGTTAGTTGATCATTATAAGGAGTGTCTTAAAGACAATGAAAATGGTGGCTGTCACAAGTACAGTAGAGAAAATGAGCAAATCCCCAAACGTTGATGAATAAAATATTACCCTCTTTCCTAACCTTGGGACAAGAGAGTAGGCAAGGATCTGATTTTTATTCCTTTCTTTTAGCCAATAAGGAGAACTTTAAAGAAAAAGAAATCCATGGAATAAACTAGAAATGTGCCTCAAGACAGACAAAGGGAATGCAAAATTAAATTCTTGATGTGAAAGGGAAGGTACAATGAAGCCGTCTAGATGAGATACCTTTGGAGAAAATTTCAATTTCACTGTTTCTTTTCTTTCCTGCTTGCTTTATTTTTTTTTTTTCACAGATATGCTCTGTGGAATGCCTAAAAGCCTTTTTTTATTATTTCTTATTTTCTTTTTCCTTTTACTATGTGGTATACTTTTTTCTTAATCTCCCTTCCAATGTTGAAGCAGTTCCCATTTTTGTCGTTTTGTTTCTGACACCTAGCTGTAACCAACAATACCTTTCATTGAATCCATTCTTTCTTCTGCTCAGTTTCTCTTATTTCCTTCATCTCTCCTTTCCCTTACATCCTCCTTACCTGTTATTAACCTTTACAGTTCCAGGTGCATTGTGACTCTCATAAAGATACACTTTTCTTTTTTTTAAGCCTAACCTATTTTTTTTAATATACGAACTCAAGTTTCTATCCATGATTCTATCTAACTAAATTCATGGACTCAGTCTTTTTAGCAAACAGGAAACTCTTACATTAATTTATTATATATTATATAATTTTGCCTTTTTTTGAGAGTGTAAGATGGTATTTTCCTTAGTAGAATAAAATATATTTTAGCCTGGGTATAGAACAACTCTACAAACATCTTTAGATTGTATTAACCTGCTAAGTCTCTGACTTCCGATGGTCTCTAACACTAGTTTATGACATGATTTGACATGACATGAATTCCTTCGTCAAATTTTCGTATGGTTTTTCTTATAGAAGGGTGATGAATATTCCACTGAGTGGCACAAATATCTTTGTGAAGCTGAACTTGAGAGACGAACTAAAATTTAAAATTGCCAGATAATTTCAATATCTTAAACTTTTTCCAGATACTACATGGCCATGATATTTGGGTGCATGCATAATTTTTCATCATAAAAACCCAAATTTATGAAGAGTTATTTCATTTACCGTCCCTGTTCGTGAATATTTGCTTTTTGCTGTATTCTTCCATAAGTTTATATTTTGATGTTGTATTTCTCTATATAATACTCTTAAACATAAGGAAAAAATATTCTTGAAGAACTGAGGTTATGTTTGCTTGTGGATATGGAAGTTGTAAGCTTTTCTTTAAATAATATAAAATAAAGTCAGAGAAGATATAAAATCCAAATGTGCTTATTTTTAGAAAAAAGTCTTCCTTTAAATCTAACCAGAGAGGGATTTTTAAAAACTGACTAAATATTCAAAATTTATACCGTACAGAGTCTCTGTAAGTTAGGGAAGTTACTGGAAAATTGACGAATGTGGCAATATATTTTGCATTAATCAACAGTGAAATAGATTTTTTTTACAAACTTAATCAAATTGGAAATGTTTTTGGTGGTCTTTTCTACTTCAGAAATAGGCTTAAAGAAAGCACTTTTATTTTTTCTCTTCCAAGGAGAAGTTCACTTTTTATTTTTTAATATCAAATTCCTCAAAGGCTTTTTTTTAAATTTATTGGGGTGACAATTGTTAGTAAAATTACATAGATTTCAGGTGTACAATTCTATATTACATCATCTATAAATCCCATTGTGTGTTCACCACCCAGAGTCAGTTCTCCTTCCATCACCATATATTTGAACCCCCTTACCCTCATCTCCCACCCCCTGTCCCCCTTACCCTCTGGTAACCACTAAACTATTGTCTGTGCCTATGAGTTTTTGTGAGAAGTTCACTTTTAATATAACAGAACTAAAGCTTTACTTTTTAAAATTAAAACATTTATAGAAGTAAAGCCTTAAATGAATGGAAACTTTAAAAAACTTAGGGAAAAAACTTTTTGGATGTATCTCAGTGACACAAGAGTGTTATTTTTGTTACAATATAATCATTCATTTCACCCAACTTCCTTTACGTCATTAAGTAGAGCAAATTTTAAAGAAATGAAATAAATCATCTTGAGGAAAAGACTATAGTCAGAATTAAACTGAAATAGGAAATATTTAGGAAATCTTAGAAACCAATGAAATATTTAAAAAACTTTGAAAGTTATGTTTTCCAAATTCAGAAAATGTATTAGGCTCACGTATCCCTAAAAATCATGGAATACAGAACTGATCTTCACCATGCTATTCTAAAGTAGCCACAAAGCTAAAAATAGAGTCAAACATCCAAAATATTTATCCATGTACCACAGATGATTCTTTGATACACGTTATATTTAATGTCAAAATGCATATTTAAAAAACTTAGTAGAAAGATAGTTATGACAAATTATTTTTTTACCTTAAGAACAGTTTTTCTTTTTATTTTAGTATTCTCTTCCTGTATTTTCTTAGTCATCATAAACTTTCATTTTCAGCAGTTGGACTTAAACAATAATATTTTAATTTCCACTGTCTTCTAGGAGAAATTTTTAGCATAAGTGAATTGCAAAGTCTGTGAATTTGGGACATGACATTTCTTTTATTCATGAATTTGGAGGTATTATTCCAGTAAAATATGCTTTCAGGATTGCTGAGGATATCATATTCTTTTAATAGGCAACAGTCATTTTCTCCTACTACATTTTGTCTCTGTGTCAGTCTAATTATATGCTATCCGTTTGTGTCATTTCCTCGGGGATTCCCTGTCTACTATGCACCACTTTTGACTGTTTCACTTCATTCAACATACTCTCTAATTGCCATATCAAAGGTTTGCTTGAATTCATTTTTAAGTATAATGCATTTGACCATAAAATCATGCATTTGCTGTTGAGTATGCATTTATATCAAACTTACAGCTTTAAATTTCACGTGGGAGAAAAGCCTTATATTTTAATGCAGGTTTTGAATGCAGATGTACTATAAAATAAGTGAATAATCATGCCAGGTTATTTTGGAAAGTGTTCTTTTATGCAATCACTGCATTTAATACAATCACAAAATGGTTGCCCAACAGGTGGTCTTTTCAGAGTGTTAAACCACAACAATCAGAACAAAAAGGACACCAGAATCTAATGTTCTTCAGAATTTAAAAGGCTGTTCACTTTCTTTTGTTAATTTTCAGATTTAGCCATGTTCATTATTGTTGAGCCCCAAATGCAGGACATTCTTTTTTGACATTTTGCCCTAAATAGACACTGACCGAGGCTGACTCTCCAACTAGCTGTTTTGTCACACGCAAGCGGAAACTAGTTGTGAACAATGAGTGTGCATTCTTGGAACTTAAATGGCTAAGGAAAAGACCAGTTTTGACATGCTGCAAATCTGGCAAAGTCTGGGTTAACAAAAGTGTGTTTAACAAAAGATGAAGTTTCTTTTCCTATATTTTCCCCAAAAGTAAGTATTTAATTATGTCTTAACATATTTTCTTCTTTGCCTGGAGGATTATATGCCCTAATGACAAGCTCATTCACTCGCTGAGGTTATCGGGTGGCATTATGGACCCTACCATTCAAAAGCCTTCTTAGGAAGAAACTATTCTTTAACCAATAATTATTCACTTAAGGGAGAAGGATTACAAAAAATATATAATTTCATTGTAGACTTACCATTACACTGTGGCGCTAGCATTTTATAAGGTAACGCTGTTTAAGAGACTTCTCAGAAAATTAATAAATATGACAATATATTTTTCTAAATAAAAGATCAAGCGACATTAAATACAAGAAGGAAAACATTACAAAGAATTTGAATTTATAAACACTCAAATGAATAAGAGAAGAAAATATCTTTTATGCCTAAATGCCAGACTTAAAGTTCACATTAGAGTGAGTTGTTTAATGTCTTAGCATTCACTGTAAAATATGTTGCCTTTTAAACGGAGATTTTAAATATTAATATGTACAATGCATGCCATTTCTTGTATTTCTATAAAGCTAAATAACCTTCACTTAGAGAAAGAGGCCAGTGGTAGGTGTTGTGAGAAGGACATAAATGTACATCTTATGACATGAAAAAATTGAATTAGTATATGTATAATAAATTCCCATTCCTCAGCAATAAACAAATAGGAAAGTTAAAGTAACTGAAGTGTTTTTGTCTGGGTGGTGTCGCAGAAAGAAAAAACAATGAAAAAATCTTGCATTTTAGGATTTTATTTAAAAATATAAGCTAGGGAATGTCATGGGCTACTCTGGATTCAGCCAAGTCACCCTTACCTTCTGCATCAACTCTACTGTTCAAGGAACACTGATGCTCAGAATGATGAACCTGAAGATTTTGGAATTCTGATTTGTCTGCACAATCATCAAAACAAAATTGCATTACATCTGGTTGAGTTTTTAAAAACCTCTCTATATTATTGTATCTTAATCCTTCACACTCACTAATGTATGTACTATAAGTGACACTTCCAGTTTCCAAGACACACAGTCTTCAAAAAACGGAATATATTGCAATGCTCATATTAGACTGGCCTAAACAACTTTCATTCTTCAAGGATTCCAAAGCTTTCTGGTTTAGAGAATTTCAGCCTAATCATCTGAATTTCTATCTGATTGTTAAAATAGACTTCAGGGAGTGGCCAGTTGGCTCAGTTGGTTAGCGTGCAGTGCTAATAACACCAAGGTCGCCAGTTCGGTTCACACGTGGGCCAGTGAGCTGTGCCCTCCACAACTAGATTGAAACAAAACAAAACAAAACAAAAAAAACGACAACTTGACTTGGAGCTGATGGTTCCTGGAAAAACACACTGTTCCCCAATATTCCCCAATTTAAAAAAAATGTTTTTAAAATGTCCATTAAAATGAGTATGTTAAAAAATAAAAATAAAAAGTAGACTTCAGTTTCCCTTTGTAAATTTGGACTGACCTCAAAGAAATTCTGGTATGAAGAGACCAGGGAGGGGTTATGGCCAAGCCGGAAAATGGCTTATATCATGTCTGTGACTTATATCACGTCCATCCAAAGAAAAAGGTATTAGCGAATCTCTCACAGATCTCAGCCACAATGATCTTTAGCAAAAGATTAGAGATCATTTGCTTTTCCTCTCAGTTACCGAGGTGTACACATTTCCATACACATGGCCTTCTTCTGCACACATCTTAAGTATCTTCTTGACATCTCCGATCTGCTTTGTAGACTGAGTTGATCATTAGCACTTGAGGAGAAAAATTGAAACTCCCTGCCAGTCCTTCCAAAGCATTTTTAACTGATCTACGTTTTAGGGAAATAGCTTTAATTAGCTTCTGGTGGCATAAAGAAAAAGTTCCCTGCTATTTGCCTAATAAACACTGGCCTTTAAACTTGTTTATATTCAGCCAAATGTCAAATTTAAACATAGAAAAAAAATTATAAATTTGTATAGGAAATTTCCAGAAAAGAAAGCTGAAAGGTTCTGTATAGACATTGTGTTATTTCGGTGGTACTAATTATAATTCAAAGCAAGACTATAAAGTTGTGATATTTAACATAGCATATTTCTAAAGTAGAAAAAAGCCATTCATTGAAAAAAATAGGATCAGTGATATCTGTGAATTATTTGAGTAGACTATGGCTCTCTGGATTGTCAAACATATCTCTTCACTTATTTTTAACAAATGATTATAATTTTTTTATCCTCTGGTTCAAAAGTGTGAGGAGAAGTATAAGTCTTCAATGTGAAAGTAACATCAAGTAGCATCGGAGATGACTGTTCTTTTATTATGCTCTTGGAGAGTTTGCAATATATTGTGGAACTAGAAGACTGTACCGTAATTAATTTGGGTAGCTAGTCCAGCCACGTGGACAGAAGCAATTCACTTGCACTTATGAAACTGATTGGTAGAGAGAACCTATTTTACTGCTGAGACCAAATAGATTTTTCATGATATTGTTATGCTAAGTTGAACATCACACCTTTTATGTTCTCTCCATTTGTCCTTGAATAAACATCAGTACAATAATAATCTAAATGGCTTGCAAGTGGTCATGAGCAGTTGCCCATCTGCTTTGGACAGAATTATACAAATCAATTACATGAGCATAAAAGCCAAACAAATGTGGGTGAATCAACAACAGAAATGAAATGGATGATCTCTTAAGTTTTGTTCATCATATATCACCCCTTTAGTTACCAAAAATGGGTAAATTACACTCATTAACCTTGAAAAATTAGATGATTTGTACATAATAGGTTTGAAACAATACCTTTCAATTCCTGGTCATGATGAGTATTTTGTCCATCACACAGCATAGTTTAATTGAAGATCTACAAAGGGAATTGTTTTGATACGGTAGTTTCTTCCTAGAGATTATTCCATAAAATTAGCTTGTATTTGTTTTCCACTCTGTAAGTCAGTCTATAAAATCCAATTGCTCAGTTATGCTCAGGTAAAAATGAACACTGACCATCCTTCAGTACTGATTAAAGAAATCAGTACTGAACCTGTGGGCAAGAGTTTACCTTGAGGGAAGGCAAATAAAGCACTATTTAAGCTTTCTATTGGGCATTTGTCAAGAAAGTCTTAAATTATTTATCACTGACATGAAAAACCTATCAATGAAGAAAACTTGCATGTTGGAATAAAGTTAATCAAAATCTGAAACAGTTAGCTTTTCTGAAGTTGTTCTTCTTCCATAAAAGTAAGACTTATTGAGATTACTTTTCTAGTCCTGAGACAGTCGGGGAGATCATTACTGGGAAGCCCTGAGGGACGCGTTTTGGATCCTGGTTCACTGTTTCTGGTAAATTGAGGCACTTCAATATCACTACATGTTGGTTGCTTCCTTCCCTGTCAGGGAAGCCTCCAATTTACAGGATCTGGGTGGAAAATTCCAGTGGCCATCCTCTCAGAATGGCTTTGGAGAAAACCATTGGCCACCATTTCTCCAAACTGAGAAAAACCTATGCATGAAGAAACAGGCTTATATCACAGAATGACAGTATTATGTTGGCATAGAAAGAATGGTTTGGTTGCTTGATTGATTGAACTGAAATAGGCTTTGTAAGTTGATAGTTATACTGTGATGGTTAATTTTATGCATCAATTTGACTGAGCTAAGGGATGCCCAAATAGCTGGTAAAACATTTCTGGGTGTGTCTGTGAGGGTGTTTCCAGAAAAGATTAGCATTTGAATAGGTAGACTGAGTAAAGAAGATCACCTTTATTTACCATTGTGGGTTGGCATCATCCAATCTGTTGAGAGTCTGAATAGAACAAATTGGTGGAGGGAGGGCAAATTTGTTCTCTGTTGAGCTGGGACATCCATTTTCTCTTGCTCTTGGATTTTGGTGCTCGTAGTTCTAAGATTTTGGGGTTTGAACTGGAGCTACACCACTGCCTTTCCTGGCCTCTAGCTTACAGATGGCAGACATTCAGTGGACTTCAGTGTCCATAATTATGTGAGCCAATCTCATAATGTAGCTTTCTCTATCTCTATATCTATCTATCTATCTATCTATCTATCTATCTATCTATCTATCTATCTATCTATCATCTATCTATCTATCTATCTATCTATCTATCTATCTATCTATCTATCTATCATCATCTCTTATCCATCCATCCATCCATCCATCCATCCATCCATCCATCCATCCATCCATCCATCCATCCATCCATGTATCCTACTGGCTCTGTTTCTCTGGAGCACCCTGACTAATGCACATACTCAGACTGAAAATTAAGTTCGCGAACTCATCCTAGAAAAAGTACTACATATCTCGTTGCTGAATATCACTATGGTCACCTTCGAAGTACTCCCCTTGGGAAGCTATGCACTGGACACCAGCGTCTAGTACACCCTTCAAAGCAATTTTGGAACTCTTTCTGGAACGGTTGTCAGAGTTGTTGTCGTATTACCCCTGATGTCCTGTATGTCATCAAAATGTCTTCCTTTCAATATTTCCCTTATCTTCAGGTAAAGAAAGAAGTCATTGGGAACCAGATCAGGTGAGTAGGGAGGGTGTTCCAATACAGTTATTTGTTTACTGGCTAAAATCTCCCTCATAGACAGTGTCCTGTGAGCTGGTGCATTGTCGTGATGCAAGAGCCATGAATTGGCAAAAAGTTCAGGTTGTCTAACTTTTTCACACAGCTTTTTCAGCACTTCCAAATAATAAACTTGGTTAACTGTTTGTCCAGTTGGTACAAATTCTTAATGAATAATCCCTCTGATATAAAAAAGGTTAGCAACTGCGTTGCAACAAGCTCGCGAACTTAATTGTCCAATCTCATACCTAGGATAGCTCATCAGATGTTGCTAGCTTGGACAAAAGATGCCTTAGTCCCCTTTCTGTGCTGCAAATCTACTTAAAAGGACCATAGAAAAATTATTTTCTTTCTATCCCTATCTTTTTTCACTGTTTTTTGTCTCATGCTAATTTTGAGTACTTACACTGAGCTAGGCCCTCTGCTAACAGCTTTGTGTCTTCAATATTCTTCATACCCTCCCACAGTTTCTTCTATAGAGAGATATGATATAAACCTAGCATATTGGAAGCCTTGAGGTATTAGCTTGTTCTGACAGTATGTCTGGGCAATCTTTCTAATTTCCATTTTCCATCTTTCTGCATATTTTTTTTACTAGCACCTGCACACATCTTGATTTCTTAATCACTCTGGGTTGTTGCTTACCATTGTTATGTTTCCAAAGCTCTTCATGCATTAGGATTAATCCAAAGGACTTAAGCTTGGCACTGGGGGAGTTAAAACACTTGAAGAGTAGTGTACGTCCTTAATTAATACAGAAAGAAGAATCACTTATAATTTATTAAAAAATATCCAATGCTGATCCAAATAACATTTTTGGAGTAAATGGGTATGTAGTGAACAGTCTTCCACGGTTCCTCATTCACCGATTCTTCCTGCTGGTGTGAGGGCTGTTCAAAATAGCACTTCACTTTTTGGTTTATTTATTAAGATCCTGCACTCAACTATAAGAAATTAGCCTCCTAGAGGTGAATCACTTCCTACACTGCAAAGAAGAAATCTGTTCCTATAGCAAAGAAAATCCTGCACACATTCCTGAGACAGACAATAAAGAAAAGATCAAATAGGTTTATTGAGTAGCCTATGCTAAGTGTGAAATGGGACAGCTGGATATTTAAGTAATGTGGACTGTAGTGTCTGAAAGAGTGATCTCGTTACTACTCATTAGACAAGGGGTATGTCCAAGATGGGAGCATGATGGGTTTTTTTGGTGAACTTTTAAACTCAAAGCTCTTTAGTAATTGAAAAATGGAATAGCTTGAAGAAAAGTGTTTTCCCTCATATAGGATATTCTGAAAGCTAATAACATAACTGCACTGGGAGAGACATGAGAGAGCTCTAGTCAAGCCCTGTGTCAGGTATGTTAAAATCATCCTGCTGTGAATCCAAGTCTTTGCTTTAATTATCTGCAAAATGCTCTGGCAGCAGGAATGTTTCTCTTCCCTCCTGTTCTCATTTAGTGGCTGCTGGTTTATTGCATCAGAATTTTCAAAGACTGCCCCCACTCCCATTTCCGGGAAGCTAATGCCAGTTAGGCTTTAAGTCTCTCAGTAAAAATATATTCCTCCATAAAGGCCACCTTGGGGACAAAGGTGTACTGATTTATAGTTGATCTGCCTGCCTAAAGTGATGCTGTCTGAAAGCCCAAAGAGGCCAGACAGGAGCTAAGAGAATTACCTACTAAATTTGGTTTTGCCTCTCTCCCCTTCCTTCTCGTCCATCTTTTTTCTTTGCTGCTTTAACAAGTAGAAAGCCACCCATAGTTAGAAGAGTGTCATGCGGGGTTTCTGGTCCCGCTCCCCACATAAGAACGCAGGATATGGTGAGGCCAAAAAGGAACACCAACGGAGCTATGGATAGGGGGTTCATACCACTATAGTCTTGCTGGCGGCTGGGTTGGAGACACAGGAAGCAGGAGCAACACAATCGGCAATCCGCAGTCCACTTCTCTGCCACCCAACCAACCAACTTGCTAGCTGCAATCCACACTTGCTAGCTTAGCCATGACAGTTATATTAGTGGCTAATGCTAACCGATTACAGCTGATGGCCAACTGGTCACAGCTAATGGCTGTCTACTACCCGAGCCAGCATCTTTCCATGTGAGGCCGAGAGCCTGGAAACTGCTCTCTGGGACTCTGTCCCCACAAAGAGAAAGGTGCATACGTGGCTCCCACCATGTCCCATGGAGACGATATATATGCTTTCACTTCACCATCACTGCTCAACTAAGCAGTGGGGGGTTTTGTTTGTTTGTTTGTTTGTTGGCCTGCTCATATATAGTCAGTGAAAAACCTGTTAAATAAGCATTAGTTTGGATGCTGACCCCTGACCCCTAGTTTTCATAACACCTCAACAATTATTCAAAAAATACTGAGCACGTACACAATACTTTGTGGAATGTCGGATATACAGCTCTTGTTTTCTTTACCTACATAGATTCACCTGCTTCTTGACTAGCTGGCCTTCTCTGTGAGGCAGATTAACCTGCGCCAGCATTCTTCCCTCACACCCTTCCAAATCTGTGTTCCATTTCGTGAAGTTTTTGGTAGCTGATGGGCCGTTTAATGAGATGTGTCAGGTAATGCCACCACGCATATTAACCTAAAATCTCTCTGCCAGGTAGTAAGGAAGTTGGTTTCAGGACGAAGATATTTCCTGTGCCCCTCAAATCTCAGTATGTGGGTGACCATTAACTGGCCCTGGATTAACCTGTATCTTTGAAAGGGCTTGAAGTAATCATTCTGAGTGACTGGATCTTCCTCCAGAGAGAGTCTGTATGCTAGAATTGTGGGCAGAAACTTGGATGAAAGTTTCTTTGGGGGAGGGGAGACCCACTGTTCCTGTAGCAAGCAATGTTACCTTGCAGGCAGCCAACTCTACTAAAAGCAGCTGGAATTCAGAGGATTTGAATGCTGATCAAATCTCCTTGGCCAATGACAAAGATCAGGCTATGTGAAAGGGGTTGTGTTAAATCAATTAATAAGTGGACTTTTTCCTGTAACATTTTATCTTTCATATTAGTACCTCAGCAAGAAGGCCATCTCTTGAATTCTGTAGTTAATAGAAGCTATGTTTATGGCTGTACTTGTGGTATTCCAAAAAATTCAAAGTTTTTCATCTCCAAGCTCCATCTCTCTTCATTTGAGAAGCAAATTGCCTCTTTTGCTCCTATCAAAAGGGTAATTCCTCTTAATTTTATTTTTCTAATTAATTTTTCCCTTTTCCTTTAGCTGACCATTTCCCCCTTTATTCTGTTTTTATTCACCATTATCCCAGCATTTCCCCTTCTCGTCTGCTGCCTAATTTAGCTGTACTATAAATGTATTTACAGGATTTTGTCCTGGCGAGAATATGGGCTTCAGAGAAGGTGGTGAAGGCAGGGTAACCAACCCTGCCCCTCAGAGAGGACAGGACTCGCCTTTCTGAATCTGAAATCTCTTATCTGCAAATAGGAATAATAATATATAACCTCTCTGTTTATTGTAAGGATTAAAAGAGATAATGCATGAGAAGACCTTCATCCTTATCTGGTTTGAGTGAGAGTATTCACAATTATTAGTTCATGCCAGTGCTTTCTTTCTTTTTCTCCATTAAACTCTCACCTCCAGTTTAAGGTTGAGGTAAAGTATAGGGTTAGTATTAGGCTTAGTGTGGGAGTTTAGTGTTTGGTTTAGGTTTGTGATAGAGTTAGGGTTACTGTTAGGTATAGGGTCAGGGTTACAAGTTAGGTTAGGTGTTGAGTTAGGGTGAGGCATAGGGATACATTTAGGCTTAGAGTTAAGGTTATGGTTAAAAAGTTAAGGTTAGGTTTAGAATTAGAGTTAGTAGAAATTCACAATTGAATAAAATTGCAGATGTTTGCTATACATATACCTTTAAAAACTACATTTAAACAGACCATATCAGGGTATTTAAAACAGATTTACTGTGGTTTCTTCAAAAGGGCCCTTTTCTGAAATATTTACTTTGAGACCTAGAGTTTAAAGATAAGACCTTGTTTGTAATAATAACTTCTTAATAAAGTGAAATGTACTTGAGGATAGTAATCTATTCACACTGTAGCCAGAAGCCAGAGTAATTTTTCTACCTTGCAAGTCTGATCGAAACATCCCCTTCTCCTCCAACCTGCTCCTTAAGCTGATTTACAGGTTCCTTCGGACCTGGGCCCTTCTTCCCTCCCTCTCAAGGGTGTCTCTCTCCCACTACTTTCCTCCCCAATACTTGACAGAGGGCCTATGTGTTGAATGATAAGTAGATGAATCAATCAACATAGAACAAGGTGGTTACATATTCCGTACATTGAATTGAACTCTAGAAATCCACAGATGGCCTTGTTGCTGCTGCAGAAAAGTTCGTTTATTAATTCACAACACACATTTATGTTTGGCTGTTATCAAAGAAAGGTCATAATTGGGAAACTGAATCACAGTGTTTGGATTTTTTTTTAAAGGTAATTCTTCCTCCAATGGGAATTTTCTATTTTGTGAGTTATGTGTCTGGTGTATTTTTTGGAAGACAAACTTCTTTCCTATAGTTTACAGTAAATGGTTAGCTTTGAATGGAAATCAGTTATATTAACATACGTGCATGTGTGTTAAATGTGTAAGAACAGCAAGGGTGGAGAGATACAAGTGCCTATGTTTCCCCAGCTGTTTTCATGAAAACCTTCCAAACCCTTCAAACCAGTGGAAAATAAATATGCTGAAAAATAAAATTCTTTAACCACAAAATAAATCATGCTTTTATGCTGGAATTGCTCACATGGAGATGATTTTCCAGATGAGGTAGACAGGCAATAAACGTGATATTTAAGTAAGTTGTGTCGTTTGTTAGAAGAAACTGGATGTTATGAGGAATGAAAAAAATAGAGCAAGGGAGAGGAATCAGAATCTGGGGGTTGAAGGAAAGTGGAATGTACTTGCACAGGGGTAGAACCCACTGTAGTGTTGCCAGATTTAGAAAGCAAAACAACAGGATGCCCAGTAAAATGTGAATTTCAGATAAACAATGAATAATTGTTTTAGTATATACGTGTGTTCTGTGCAGTATTTGGTACATACTTACACTAAGCTGCTATGCATTGCTTATCTGAAATCCAGTTGAACTGGTGCCACCTCTAATGGCACTGAGAGTGAGATCTGAGCAAAGATAGGAAGGGGATGTATGACAGTAATCTAGGGGGAGAGTATTCCAGGCTGAGAGGTGAAGTGTGGCAGGTGCCTTCCAGACAGCAAGGAGGCCAGTATGGCTGGGGCTGAAGAGTAAAGAGATTCCCAGAGAAGTACCGGGGAAGATCATGTAGGGCCCTGTAGGCCTTTGGAGGGATTTTGTTTTCCTCTTGCGCGAACTAAGAATCCATTGTAGGGTTGTGAGCAAAGAAGTGACGTGAACTGACTTCCGATTTTAAGGGATCACTTTGGCTGCTGTGTTGAAAATAGGGAACAGATGGACAAGAGCAGAGGCAGGGGGACCCCAGGAGGATCTTGTGGTAATCCAGGGGGTTAGTGTGATGGTGGCTTAAATTGGGGTGCTAGCAGTGAAGCCGAGACATGGTTCAATTTTGAATGTATTTTTAAGAGACAACAGATTTTTCTGACAAATTGAATGTGGGTTGTGAAAGACAGGAGTTAAAGATAGAAATTAAAAGTGTTTTTTTTTGTTTGTTTGTTTTTTTTGTTTTGTTTTGTTTTTTTGTTTGTTTTTATCTGAGGGCCTGGAAAGAAGGGAGGTGCCAGCCACTGAGATGAGAAAGATGTGACTGGAACATGTCATAGGAAAAGATCAGGAGTTTAGTTTTAGAAGTGCTGAGTTTGATATGACTCAAGACATTTAAGCAGTGACTTTGAGTGTCCACTTGATATCGGAGTCTGGTGCTGGCAGGAGATGGAAATTTTGCGCTCTCTATAATCTCCAATTAGGTCAGCATTCCCCAAGAGAAATGGCTTGCCACAATCCTTTTAAGGAAAGTTTTGCTCCATCCTTTTAGTTCTAGTTAGAAACTACCTTCCTACAAACCTGTTGTTTTGTTTTGTTTCCTATTACCCTTCCAACACTCTTGAAAGATAGGGATGAGGGTTGACATTTAAAACATTTCTTCACTTTTTACCCTCTGAAATTCAGGAAAGTGGGAAGAGTCGTTTTCTCTACACAAGGCCCCTGATAGAGAGATTTATCTCAAATTTGTCTTTGAGGATCCCATTTTAGGTAATCTTGTTTCTTTTAAATTTGACTTTTGGCTGTTTCACAGTAAGGATGTAAATAGGATTTAAAGGCACATAAGTGTCTAGGCCAAAGCTTGCTGGATTCTGAGTTTATATGGAATATGTAGCCATTCCTAAGAGTGGATTATGGTCAGGACATTTGGGAAACAAACATTTTGAAACAAATATATCTAAGATCCTTACATTTCAGAGACCTAAAATCTAGGGCAAGGTTGGAAAAGGTAAGAACTAAAAGAAGACATCATATTTTAATTTACTCACAAGGGAGATTCTGATTTTATTTTATAGTATTTTGCAGTATCAAATAATTTTAAGTTACATGAAACTTTGTTAAATAACTCTAAAAGCATTGGATTAGGAATGAAGTAATTTGGTTTTAATCCTGATTCATTAACTACTTAGCCATGAAGTCCTTGGGTAAATTTTTTTTTTTTTTTTTAGGATTGTATTGGGGAAGGGGAACAGGACTTTATTGGGGAACAATGTGTACTTCCGGGACTTTTCCAAGTCAAGTTGTTGTCCTTTTCAGTCTTAGTTGGGGAGGGCATAGCTCAGCTCCGGGTCCAGTGCCGTTGTTAGTTGTTAGTTGCAGGGGGTGCAGCCCACCATCCCTTGTGGGAGTGGAACCTGCAACCTTGTGGTTGAGAGCCCACGCTCCAACCAACTGAGCCATCTGGCCACCCGGGGGCTGAGCAGCAGCTCATTGACTTCATTCTAGTTGTGGAGAGCGCAGCTCGCTGGCCCGTGTGGGAATCGAACCAGCAGTCCCGTTACCCAGAGCTCACGCTCTAACCAATTGAGCCACCTGTCCGGCCAAATCTTTTAACTTTTGATATGTCCCAATTCTGACATCTAAAAAATGAGGAATTGATGTAGCTGTTTACCCCTTTTTAGAGTAAGAATGAGATATAATTCAGATTAATGTATGAGAAATCACTTTGAAAACATAAAGTACTCTGCAAATTCAAGGGATTATGTCCCTATTGTCAGCAGTATTGTTGAATCCACGAAAAATGTCTTTGAATCATTAACATAAAACATACAATTTGGCTTATTAGCAAAATATAAAACAGAGCCAGGGACATACTTTTATTTCTTGAAAGAAGGATGTTCTTCCAGTAATGGTGTTTCATCACTGAAATGAACAATAATTTAAATGTTGAGTAAGTCTTGATTTCTATAATATTTCCCATTTGAAGTTTCAGATTTGTGATTATTTTGCTGAGAGCAAGAAATTATCAGGGAAACTTTATGGGGGAATAGGCACCTCCCAATGTTGATCTTGTCTCCCTATAGCAGAGAGCTAGTGTAGTCAGAGGGAAACATTAAAAACAAATCAGTCGATCAATTTATTTAACACATATTTTAATTTCCCATCTATATCATTATCTATATATCCCTGAGTTTTGCACAATACTTGTTCTCGATCCAGTTTGTTTGTTCGCGTTTGTTTTTTCAGTTAAAAGTAGAGAACATTTGGCATGTGGGTGCTCAATATTTTTAATTGAGCTGAAGTAGTCTAAGCCAATCATGGAAATGTAATTCCCTTGCCAGTGATTGGCTTAGGAAGGTACATGTGATGCAGTTCTAGCCAATGAGATGTAAGAGGATGTCTCATAAAAAATGAGACAGCTGAAAGAAAATACTGCTTTTTATGCTGTCCTACATTGTTTTATCTGGATGTGACACTTGGAAGTGTGGCAGTCCTTTTGGCACCATAAAGGCCTAAAGTGACAGCAAAAAGATGGGCTGAACCTGGGTCTTCAGCAATAATATTACTGAACTAATTAATTAACCAAAGTTGGATTTCTCCTTATATGTAATAGTAAGCCTTCTCATGTTTAAGCCAGTTGAGTAGGAGTTTTCTGGGATTTTTATACAATTTGATACACAAACTCTAATAATGTTTAGCTCTTCAGGTTATTTTTATTCATATGTTCTCTTGATCATGTTAGTTATGCTTCTTGGGCATTTCCAAATCCCCCTAGTTTTCTTGAAAAGAAGCAACTGGGGCTATTGTCAATGCTGAGGATAAAGACGTACACTGATTAAGCATTCTGAGTGCAGAGATTCTGTTTTATGGATGTATCAGTGTATACACAGCCCCATCATAGTGCTTAATATTCAATAAATGTCGAATGGATAAATCAGTTTTCCATAATTATTTTTTATCATAGTGGTATATGGGGCTGATAGCCTCAGGCAACAGACTAAGGTTAACAGAATGCCCTTTCAATTCCCTTGTTTCAATACTTTATAAAGGTCAGAGGCCATGACTTTTCAAGCATCAGCCATATTTTTTTCCCTCCAGATTTGTTTATTGGCATGAGAATTCATCTGTGCTTATTTTTCTGTTGAGACAGAAAAATGAAATAGGATTCCAAGAGCAAGGGGGAAAAAGGCAGTGAATAGCACCTATTTAATAGGCTGCCACGTGAAAGTGAAGTTCTCTTACAACCGTGAATTTCAGAGCACACTTCTCATGCTTTTAAGCCCTAAATGTTTAAATCAACTGAGATGATACAGGAAAGAAACAGAATCGTCACAGTAAAAAAATGAACATATATTTTAGGCTAGGTTATACTTTTCTATCTACCACTTGCTATATCTGGTTCTATCTGTGATAAATAAATAACTTGTTAATTTGCATCTCTGTTTTCAAATTACATTTCAGTAACTCTCTGGGGTAGCTTGTTTGCCAAGGTTGGAACCTACATGCTTGGAAACTACCCACTCCAGAGGCTACCACACACAGTTCAGGTTACCATCCAAGATACAGAGTGGAAACAACTTAGGTGTCCCTCATTTGGGGAATAGACACATAAAATCTAGTTCATCCATACATTTGAAATATTAAATAGCATTTAAAATATATAAAGTAGAGCTACATAAATCAGTATGGTTAAAACTCAAAAACAAAGGTTCGGTGAAAAGTAGCAAGTATCAAGTGTGATACAATTAATGTAATGTGTTAAAAACAAAACAATATTTAAAAATGCATGAGAACAATGCATACCAATTTCAGGATTGTGGTTCCCTTTTTGGGGGGGAGAGGGAGAGGAGAAGAGAGGGGACCGGTGGGGAAAATTGATTTTCACTGTATCTATACTTGGCCTATTTCTTTAAAAATAAAAATTTGGAGTAAATACGGCAAATGATAACATTTGTTAAAGCTGGATGGTGAGACATGGTTGTCTCATATACATTGTCTATACTTTTCTGTGTTTTTGAAATAGTTCATACTTTTTTTTTAATGGCGGGGCTGGGGTGACCAGATGGCTCAGTTGGTTAGAGAGCGAGCTCTCTCAACAATAAGGTTACCAGTTCAATTCCAGCATGGGATGGTGGGCTGCGCCCCCTGCAACTAAAGATTGAAAACAGCCACAGGACTTTGGAGCTGAGCTGCTCCCTTCACAACTAGACTGAAGGACAACTTGACTTGGAGCTGATGGGTCCTGGAAAAACACACTGTTCCCCAACATTCCCCAGTTAAAAAAATCAATAAAGGGGGGGCTAATTTCACAATCCTAGAATGGCAAAAATCTATTATTACTTAACCCCTTCTGTTTGATAGTCTTTACTTATATCAATATTCAAATTCCATTTTAAGATAACTTGGAAAAAAATTCTATTTCCTAGTGATTTATAGTAGTGTACATAAAGGTCATCCTAACAAGGCCATTTAAAGACAAGAAATTAGTACTTATAATAAATTTCTCAGGCAAATTATAAGAAATAAGTAACATTTGAAGCATTTTGTCCTATAAGGATGGGTTGTGTTTGAAACTATCCCAACTTTTTACACAGAGAAAGCAGTTTGCCAGCTACTTAAATTATGTTTTTCAAAAAGCAGAAATGTCAACATTTTATAATTCAAGGATTTTCTCACAGTTTTATCCATTTGTCTTGACTGAAGTTTCCTAGAGGAAGTGTGTGGGGAAGTGATCTCACATGTCTAAATTTCTTGGAACCATTTAAAAAAGAAACCTTTGAAAGTGACTTTATGTTTAAAATATAAAATACATCAACTCTTAATATAACAGGAAAAACAGTCATCATTTACCATCTGGGTCCAATGAATCTTAAAATTTTAAAATATACATACATATTAAGTAATTTATGGATAATTTACAGAAGTATAAAGGGATAGTTTAATTAGAAACTTTAAGAAGAATTTAAGCTTAGTAAACAATTTCTTTATTTCACATTTTTTAGACTTTGAAGTTATATCCTTGAAATGGGCAGTGTCAGTTGAATGTAACTAACTGCTCATCACTTGTTATGAATGAACCTGGAACATATTCATCTTATAAACAGTGACTCCCGATATCAAATACATTTCTCTTGGGTTCTAGCTTATCATTACTTCTGGTTCTTCTTGTACTTGCATCACCAAAATGTAATACTTTAAAAATACTTTGGTGACATAATTTTGTTAAAAAAGGGTGGCAATTATTGGAAAACATTTTAATTTTTTCGTTTATAAGCACCGATTAGAATGACCAGTCCAATATTTTTTTTTCATTTCTACATCATTTATTTCCTTTCATTCACCTTTGTATACATATCTGTTTTCAGAGTTTTTCAACTTAGGAACTATATCAAGAAAATTTTGGTGGCTAAACATAAATAGTGAATGAATACAGCCACACTTTCCATTTAGCATAATTAGATGACCCAGCTGCTTGTCGTAAAATATTGTATGATGAACCCCTTCCTATTGAGTAAGTGGATGAGAACACTGTATTTCCTTGTTGTCCTTAGAAATATATGGTTCACTTATCCGTTCTTAAGTTTGAGAAAGCTCATCTGAATGCATCTGAAGACTCACGTTTTGCTTACATGGCCAATTTCATCAACATCATTAAGATCTAGAGTATTGTCTTCTGTCTCTTTGCATTCACTTTTAATAATTGTAAAAATTCATTCCTTTCATACTTGTAAAAATTCTTGTGGCATTTTCTTCTACTTTCCATTATAGTTAAAATGAAAGTTTCTACACGCTCAATTGTGTTCACTGAAAGCCTAAAACAAAAGACTCTTATCGGTGGTGTCTCTCCAGACTTTTATACCTTCTTGAAAGATGATGCAATACTTTGGGCAATGCTATATGAAAACTAAAGGACTGTGTAATAGTGATCATTTTTTTTACTATTACTTTCTTCTTCTAGGTGATTCTATCATTGTTCCATTTCCTTATTTTAGTCTTTTAAAGCATAGCTGGGAATAATTGATTAGGCATGGATAAATAATTCCTGGGATGGTGAAATAGCAAAATATTTCAGAAGATGTAGGAAAAATTAAATGACTGAGATCCCATAATGTATCTTAAGAGTTATAAAAGGGTCTAATGGACCTATGTGGGAATTGAAAGATAAGAGTTTTATTCTATTTTTAGAAAGTAAATTTTCTGTTTACTTCTTAGAGAATATTAGGAAAGACTAAAAGTCCCGAAATAGCAATTCTTATAGCCCAGAACTGCTCAAAAAAGAAACCCGAAACGAAAATCTTGTCTATTTGACCCGGATGGCATCTCTAGGGTTAAAGGATCATAAGATGTTTTCAGTTAAAGTCACGGAAAAAATAAAAGTATTTCTTATAGAACTTCATAAAGGCCAACTGTTCATCAGTCTAGATCACAGGGTCAGAATTCCCAATCCATGTGTTTTTGGAAGTGCCCCTCATTCCACAAAGGGCTCAGGGAGTGTTCTTGGAGAGCTGAACACTTAAGCCACAGATCATTGGTCCAGGGGTGGACAGTTGACCTAAGTTGAGAATACAAATCTCCCCTTTTCCAGATTTTGAACCATAAGAAACAAATACCATGTTTCACGGAAAATAAGACCTAGCTGGACCATCAGTTCTAATGTGTCTTTTGGAGCAAAAATTAATATAAGACCCGGTATCATTATATTATTATATTATATTATAAAGACCTGGTCTTATAGTATATTAAAATAAGACCAGGACTTATATTAATTTTTGCTCCAAAAGACGCATTAGAGCTGATGGTCTGGCTAGGTCTCATTTTCGGGGAAACAGTACGGAATACTGGAGCCAGAGCTAGGTCAGAGCTGGCAGCACAATGGAGCCTGAAGTCTAGAGCAGGACTAAGTTGCAAAGAAGCAGGAACAGAAGACATGGTCAGAGAAGCCAAGCTACAAATGGGTGAAGCAGGTGTGCAGAATCCAGACAACATAGTTCAGGGATGGGGAAAGGGGGACAAAACCTGACTGAACTGCCCTCCATTTGAAATATTCACATTCTTTGTAACAACACCCCTCTACTTAAATTAGAATTGGGTTTCTGTTTCTTGAAAACAAATCCCTAAAACAGAAATTAGTGCCAGGAATGGGACAGAGAGTAACAGGCTCTGAGTGAAAACGTTCCATAAAACTAGCTGTGGAGTCAAGGCCCAGGGATAGAATAAAGGCAGGGGTGAGAGACAGGATCCCCTAGTCCGTGGAAAACGGCTAGTATGGAGGTAAGGGATGGCAAAATAGGTAGACAACCGTCTAAAATCTCTTGGGACCCAAACCACATATCACTGAAGGCAAAGCTTCAGATTTAAAACTTGTCCAATATTGAAACCTAGGAATGTGTTGAACATAATTAAAATTCAGTGTGGCAGAGAGTTTTCTATACCAGGTTGTTTGGCTAAAAGCAGCTAAGGAAAAACAGGAAATTACAGATTTGTTTCATAAAGGGAAATCTTTTCTGCTGAGATTGTTAAAAGTTGGGTCCAGAGAGTGAATTGGGGCTCAGGAGCCTAGCAAGGGAACGAAGGGAAAGAAGGTATCTAGCAATAGCCCAAATAGTTTGGGAAGCCCAACCTTTTTCCATAAACACGTTAATGCCCATCACCTCCCCCCGGCTGCCCCGTCCCCAACTCGCAAGCCCTAGTCACACTCATCCCTAGACTGGAATGTAACCTGTGGAAGGGAGGGATTTTTAGGGGCAGACCAGGAAAGAAGTGCTTCCTGTCCTGCTAACCTCTTTCCAGTCCCTTTTCCTTCTCTATTTTCTGGAGGACAGGCCATTAAGAACAATGGGTTTACAATGGGTTTACATTTAAGAGAGCTGAGTAACAAAAATCCTGAAGGAATGGTCATTAGGCAGCCTGGTGATTAAGGGAGCAAGCTTATCCCCACAGAAATTCCTGGCATGCCTTAGTCAATGATGTACTCCAGAATGATTGAAAGCCCACTGAAGTTCTGGAGTAATAATCACCAGAAGAAACTTATTCTTGAACAAGTACTTGTACAAACTCATACCAACATGGTGTTGAGTCCCAGCCTCTTTGGGAGGCTCTGCCTCAAGTAGAAAAGGATGCTGGCACCAGACAATATTCATTGGAGAGAGGACGCTGATATCCTTTGGAAGAGCAGGCTTGAAAGATAATGGAAAAAGGAAATCCTTCTAAGGCCAGATCCCAGGACATGACTTCGAATTTGTCTACTGCCAAGTGAGGCAAAAAACAGATCATGGCATTTATTTAGGGGCGGACAAGTGACCTGTGTACAATCCTATTTCCTAGGTTTCTTGCCTACCTCAATGTCATCCTCTTTTTCTAAGTGATCATTTTAATTGATGTTTTTCCTATTGTGTTGCTGGTGTGATGGTAGTCAAGTGTGTCAATAAATCCAGACGGGGTCATTGTGGCAGGATGGTGATTACAAGGACCAGCCATAGTGGCAGACATTTGTCGCTCTACCTAAAATACTGGAGCATGTTAGGCAAGACTATCTTGAAGGATGAGTTTCTTCTAAAGAAACAGAGCTGTTAGTGGAATCGACCTAGTCCACATCCACTTCTTGTGAATGACTCCAAGGCCATTTTTTACCAGGTGACTCCACTTGCAAGGCTTCCGCAAATGGTTGTGCAAGGTGTGTGTACACGGCATAGCCCGATGAAGACGTTCCTGCCTCATCACCCTGGTCACAGCTGACTGAGACCCCTGATCACACTGAGTGGCATTCAGTCTCTGATGGACTTGAAGTAAGAGATACAAAGAAAGGTAAGCAGCAGAGTTCAATGGACTTGTGAAGTTGGTTCTACAGAGTTGGGTTCAGTTTGCACCATGGCAGCTCCAAGGCATGAACAAGCCAAGGCTATGGAGACAGGGCTAACATGTCGCCCTGTGTGGGGAAGCAGAAATGAAGAGGCCTTCAGAGAAACCAGTTCAGAAAGAGAATAAAGCCAATACATAGATAATTATGTGTAAAAGAATGAGGAAGAAGGAGAGGGAAAGACAGGAGGACAGCAGAAAATAAAGAGAATAGAGGGCAGAGACGACTAGACATAAAGAGAAACAGAGCCAGATGCAGCAAGACACAGAGAAATGAACTGCTAATGACTTTCTAGATACCACATGTCCAGCTATGCAATTCAATTCCAGATTTCTGATTCTTTTTAACAACTCCTCTTTTACAGACTACTTTAGGTTGACTTGATTCTTGCAACCAAACAATTCTGGACCTAAACATCTGTTCCTTGACTGTAGCTGTATCTTTTAAATGTTTAATTTGCAACTATGGAAATATATGTACTGCCTAACATAACCGGGCATTGTAAAAAGGTGAGGCTCTCAAGGGAGAGGGGCTGTAATTGGCTTGTAACATCTTAACTATACTTTCCAAAGACAGACTGGACTTTATACAATAATAGCTAACATTTACTGAGCACTTCCATTGGGCCACTTCCAAAAGCCATGATCTCACCTATTCTTCATGACAACCGTAGGTTCTATTATTATCATTCCCATTTTACAGATAAGGAAATTAAGGCAAAGAGAGATTCATAAGTAACTTGCTCAAGGTCACACAGTCAATAAGGTTATAAAGGTGGAATCTGTTTATTTACATTAAAATTGACATTTGAAAAAAAGTGTATGCATTCATCTCAAATTCGTTTCAGTCAATAAATTTTTGTTGAATGCCTATTATGTACAAAGGACTGACTTAAACTAATAAACGGGTTAACATCGTTGCTACAAATATAAAGTCCTTTTAAATATCATTACTCAAAACAAATCTTCCTTCTGTGGTACACACATACACACAAAGATGTACTTTCAAGTTTTTTAATTTCCAAAACACCTCCTTTAAAACAGAAGGAAATAAATTATGACAATGCTATTTTCAATGCATTAACTATTTCAAAATTCACTGGAATGAATATCTGAAGATTACTTGCTGCCAGCTAGACTCACGTGAAAATAAAGCTTGACCTCAGAGGGAAGTCTACGTTGATAAATATATATCTGTGTAATTAACTGCAGCGTAAGTTACACACATGTATGTACAAAACGGAAAATGACAAGGATGAGAGGAGTTTTTCATGGGAGGTGGTGAGTTGCCATGGATTCTGCTTCTCTTGATTTTCGGAGCAGGGCTTGCTTGAGAGCACTGATTTTCTCATCAAGTTCAGCTAGTGAATAGTTCTGCTGTAAACAATAAGAACAATAAGCAAACAATACGCAAATTGCCGAATGAGATTCTGAAGTATCTTAATATAGATAAAGTGCTAAATGAACTATAAATATTTAAAATATCCAAAAGCATGGTAAATGTCTTTTTTCCTCATGCAAATAATTTAAAAACTGAACTATGTATGTTGACTATATCATAAATTTAAAGGTATAAAATAGCAAGGTTTAAATATGTCTTTCTTTCTCTTTCCTAATGACTAAGCTCTCCTGGAACTTTTATACTTTGAAAGGATGGTAAAAATTTTTTTTTAAAAACTGACTATTCTCATAATTGATAGCTTGAAAAAAAAATTAAACTTTAGGATTGGCTTAAGTGCTTAAAATACCTGGACATTCTCCTTTGTTGTATCAACTGCAACCAACTACCTTTCCTGGAAACAATGGATACTCTCAAAAATTTACAATAAAAAAATAAGTAACATGCTACTCTTAAAAACACAGACAAACCAAAATATTTTTAAAGTTCTTCCCAACTTGAAGTTTATATTACCACCACTGAAGGCAGGCAAAGCCTTATTAATTATGATCCAACTAACTAAGGTAGTAGGACCGGGGATAAGAGTGGGCTGAGTCAGCCTTTGCCAAACGGTCGCTTCTGACTTAGACTCTGCTACTTAGTGGTGTCTGCAAAAGGGGGAGGGGTGAGATTTAAATTACTTAGGCATTTATTATTTTTCAGCATGTTGTAACTGATATATCCTTCTACTATTAACTTTGAATACAGACTTTTATATTTATTAGGCCCATCTGAGTCATCCCATGCCCCTGATATAAAATTATTTCTCTAATTCAAGTACATTTCATTTATGCTGCCCTTTTTTTAGTCCTAAATCCCAGGGAATGACCTAAAAAACCACGACAGGAGAAACTTTTATTAAGATATACAACTGATCAAATTATTTCAGAAGCTAAAATGAAAATACAGTAACTTACTTGAGGCAGTTGAACTTTTCTTCTCTTTCCAGAAAAGTTCTAGATTAAAAGTAAAAAAAAAAAAAAAGTTAAGTAATCAATGCTTAGCAAATGTAAACAATTTTCCTTTATAGAATACTGAACACAATATAAAGAACCCTGGCAGAAACAAAGCCCACAAACGCACCGAGCACTGTCGGAAACCAACGTGCACCTTCTAGTATTTTGGAAGTTATCCTCCGCCGACGAGATTAACAGTGTAGTAACATCACAGCAACATGCTGGTCCCTCGCTATACACACCTGCCCATTAAGTCTCAGCTTCTAAAGAGGCTGAGTGTTTGTGGAAAGAGGTGCTCGGGGATTTTCTTAGTTTCTTTTTTTATAATCTTTCCATCCCAGGATACAGAACAAACGAAAACAGCATTTGGAACAGCAGGCCAAGGGGTGAAAACACACACATACACACCCTTGCCTGACTACACCGGACACTGGTTGTACAAACACCTATGTACTGCTCCACTATGTCCCTCGGGAATGCAGCGCCCACCCCACTGGTCTTATCAGTGACTGGAAAGGGCATGGACCCAGTTCTGGTCAATGAGTAAGGCGAGATCTGCTGGAAGTTAGGGGCGGAGCTGCTGAAAACACTTCCTCACTCCTAAGAGAAAACCCTCCAAGGAGGCAGTTCCTCCCGCCTCTGCTGTATCTGGATAGGACACCTGAAAGCACTACCGGCGTCCTGCCATCTGCCTGAGGAAAAAGCCAACACCAAGCAGAGCCGAGAGGGGAAAGAGCCCGATTCTTTATGACAATCATGATTTAGCTGATGAATCAATTAACCTTGACGGCTGCACTTCCACTGAACGTCCTCTTTTATAAGATAATTCTGTACTATTTAAGCCACATTGAGTTTAAATTCCCACTATGTGAAGCTGACAACATTCTCACTGACACGCTGCTGAACCTTTTAAACCTTGACCTAGTGAATTCTTTCTAGATTTTGTTCTTTGTTTCCCAGAACCACAAGCTTTCAAAAGGCAAATGAGTGTATTAGTACATTTGACAAAGAAACTGTCAACGTAGGAGTCAAAATTTTCTCATGAACATTTCTGATGACTGACATTTAGAAGAGAAAGTGAAAATTCCCATTTTCCTTTATGTCAAAGCTATTTCGAAGAATATTGAGGTATGCCTCTTTATCAGTAGCAGGAAATCATCCAAATGTTGAAATTATTCAATATGGGGGAAAAACTGCTTATATAAATAAACATACGCCTTCCTTTGCCACACTGAGCTGGGTACCTGTGATGGGGCCCCAGGGCAGGTAAGGGCTTAACGTTTAATTTGGTCACTGCTCAGTCTCTCACCTTCCCCAAGAGGTGGCTTTTCAAACACCAAATGAAAATACACTTCCCCTTCTTTTCCAAACAGTTTAATCTACAAAATATTGATGGCTTCCATGTCATTGAGCAATCAGATCTTATTGTATCATGAAACTAAAGTGAGAAGTACCAGAATGAGGAAAATAAGGACAGCAGGGGTTCAACGACTTAGAAACAGCGAAACATGGTCTTTATGGGCTTATGTGAGATCTGAGCAGAATCTCTCACAAGTAGAACACTTGCACATCTATTGTGGATACACTGGACTAGCTTTAAAATTTCCTTTTTGAGGCATAAGGAAATCTCACTATAAAACATGGAAATTTTAACAAGTTTTGGTACCGGAGAGAAAATATTTGAGAGCACAGTGTACTAAATAAACAGATGGACAGATAATTTTAAAATTGTGTCTTCTCTCCTATGATTTTACCTTAGCAGGTGCATTTATAAAACTCATGTCCTGATGAAAAGATGATTAAACATACACACGTCCAGAAAACCCATGCTCTAAGGAAATTCAGTGGTAAGAGGCCTCCTGCTGGAAAGGGCTACTGATTTTACAGGTGCAGTGTCTTAAAAGCTTCCTCTTCTAGTCCCACTGGCCTGATTCAGACCTTCATTTCTACCTGGTATGGACAATGATGTATTTCCTAAACTACTTTCCTTGACTCCACTCTCTCCAACTCACACTTCATAACCACCACCAGATAGGAACCTAAATTACAGGTTTCTTTCTCAGTAACTTAATTGTGCTCCAAGCACACTGGAATTGCAAACTGGTTACTGTGACCTCCCAAGCCCTCCAAAATGTGTTTGCAATTTAATTTTCCAGCTGCATCCAGCTGCTCAGCTCACATTTTCGGCCAACTGTGCATGGCTGTGGCATGCAGCTGATTTAGCCTTCAGCACTCTCCTCTCCCGATACTTCCCTTTAAAACTAGTTGCCATTACAGATCAGAGTTAAGACTCCCCCTAGTCCGTGCTTTGGAACAAAGTTAACATGCCTTCAAAAGTCCAATAATTAACTATCAGCCAAGTCCTATCCCTTCATTTGCAATACTACATTCTATGTGTTCAAACATGAACGAGACAGTTCCTGCCCTTCAGAGGATCAAAAAATATGGTGTGAAAACTAGATGTGTAAACATACCATTATAAGTGATAAATGCTATAAAATGAACAAAGTGCTGTGGAAATACACTTGTGAAACATGTTATACTTACTGTTTTCAAGGGTCATAATTTAAAATCAGTAATTCTTTGGAAGTACACATAAGGACTGTATCTTTTAAATGGCCTGTTAAGCGGTGCCCTTAAAAACGTTACTACCCAATCTTTCCATGTTGAATGTGCAAGGTAAAGATCTTTAGAACTATTAGTGCAACAAATATGAATCTTTCTTGTAATTCCTGCTTTACATACGTTAACTATTTTTAGTTTTATGTCTGTTTCATAAATGAAAAGAACTTTACATAATACGGTTTTGTTTCATGAACAAAATAAGTTTACATCTTTTTTTCCTATTATGTTTTCCTTTTCATGTTCTGTGTTTCAGTGTTACCCACAATAATCAATCTCTACCCAATTGTAAGAGGTTTCTGTGTTTAGAATCCATTATGTGACTCTGGATTAAACACATTTCAACTAAAATCTTTTCAGAATATAGAACCATTTCTAATGAAAGTTCAATCCTTAGAAATGTAACGGGCTCAACTATTCCTTATTTTCTAAACTTCGGAAGCTTGACTGTGCTACATATGTAGTCTTTTCTGTTCACTGTTGACAGATACGTAGAAGTATGCAATCGCCACGTGTGCTCCCAGCACGAGAGTGGTGAGAGTCATGAATAACGTGCTATGTCTTTTGCAAGAATGTGTTCAATTCCTCTCACGTGCGAGGACAATCCTAGAGCTGGTTCGATTCCAAGCGAGGAGTCGGGCTCCTAAAGATGGCACATTCATTCTATTATGGAAGCGTGAGTATGAAATCTTTCTCTCTGGGCCTGCGCCATATATATTCATAGGCCTTGAGGCAGAGTCAATCTGAATGTTTAAACCTTTTCAGTGTTTTGCGCTTCCTTGCAGCTCACTATTAATGTGGACATGTCATTTCCAATACTGCTCCATAAGTGATCCTTCTACTCAAACATACGTTTAATAGATTTGAGAATATTTTTTAAAAGCACTAGATTTATCACAGGAATGGCAACCTGACACATGCAGGCCCATCCTGTTTACGTTTGTAATGCTTCCTACCCCTGCAGTTAGGTAGTCAGTCAGTTTCAGACCTCAGGCCTTGGGACAGTCTCAGTGTTCTTACCCACTCTGTTTTAACTATCTCCTCTACACAAACTCTCCCAATTGTCCATCTTGAAAAGCTTACCTCCTATTTCTATCTGTATATGACTTCAAATTCAGATTTCCCCCCAAATCTCTCTCCCTCCACATTTTCTTATTTTTATCAATGATAGTTATCATTTTTCCAACCAGAAACTGGACTCACTCTTGCTCTGCATCTCTCGTTCCACATACAATCGATTATCAATACGTAAACATTTCTTTCCTACTGTCTCTTGCATTTATCTTTTCCAGCCTCACGCACATGTCCTTAGTTCAGGATCTCACTTCACATCTAAGCTAGTATCACAGTTTCATTATTCTTAGTCTCTCCCTTTTCATCCATTTCCCATGACAGTACTGATCAATCTTCTAAATATCACTTGCACAAGTCACTTCATTGCTCAAATGCTTTCAACAGCATTTAAACTTTAGATACTTTAAACTCCTGGGGATAGCATTTAAGGTCCTCTATAATCTGATTACTTCTACCTCTTTAACTGAACCCTAAACATTCTATCCTGTGTACAATAGATCCCCTAAACAAGATAATGATTGAAGGGCTTGTTCGTTTGTTAACCAAGTTTAATAACAGGTATACGTTAAGCTTCTATAAATCAGAGACAAGAGACAAATAAATGATGGGGCAAAGTCTCACTGGAGACATCTAACACTATGACACACTCTACTGTAAGATCAGTTCTATTGTGAACAAGAATTATATTAACAAGGTATGAAATTGAATTAGGAAAATAACCTGCCTAGGGATTACTTAATGAAGGCAGCTTGAATGGGAAAAACTTATGGTAGATTGTGAAAAGGCATAACACCTCTATGAAGTTTTCTAGGAAGATACACTCAAACATTAATCATAGAAGTGGAAAGACCTTTGTAATTTTAGTTCAACCAACAAATTTCTCAAATTAAGACAAATGAAAGCTAAAGGAACTGTGTGACTTATCCACATTTACACAGCTACTTCATAGATGGTTTCTGAAACGAAATGATTGCTGACATTTACTGAGCTTTTACCATGGACTAGGTGGGTGCTAAGCGCTTTGCTGGACTGGTGTTCTCTCATTTAATCCTTGCTTTAGTCCTTAGTACCTTAGTAAACCCCATTTTACATTTGAGGAAGTAAATCACTAAAACTCTTCCTCTAAATTTCTGATCTTCAGGAATTCACTGCTTACTTTTATTATGTGACCTGCCTTCATCTGAAAATACTTCTTTCTTTTCTGTACCTCACACTTTGATATCAATTTAAGACGTTAGAAAGACTGCTGCTATACCTAAAATAATTTTATTTTCACCACTGACTTATAATGATCCACGCTAATATGAGCTATTTTATATAAGTTTCCAGAAACAGGAGTTTTAGAAAAATTTCACCAAAAATTTAGTGAACTTAAATTTTTGTTCACTTTTACATTATTTTAATTCCTTAGATGGCTCTGCTTTAAAAAAAAAACCCACAAAAAACAAGAAAACAGACCTCAGAAAAGGCAGGTGTTATGTATAATCACCCCAGAAGACTGAGGAAAATAACAAACACAACGAACTCAGGGTCACCTGTCCAAAACATGCTGATGTGACAAAGAAGATACATATCAGCACAACATTGTTTCTTATTCTCCTGGGAAAAGAGCTAAGAATGAATGAATGAGTGAATAAATAAATGCTAGAGTTGGGTAATTAGATAAATATAGACTAGTCTTTCCAATATTCTGATGGTTAAGGTAAAGGAAAAGGCAGGGTGGCAGACTGAAGTGTTTGTTTGTTTGTTTGTTTGTATGGGGGAAGAAATGTAAAAGTGTACAGACTGAGGGAAAGTACGTATGTATGAGGAGTGAGCGAGAGGATTAGAGAGACAGAGGGAAAACTGACAGCAAGGTCCCAGAAGAAGCCTGTTTCACAGGACAGCAAGGTCAGTGACAGGATGGACCACTATCCAGACTGACTTATTATGCCGTGAAAATGGCTTAAGTTTGAGAATCTGGGTAATGTACAATAAAAGTATCCCTTTTAAAAAAATTGTAAGTCTATAATACAATATTCAGAATCAGAATTTTTAAAGAACTAGGTAAGCCCCTACATATGTGCATTCATCTGACTTATTGTTTCGCATATAGCAGATCAAAGAGTAAATTGTTATATGATGAAGAATCTTAAAATAACATTTACTTATTTTTAAAAGATACTTATACTTACTACAGATTGAAAATACTCAGGAGAGATGCCTTCCAATTCAAGGATTTTATCCTCAAGTTTTTTAATCCTCTGATAAATGTCTCTTGGCACTGGACCACCTGAACAAATTAAAAACATTCTGAGATACTACTGAATAATTCTTACAATTTTTATTCTTAAAATACCAATTAAAAGATACTTATGCAAAGGAGTGGGTAATATTTAAACTTAAAAAAATAAATGAATAAGAGTACATTAGAATGAAATCCTTACCTCACATTTTCATATTATACACTATGGGACATATTATTATACTACACCTCTCCCCAAGCCCCATTTACGCTTCCTATATTGTCAGGAGTTGTAAGTTAAATTCACTTCACAAGATATTGAATAGTTCCTGCATAGAAAAATTTGTATTTCTGATAGACTTTAACAGTTACTTAGGAGAAAAATACAGTTACAATTGGCAGTTCAATTTGGTGGTTACAGTATGTCATATCATTTTCAATTTATATTTCTCCTTATATGTTATGTTTTCTCTTTTAACCTAGGACATTAAAGAGGAACTTTACCATGTTTCTTAGCTAACAAACTTTCTAGAGCAGGGGATGGGATATTAAGGTTACTCAAATGTCAAGGTTATGATCATATCCCCAATCCTTTCATTTCTTAGCACCTCCAATGCGCGCATTCTGGCCCGGACCATCACCATCTCTCCCTGGATTATCTCAACTTCCAAACTCATCTCGTTTCTGCCTTGCTCCCATAGTCTATTCCCGACACAGCAGCCAGCGATCCTTTTAAAATGTAAGTCAGATGGCATCACTTCTCTGCTCACAACCTTCCAATACCTTCACAGCAGACTCAGATTCAAACCCAAAGCCTTTCTCATTGTCTACAAGGTCCTACACAATTCGGACATTCTTTCCACATTCACATCATTCCAGCCACTCGTTCCTTTCTTCTGTTACTCAACGAGGCCAAATACCGTCAGTTTTACAACTGCTGATTCCCTCTACCTCCACATCCACAAGGCCTGCTCTCACCAACTTCAGTTCTTGGCTCAAAAGTTACCTTATCTTTAAGGCCTTTTCTAACCACGCTTTAAAAAACACCAGTGCTACCACCTTCCGATACCCGGTACTCTCCATCCTCTTGCTCTTATTTTTCTCCAAAGCATCACTACCACCCGACATCCTGTATATTTTATTTATTGCCTATTTCTCTTCTCTAAGCTCCAAAGGGCACAATCTGTTTCATTCACTGGGTCTGGCTGTACAGCCTGTGCACTGCACAAGCCTGGGAAGCAGCGCTTCATCGACTACACAGGTGCTCGGTATTTACTGACTTAATGAACATATGATAAGACAATCATTTATGCAATTAAAGACTATGACAAATTTTCATATAAAAAGTATTAACCTGTTAAATATAAAAACTAGAAATAGTTTAGAATGATTTTATCTCAGGATCCTGGTTGTTCTTGCTCTTGAATAAGGTAAAATGAATGTTATTCATTTGACTTTGCTCTTGCTCTCCATTGACCTAGAATGTCCTCTGCTTCACTACTGTACTTTTCAAGAGCAAATTCAAGTTTCACTGGGTCAATAAAGCATGGCCTGAATCTCTTCCTATGGAGGCTCCCTGTGCCCCCACCATGCCCTTCCTCTACAGCCCCTTTAACAATCCATCAACAATCCATCTTCTCCCAAATGGATCATAAAGTCCTTGAAGCCAGGGACTAGGACCACATCATCTCAGTATCCCATGTGTCTAAAACAGTGGTGGCACACAGCAGGCATTGACAGATATTTTTCAAAATTAACTACTTGATACTACCATGTTTCCCCAAAAATAAGACTTAGCCAGACCATCAGCTCTAATGCGTCTTTTGGAGCAAAAATTAATTTAAGAATGGGTCTTATACTATATAAGACCCAGTCTTATATTATAGTAAAATAAGACCGGGTCTTATAATTAGCATGAAATCCTTACCTCACATTATATAAGACCCGGTCTTATTTTTTGCTCCAAAAGACGCATTAGAGCTGAAGGTCCGGCTAGGTCTTATTTTCGGGGAAACACAGTATTAGAGTTAATAAACCTGTCAATCCTTTTATACAGCTGTACTTTAAATTCATCTAGTTCTGGGGGAGGGGATTAATTTTAATTCTAATCTCTGTCTCCTCTGGAAGATTTACTCCTTCTCTTATTTTCTTCTACCTCCATCCAACAAATACTTCAGCTAGAATGGGCTCAGAAATTCCCTGAACTATATTTATTTTGTGACTCTGTGCTTTTTGCAGACGTTGTTCCCTTTTTTTGGAATGCTTTGCTCCTGCCTACTGAAAAATTCCTACCAACCCTTCAAGGGCTCCAATTCACCAGAGCATCCCTTGACCTCCCCTGAGAGAGTTGAACACTAACTTTGTGTCCCCAACTGTATTTTGCACATGTCTGAAAAGAAAATGAGCAATCGTTCCTTCAATGAACACGAGAATACCTGTTTTGTGCCAGGTACTGCACTAGGTACACAGTAATGAACATGGCAGTTTGCTCTCCTAGACCTTACTATCTAGCAGGGGAGACAGATATTAAACAAACCTAAAGGAGAGCAGGAAGTACCAGGTGCTATGATGAGACTATATAAAAGGGAAATCCACACCAGTGTGAGATCAGGAGGGGAACCCATGGGCGGGAGAAAAAGCCTGGGAAAAGGCCCTAGGACAGCAAAATGAGTGGGAAGTGTGGGAAGCCCAGAGATGCGGCTGAAACTATAGATGAAGGTCATGCTATTTAATATTACAACCTTTCCCATCCCAATATCGTTTCCCCTCTCTTGATCAAGCTGCTTTTATCCACAGCCCTTCTCTCCTGGTGTGGCATATAATTTATGTAGTAGAATTTTTGTTCACATATATTCTCAGTGCCTAGAACAGTACCTGGCTTATAGTAGGAACTTAATACCTATTCGTGAAATGAATGAATAAGTACTAAGTTTGGAATGCATATAAGGACAACAGAAAACCACTGACGAATTTTCAGCTGGGGAGTAGCAAGCTCAAATATGAGCTTTAGAAACAGCAATTTAGCTGCAGGATAGAGAATTGGTCTCAAGGGGGAAGTCCAGTGCCAAAGTGACTAGTTAACATCCTTCCATCAGTCTAAGGCAGATAACAGTGACTTAAACTAGAGCAGGAGCTGTGCAGGTAGACAGAAGGGGATAGATTTAAGAGATATTTTGAAGACAGAATCAACAGGATCTGATGACTAAATGGGGAAGGAGACTCAGGTTTTGCAATGTAGTTAAGATTTAGGTTTATTTCTAGTTGTCACTTACTACCTTGGGCATGCTGCTTCAGCTATCTGAACTTCAGTTTCTTTCTATAACAACAATAAGACCGCCAACACCTCACAAGGGCATTATTAAATATTAAGGGAGCTGACATAGGCATAATACTTTCAGAGTGACTGACACTTAGTGTTATTCCGTAAATGCTAGTTCACGTCCCCTGTGGCATTTATTTATACATATGCTTATCCTTACTGCAAGATCCTTGAGGACTATGATCCCATTTATCAATACCTTTTACCTGGCACAGTGGGTGATAAGAATGAGAGATGGTCATGGTTACATTATGAAACTGATGGCAGGAAAAAGACTACATTAGTTTTCAGCTCTGACTTAAATAAACTGAGAGAGTCAGGACCTATTTGGAACCTGTTCCCATTCAACTAACACTCTCAAATTGGTGAGAAGTGTAAAAGGAAGAAGAGCATAAACACATGAACTATAAATTCCTTGAGAGCAGGGACTCTATTTTTTCACTTTTGTACCAACCAGGACAATGTTTTGTACATGACAGGTGCTCAATGACAATTGGGCGATGGCATGAATGGGAATTTCTTTAACCACCTGCAAAGGTACATTATGGGGCACTGCCAAGCTTACCTGTCTGCAGTCGCAAGTGAGCCTCGATATTCTGTAGTCGTTCTTCTACGGCCTGATTACCACAATCTCGGAGCATGCTGTTAGCTTTATGAGCGGACCCTGGAATTCCTTCAGGTCTAGTCTGCGGTCCATATGTATTCACAACTCTAGAAACTAAGTTAAGAGACTTTTGAGCCTATTAAACTTTTTCTAAAACCAGAAATTCTCTGTCCTTAACAGTGCTTTATATATTTTCATAAAGACCGTCTAACTACAAACACAAGTATGAAGAAAGGCAAGATGTTTCATTTTAAAATAAACAAAATTTAGATAGGAAAATGATTTCTATTCCATTTTGTTTACAATCTAGAATAAACTTCTGTCAGTGATAAAGATATTATGTAGTGGATACTTACCTTTTACATGACTTTTAAATCCGGGGTAAGGGGTAAAAACGGCATCAGTTCTTGCACAACTATTTTCTAAGGAGAATTTAGATGAGTATAAGTATATTCTTAACTTCAAATGTATGAGATTTTGATAAACTTCCAATAATTCATATGAGTTAACATGTTACTCATAATGAGAATATAATTTTAAGTAATAGTAATTAAATTACCATCCCATATAGAATAAAACTTGTGATCTTTACCCTCTAAAATTAATAACATCTAATCTTATCTAATTTTCAGATTTATAAGTAGAAAAGTCAACATTCAGTGGCAAAACTTAATATAATTTTTAAAGAATACCAACCAATATTGTTAAAAACGGTCTGGGCCTTTGCAGAAAAAATTTATATAGTATAGAGAATATTTTAATTCTACGTCAGAGACATTATTCACTTTATTTCATCATAGAGATAGAACTCATTACTTTTACTGAAACATCTTTTTAAAAAAATACAGCATTTTTTATATTACTGATCAAATTAGTGAACATCTAATAAAAAGGATTATACATTTAAAACCTATTTATTTCAGAACTCTACATAAAAAAGACCTTGAAACCTCAAGTATAACACATACTTTTCCACTTTACCTAGATTTCCAATGCTCATGTAAAAAAATTCCTAATCACAAAAGCCATCTATTTCTTTTTAGACTGCCCCTTTTGAAAAATGCAATTTTAGGAAAGATACCTTGTGAAAATTTGTTCCCATTTTTTTAAGCTGAAAAGCATAGTTTCTTACAAATTAGGTATCAACAAATAAATTAAAAATGAAAGGGGAATATTGGAAAGATGTTAACATAATAAACATTTCAAATATTATAAATTAATATTTTAAATGACATTAAGTAAAACCATGCATTGCAGTAAATTTCCTGAAAAATTCCCCTTATAATAAAAAATGGATAGTAAAAGAGATACTGAAAATTCTTTTTCTTGATAGAATTTGATTTAAAAATCCAGTTTATATTTAAATCAAATTTAAATCAAATTGAACTAACACATTACAATAATACATTTGCATTTTTTTAGCCTAAGTTTCCTTAATAGTTCTGCTGATAAATCGAACTGTGTGAATAAAATACCAAATTCACTTATCTTTTATATAGATACTAGACAGTCATTTTCTTTTTTTCTTTTTGTTTTGAGACACCTCAAAATATGTTTAAAGGGCCATCACTTCTCCATTCCCTTTCTACCATTTGATGGGGCAAAGGGTTAAAAAAAGAAGCTATCATCCATTTTGGAGCTCTATTCCAAATATATAGATTAACTGACCCATTCAGCATGGTGTGAAGACACTGAATGTGTGAGTGCTAGTCACTCTCCACTGCAATTCTTGCTAGCACTGTTTTGAGTCGCCAAGGAGTTGAATGGGGCCAAGGAATCCTGCTGAGCATTTGAATTCTTGTCAATTTCTATCCCCTGGTGGTTTATAATAATAGAGTTAGCAGGGAGAGCAGAGGAATAACATTAGTGACACATGTGCTTGCTCCCTCAACAAACCCTTTCTCATGGGCTGCTTGCAGCTGGATTGTAGTACCTGAGATTTGCCGCTGTTGCACCTGTTTTGAGAAGCTGATAGGAAAATATACCAAATCTAGAGATATGCATATATAATGTTAATGGTAAAAGAGGATAACTAGGACCCAACTTGAGCCTGTATTATTTCTTTATTAAAATAATCAGTGTACTAATGTGATAAGAGTCAATTATAAGTTCATCTGACAATTTTATATTCATAAAAATTAGCCACGAGATATTAGTTCATTCTAACCAGGAACTCTTCTCCATAATTTTTATAAAACTACTTGTTCTGATTATTACTATAATGCCCGAGTGATTGATGCCAGTGCTTTGCGATAGTTTGTATTCTGCAGCATACCTGCAGATCTGTAAATGTACTATAGCATCAAGTGGGGAGGAAAGAAGAATCAAGTGAAAAACAGCAAATGTATGCACTCTGAGAGAAAGGGAAAAGCATACGCACCATAGCCTTCGTGACAAATTGGTTTTATCATGACATAAAACATTTCAAATAGCCCAGAAGTAGAGAGAAAACTGCTCCCTCTTGAGGAGTATTAACTTTACTAAGTTCACTTTATGTATTAACACCATAATTTTATAAGTACATTTACAGGCATGGAATATAGTTTAGATTCCTTTATTAGTGAGACCGTACAACCTTACCCCCACACTTCATTCCCTAAAAGAACTTTAAAACAATCTTTTCACCTGTGGTAAACATTAGTCTTTTATGTTAACATTTATTTGATATCTGTGTAACCAAAATGAAAACCATTTTACAATACAGTCTATTATTAAACAGGAAATTCTGCTGCCTTAGTTTCTAAATAAATCTGTGAAATAAATTGTGTTCTTAATGTTATTAATTTTAAAAAACAAATGAAAGATCAGAGCAACTGTAAAAACTCTTATTAAAATCCTATGAAATTAACTTCTTCAGTAGTTACCTTGATTACAATCAATAACATTGCAAAATTCCCTGACGTTGTTTTCATTGATTTCAGCTTGTTTTCTTTCAATAAATGCAGATATTCGTCTGTCAATCTACAAACAATAAGTTTAAATGCATGTTTAAACAATTCAAACATAATATTTTGAAAATAATAACCCTCCCTCCCCCCCAAAAAAAACTTCTTACTTCTGCTTTTCCAGCCTTTATCTGAACTACTTCTGGATCAAAATGGATCTGTGTCTTTTTCACATCTCCTAAATCACAATCTTTGTGCTTTTCTTCCTCTTGTAGGTCTCCAACTGGAAATTTGGCATTTACTTCATTCTTGTTCCCTGTTTCTGCTTTTCCTATGTCTTCAACAACAGCTGTGTTCTCCTCTTTAATCAGAGGCTGAAGTTTTGCTAAAAAAGGCTAAGAAGAACACAATTCCATCTGCTGGGGTTCAAACTGATCAAAATTGATTACGCATTTAACATATTTATATAAATTTCTGCTAAGTAAATGCAACATTTATTATCAATTAGCTAAATATAAAAAGTTGGCATATCAGGATGCATAGATCGGCCCACACGTGTTTGCTATTCGCTGCTACTGTGACCATTATCTTTTGTTATAAATCTGGTGTGGTTTTTTTTTAAAAAAAAGCAAGAGAAAGAAAACCTGAGGAAATTTTAAATTTTCTTTGAGGGAGTCATTCTGTCACTCATCTTTTATTTTGTTCCAAATCAAAGCCTTAGCCTCTGGCACCAATGCCACTTAATTAACATGTCATTCAAATGCCTCCTCAGAACACTAAGGCTTAGTATTTTTCCTCCTTAACATGAGAGCCAGTGCTCTCACTCAGCAAAGCCCTGCATTATCACTATATCACCGGAGAATCTCCACTTGAAACTGCAGTTGGCCAAAGTGAATGAGAGAGCATAGACATGAAATATATAGGTGTTATGCTGAATGAACACTCAGGCTTTTCCTGACATGGCAGGATATCTCCTTGGGTTATGAAATCAAAATTTTAAAAAGAAAATGAATAAGGAAAAAAAAAACCTATCAAGATCCATAGCTGAAAAGAGAGAGATACCTATCACTATACTAGAGGGGCAAAAACCCTGCAGTATAATATAAATTATATTACCCATTTCCCCATCACAATTAGGCCTCAATTGAGTTCCATAGCTCATTGCTTCTGCCCTTTAAAACTAGGGATAACTACACTTTTAACATGAAACAGAGTTAAAATTTCCCAAAGTCACTGAACAGAGGGCTAAAAATTAATATCTACTCCATTAGTCAAAACACACCAACACTTGTCAATGTTTCAATTATTTTTCATACCTACTATTTTGCTTCCATTGCTTGCTATACCAAATACTCGTCTGAAAACCCTTACATCTTAATAGGAATAAAGTGACCAATCCAAACAGTTCTTCCAGTTACTTTTTTGACACGTCATATTTTATATTTCAATTAGAGATAAACTGCAAACTAACATAAATTAGACATGACAATTGGAAACAAGAAGGTCATACTGTTCAGTTATTGAACTGAATATACTTAAAAAATAGCAATACTATTAATAAAAATTCAATGTTAACTTCTAATATAAAGTATGAGTTATTCAAACTGTTAAGACAAAGATAAAATAGTGACTGGCTACTTACTAAGATGAGACATTAATGTCACAGAAATTACTTTCTTTTTAAAAACTATGCTGAAACTGTTTAATTGCAATAGACACTCCAGGATGTGTCATGCTGGGATAATGCCACTTCTTGAACCACTGAAAGCACTCCATGAGCCTCCAAACTCACCCAAGGCATGGAATCATTATCATAGCATGACACACACCTGCCGTGTCTTATTGCTTAATTATAACCCACCATAGATGCAACTGTATTGAATTTTCAGTGCAAGTCGAGAATTGAATTGCATTCATTCAATCTTCATACTCTCATCGGCCTGTATTCTCATAACTGTCCTGATCTCTATGCAAATTGACAGATTTGGATCCAATCTGGCTGAAGTAATCTTTTATTAATACTATTAATACTATTAATAGTGTTAAGATAGAACTGACAAATACTCCAGCTTATAATTTCAACTATAATTAATAACTATTCTCAGTACCAAGTTAACATTTTTAACAAGAATTTACCTGTAAATATAAAACGTGTTGCTCAAGTGCACTAAAGAGCAAAGCAGGCTGGAATGCCGAGAGGCTCTGGAGCTTGTTCCAATCGATTGTAATTTTCACCACATCGTCTCTGAGGTTAAGCTTCAAAGGAGCAAACCAGCAACATCACAAAAATTACACGATTAAGCTGTATATATGGGATTGTCACCAAAAAAAAAAAAAGATTTCTACAGAGTAACATGCCTACTTAGCTTATCACGTTTTTAATGATATATTAAAATGGTTTACCTGGCTACCATTTTAAAAGGCCAAGAAAGGTGCAATTTTCATTAAAAAATAATAGAATGACATCTCATTCTAATTCTATTCTTGGGTCTGTGTAATGGGACCATCTTAGAGATGAAACCACCCACAAAAGATGAAAAGGTGAGGCTTTTCTGATACTTCAATATCTAAAAACCTTTCATGGAGGCCAAGATAGGCTTGCCCTATTCAGAATCCTACTTTTAGCTCAGAGCATTAAACAGTGGGGGCAGGCACATTTATGTAAGTTGTGATATACACATTTCTTTTTGTTAACATGTACACTGATATATAACTGAAATAGATCATTACTTTGATGTTTTCTGAATCACATTTTATTGTTTTCAACTTTAGTCAATTAAAAATAATTTAAAAATCAATATTATCATACATATGATAAAGTTTAGGGGTAAGTGGCAACATGTTTATTAAACTATTATTTAGCTGTGGAAATCTGAAATTGGAAAACAAACAAATATTTTTCCACAATAGTGAAATAAATGGCCAGAGACTGGATGAAATAGCCAGATCTTTTGCTAAATAGTAGTTTCTAGTCAAGTGTGAGGGCTCATTATATGAAAATCTCTCAGAAGATAGCTATATGTGACCTATTTTAATAAAAATCATATAAACTATCAAGAACCTGAATATAAAATGTCAAAATCAATGAAAATTTTAGAAGGAAACCCTCTATCTCTAGTGTTTCGAGTGAATAAAAGTGAACCACCATAAACTTTTCTAGGGACATGTGTTTATGACATACTATAAGGATAAATACTGCGTAGTCCAATCAAGTTAACAACTATATTATTTTTTTAGAAATCATTTATTAAAAATTAGTCATGTTTTCTACAAAACAAAGTGTTACATTAGTTCAAATACAGATCTTATGAGTTGTGATTATATTAAAAGAAAAAAATGAATAACTGTACAAAGAACCAAAGAGATCCAAAGTTACCCAAAAAAAAGGCACTAAACTGAATAAATACTATATGACAGCAATTTACCACTCTTTGAACATGAGACCAGAAACATTTAAAGTCCATATTAGACGAGTGTAAAGAAAAAGGGAGTTTTGTGTTGGCTGCACTGGCAAAGATTAGTTTGTAGTAACTATGGTTTTACATTAAGATTGCCACATTAATCTTAATTTATGTTATTTAACGACTATAAAGCCTTTGAAAGACAATTTATGTTATGTATGGAAGTAAACTATTATTATACTTTTACAATCCTCAAAGAGATCTATAGTGGATTACACAAATTTATGAATATGGTTTGGGAATAAAGCAGGCAAATCCAGAAGCAAAGCAAAGCATCAAATTTTCTAGAGAAAACAGTACTTTACGGAAAATAAATCTGTGTTTGGATCATAATCTCACTTCAACTCAGGAGAATCATGTAAGCTTTCAAGTGCCAGTAAAGATACTTGGTCTTTTAAGAAAACCATACAATAATGTCACAGATTAACTTTAAAACTATCCCAATACATCCAACTAGTCATTCAACAAATTCCCTACTAGTAATACGAATTCTATGCATTTTTACCCTATAGAACTTGTAATTGTAAATCACTCACTCAAAAATGTATTAGTCTGCCAATAATATGGACCATTTAAATATGCACTTTCAGTAAAAATTTTATTAAATTAATATGAAAATCCAAGCTAAAAATAAATAATTCTTTAGCTTGGTAAAATGGGCCATCCATCCAGAGGCAAGCAAAAAGGTTAACATCAGTACATTTGAAATCGGGATAGAAAATACTTTTTAACATTTAATTTTATATCTGCTACGAAAGAGAGCTAATAATACAATGATACTTACTATACAGAATAAACTTAGGTGTATTAGAACATACATTTTTAAAAACTTGTTGCAAAAGGAAACAGTGATTTCCTCTGGTTTCCGTTCTTATCTTTAAACAATACATCTCAAGATATAAAGAATATTATCAAAACCATTAGCATTTAATTGATGAGACACTCTTTTTTATACCTTATAGATGGTCCCTTCACTGTGTCAAGTAAACTTGCCAAATATTTACTCTAAAAACTTTTGACAGTTGACAAGTAAATCTTACTTCTACGTATAGAATATTCGAATGTTTAAAAAATTTAAATGACTTAAAAATTTAGTATGCAAAATATTTCAAAAGGAATGTTTAAATTATTTATTTACATTTCTTTTTTAAATCTCATCACTAAAAAAAAAAAAAAACCTGTAAATTAGACATGAGCATAAACTTTTTCATCTTGACATTAGACTGTAAGTTCCAATGTCCATGCCACAAAACGGTCTCCAACTTTTAAACCATTTATAATTTCGGGTCTTAAGACTGAAGTCTTTAAAAATAATTTTTTTTTTAGGTCCATGGCAAACAACTGAGTTACAACTTTTAGCTGATTCTATTGGTAATCATCTCATTACACTAAACTTAAAGTAATGCTCTTTGTTAAGTCATGATAAACATAACAGGATTTTTAAAAAATTTATTTCCCATCCACCCAAGGCTTTTAAAAATAATTTTCACAAATCAGACAAACGCTCTATTTTCATAAAGGAAGTTAATATTATCTTAGACACAAATGCCTGCTGTACCTTCTACATGCACTAGTACCAGCCCCATAACAAACTATAGCTAGAAAATATTTCGTCTGAGATAGAAAATATTTCCTTTTTAAAAGCAGACAAATTTATTTTCAAGTTGTTTCTCATTTAAAATTTGCTTTGCATTTTACATCATGAAACGAAACAGTAACTTGATTGGAATAGTGTACGCAGTACTTTTACTTAAACTCAATTTTATCACATTTTTGCAAAAGCGACTTAACAGCCAGTTAAACTAGTTAATAGTTAAACAAGAGTTCTGAGATCAACAGTATACACCATGAATAACTCATCAAACTTTTTGCTAGAGGTATGTTAGATTAATTTTATTTTCCTCCCCGTTTGAAGGGTAGAAGATGCACACAACGGCCGAAAGGAAAAAAGAAATAAACAAAATCAAGTGACTCATAAGAGCAAATTACCCAAAAGAGGCGGAGAGAGAGTTTTCCAGAAATCTGAGGCCGTACTAACCTATGAATTTCGATAATGACTGAACTGGAGGAAACGGGATCGTAAGCGCCAGGCGCCTCCCAACCCTCAAAGAAGCTTTTCCGCATTCATTCTCTCCAAGCCTCCTCCTCTTGGAGCCAGGTTTTGACTTACACTATCCTCACTCACTCCTGGGGAGATTTGCAAGGAAATCTAGTCTGCAACCGGTCCTGAACTAAGTCTGTGCGGCCATCGTCACTCCGAACGCAGGCGGCCGAGCGCGGGCTCCTCCCCCGGCCTCAGCTACTGGGGCCGGGGTCCCAGCTAGGCCTCCACTGCCCCCGCCTCCGCTAGAGGAAAGAGGCGGAGAAGGGCCGGATGGTTCCCATACCCACACTCCCACAGGCCATCACTCACTTGTCCAGCCAGGGTATGCAGGGAGCGAAAGATTTCACAGAGCACCTCTTGGGAGAGGTTGGGGCTGCAGCTCTGTTCCAGGCTCCTGTCACCGATGCTCGGGCGACTAAGCTCAGCGGCAGCAGCCATGACACCTTCGCAGGCCGCCCCCACCACCGCCACCGAGCTGAGCTCAAAACCCCACCCCCTCCCTCTTCTGCTTTTGGTCGCTCCGGGATGATGTAAAAAGACTGCGTCTAGTTTAGAGCGGAACTTTGAGGTCCCACCCTTTCCATGTGACTGACAAGCACATGCACCAATCAGATGCAGCTATAGCTTTACGCCGCGGACTGGGAGCTGGTAATTAATTGCCCACCTGCCAAGGCAAGGATGGACACACTCTTTGGGGATGGTGATTGCAATCGTGGTCCGTTGAGTGCATCGTGAAGTCTTTCTTGACTCTTACATGTTGCTTATGAGTGTTGGTAAGAGGAAACTTACAGTTAAATGGCAGAATTTTAGTCCCAAATTATAAATTGAAATTTTAACATGGCGCTGTGGAGTGGTCGGGGGAAAGATCGCTGGTCAGGGATGCAGTGGTGCCCCACACGTATTTCTAAACATTGAAAAACTCTTTCACACAGAATTGGCGTATTTTGAGAGAACGTTTTCATCACTACAAGATTTTTAAAAACTTACACAAATTAACGTCACTACTTTTTCGAGTGAGAGGAGGATGTAAAAACAATGCTCTATTATGCCTCATTCACTATCAAGGGAATGATAGTTTAAATCTGCGAAGTAATTATGTAAAGTTTTAAAACGTGCATCAGTTGCTATTCTCTGGCTGTTATGATAGAGATGTTCACCCTAAAACTTTCAAAGAAGTGAAACACTGTCAAGATAATTCCAACAGGATTTCAACCCAAATAATTGCATGCAATACAATCTTTGATAGTAGAAGGAAGACAAATCCGAACTGAAATTTGACAAAGTATTATTTATTGGGTAGCTTTATTAAAAGATATTTGAAGGACTTTGTATCCCATAATCAGTCTAACATATTATTTAAATTTAGTTGTCCAATTGAAAAAAACAAGTTTTAGAAGAAGTTCTAGTGGTCAGCTGTATTCAAAAACAGTTAAAAATAAACATTAACAGTTTAGAGATAAGGGACGAGGCATTTAAAATTCTTAATTCTAATAGTCTAATGAATTTACAGTAGAGGAAGCAAAGGTGGAAACTTGCACAATGTGTAGTCTTCAGTTTTAGAGTATGGTGAATGAAAGGGGAGGAATAAGGCATCGGGGAACTGGGATAAGGGCAGGAGGGATAAAAGAACTCCCTTGACCTGTCTCTAGGGAGCCTCTTAATTAGGCTTTCATTTCTAAAGATCTCTGGGCTTGACAGGATCTTGAGAAATCTTGTCTGTTCCCTTGTTCGTAGTGAGATAGACAGTTTATTATCCAGCCTGTGTCTAGAGACATCCAGAAAAAGATTTCACAAGACTATCTAATCCCAAATTGAGCAACCTTATATCATTCAAGCCACCCATCCCCATATCTAACCTAAAGTCATGGTTCCTTGCACAGTTAGTATATTTTCTTTGCCTCTGCTTCCCTTTAGTTAGGGAGAATAATTGTCATGGGTTAACAAGAAGTTTTTGTTTTTATAACAAATTAGCAACCAGTTTCAGATTTGTTTTCGTCTAGGTGTAAAGTTTTGTGGGTTTCCTCTTCCCTAATATTCAGCACACTGTATGAAATCCATTTGAGAACACGTTTTGTAAATTACAAGAATACTTTCTTTAATAAATAAGGTACTGCTCATTCTTTTCTTTGCCATCACTGAGTTTGAAATTTCAAGTTTTACTTCCTTTAACTCCTAATATAGAATTAATTGATGGCTATTTGACTTCTACACAGGTTTATCCCGATATCCAAAAGTGGAATGTGACACCTTTCATAAGCCGAAGTAGTATGAAAAAAAAAAAAAAAAAAGCAAAGACGCAATTAACATTAATTTATTTGGATTTTTTTTTTGAGGCGAAAAATAACCAACTAAATCATACTACACATGCTTAATTACATCCAGTTTTATACTAAGCAAAACGCCCTTACTAGCTCTCTTAGGTTTTCTGATACCTTAGGACATATCTTGCTAACAGATGCACAAAATAATTGTTTTGCTATCCAGATCCACTTATATCTTAGTATTAATAATACTTAGTATAGATAATACTTGAATTTTAATTCTTTTGTGCATATTTCTTCTTTCCAGGGACCTTTTTTACTCCTTCCTGATGCCCATTACCTTCATTTTGGAAAACATTTTTAAATTTCTTGTTTATTTTAAACAAGAGTTTGTAAGATGAAAAGATGTGGATTTCCTTGGACTAACGTTACATAGAAATATGTAGATAATAATGTATAATAATATATGATGAAAGCTATGAAGTTTAGAAAGAGAATAAAGGAAATAATTCGCCCTTTATAGAAGGCTAATTACAGTTTATAAAATGGGCTGCTGAAAAATCTGCTGCTTGGCAGAAATGATTCAAAGTGTTGGTCTTGGCATTAGCAGCAGAATTAAAAATACTGTCTTGCAAGTTTATGCTAAGAATCAATTGGGAGGATAGAAACGGTCATTGAAATCTAGGCTATGTACTTTATCAATAAAAATGTCCTTTATGAAGAGCTTTAAAGGCACAACTCTATTAAATAATCCAGTGCCCAGAAAAATGTCTGAGATATTATATGTGCTCAAAAGATGTTTGTTTAATGTATGGTAATACAATTTTTTCCTAATGCAGAAAATTTGCCTTCTCTGGCTCCCTATTGCCCATTGGATAAGTCCAATTTCCTTAATATGGCAACTAAGGCTCTTCTCATGACTGGCCTTTACCTAAATTCCCAGCCTCATTTTTTTCCACAAACCATCTGGTGCTTAATGCTCCTGAAACTGTTTTTATTTCTTCAAAGCTTTACTATTTTTTGCCTCCATGTTTTTATTTATGCCCCTGCCTTTTGTCCGCTTGGGAACTCCTGTTCCTCCTTCAAACTCCAGCTCAAAAATCCCTGGGAAGTCTTGCCTCATATTCCTTCTCATCATGATCATATCTTCTTTACTAAATGACTCCTACAACTCATGTATACTTCCATTATTGTACTTATCACATTGATACTGAAATTATTTGACTGGGAATCTGTCTCCCTATTGAACTGTGAGCATTTATGTGTATCATATTTGTGTACTTAAGGCTTCGCAGGGTTCCTGGCAGAGTAATTGCTCAGTATATGCTTGTTGAGCTGAACTTATTTGCCTATCTTAGATGAACAGATTTGTAAAATGGAAAAAAAAGAAAGAAAGAAAAAAAGAAAGAAAGAATCAAACAAACAAACAAACAAGTTTCTACTCTTGAGAGGGAAATTGTAACACATAGTAAGAATGCTATAAACAAATTTATTTCAAATAATGAAGCATGTCTATTTATCTTCTTCTGGAATAACAAATTCAAAGTGCGCAAATTTTTCTTAATGAATGAATATAGCTAGCCTCCATAACCATTCTCATGAATGATATGCATGCAAATTAGTTATACTTACTATATGCCAGCCACTCTGATCAGCATTGGAGGTACAAAGATGAAGCAGACAAGGTCTCTATCTCTAAGAGCTCCAATTCTAGTGGGCTAGACATGTATGTAAACAAATAACTATGATGTAATGTGACATATTAGAGACATGTATAAAGTAATAGAACTAATTAGTTCCTTTGAGGAGGTATTTGTGTTCAGTATTAGGAAAAAGCTCTAAACACTTGATGTAAAACATGGCTTGAGGCTCAGATGATGAGTACAGATTCTCAGTTTAGATGAAACATGAGCGGCAATGTGATTGATGTGTTTAGGGAGGATACATTCAATAGAGAAGTATGGCTAAGCCAGCATTTCCAAAGTTTGTTGTGCTGAATACTAGTCCTATAAGATGCTTCTTTCAACAAAAATTTCCATGATTAAGTAAGTTGGAGTAATATTGACTAATTGTATTGCCATGTCATGCACAACATTCCACTTTCTGTTAGCAAGGCGCTCAGCACTACAGTCAAGTCCAAGGACACAACTAAACCAATCTCAAAATTCCAACTTTGAGGATTTGTTTACTGGGACTCTGTACCAGTTTCCAAATCCGTCAAGGTTTATTCAGGAGACAGAAACCATACCTGTTATTTTAACAGAGAAAATTTTAATACAAATTATTAATTAGGATAAGTTGTTAACTGAAAAAATAGCAAGGAACAGTAATATATCACAGAAATAGCAAATTCAGGAAGCGGCTAACCCCTCTAGGGCTGGGGGAACAAAGGGAAGAGTTTGGAATTATTAAAATTTAGGACCTTTGAAGAACATCTCTGTGGAGTCCCTCAGAAAACGGGGTGCTGTTCAGTTGGGATTGGTGTCTTTAAGGGGGGCATGATGAGGCTGATTAACAGGTATTTAAAATTGCAGATAGAGTATACGAGCACTACAGGACAACACCACGCAGTCTAACATACGTGTAATTGGAATCCCTAAAAGGGAACAGAGAGGGTTTGGGGCAGAAGAAACATTTCAAGAGATAAGGACAGAGACATTTCCAACAATAATGAAAGCATCAAACCACAGATCCAAGAAACCCAGGCAACTCCAATAACAAATTACCCCAAAATTTAGTGGCTTAAATCAACAAACATTTCTTCATGGTCCTATCACCCACTGTGGAGGAAGACAGAAGCCACTCTGCCTTAGTCTCTCAAGTCACATTGTCACTTCCATCTGATTCTGTTTGTTAGTAGCAAGTTACTGTGTCTGGCCCACACTCAAGGAAAGGAAAATTAGTTTCCACATCTCCCTTTCAAATGTGAAGGAGAAATAAAGATGTTTTTAAGTAACCAAAATGAAGATAATTCATTACCAGCAAACCTGCACTATAAGAAATATTAAAGGAAGTTTTTCGGGCAAAAGGACTGTGATACCAGAAAGAACTGTATATCTACACAGTGAAATGAAGATCTTAAGAAACGGTTAAAATAAAGTGATATATAGAAAACATGTTTTCTTTATTTGTCCTAAAGATATTACCTGTTCAAGCAAAAATAGTGGCAAATTTTGGGGTTTATAGCATATACAAAAAATTGAATGTGTGACAACAATCGCCTAAAAATTGGGAGGGAGAATTGTAAGCATATAGTTATACTGTATACTTGAACATGAAGCAATATAATATTATTTGAAGATAGATGGTGATAAATTAAAGATGAAAATTATAAGCCCTAAGGAAACTACTAAAACATTTTTAAAAGAAATATGAATAATAAGCTAATAATGGAGATATGAAGGAATCATAACAATAATTCAAAGGTGTCAGAAAAAGAAGAGAGAAACAAAGACAGGGCAAATAGAAAATAACTATCAAGGTAATAGATTTTAATCAACCATATCAATAATTACATTAAAGGTGAATGATCTAAACACAGCTTGACAGATTGATTACAAATTAAGATCTATCTATATGCTGACTAAAGGAACCCATTTTAAATATAAAGATGAAGATAAAAAACGATGGAAAAATATACTATACAAATACCAATAAAAATAAAGCCAGAGTGACTATTTTAATACGAGACAATGTAAATATCATAAGAGAAGTTTGTAATGTTAAAAAGGTCAATTCACTTAGGAGACATAACAATGCTGTTTGTGCACCAAAAACAGATCTTCAAAATATTCGAAGCAAAACTAATACAACTGAAAAAAAGATACAAATTTACAATTTGGAGACCTCAACACCCTTCTCTCAGCAGTTGGTAGAAGAAGTAGAAAAACTATGTGAACTATTAATTTTAGTAGAAGATAGACTAACTAAAGAAAATGGCTCATCCAAGGGAATAAAGGCACATTTTTCATTTCTTCTTGTATTTTTTATAGTTATTAATCACCCTTATTTATTTTTTAAATGCTTACCTTATATTAAAAATACATTTTCTTTGGAAAATCATATAAATCAAGCTTTACAAATTAAGTCCCACTTTACCTGACTTATATTTTAATTTCAGAGGTAGTTTTGTCTTCATTTCCAATTCATTTTCACAAGTCAGTGGTTCTTAATATTTAATGTTTAAGTTTCCCAATAAATGTACAAAATCTATATGAAGAAAACTGTAAAATACCTCTGAGACACTCAAAGTAGACTTGAACAAATTGAAAGACCTTCCACATTCTTGGCTAAGAATTAAATATCATGAAGTTGACAGTTGTAACCATATTAGTGTATAAAGTTAGTGCAATTTCAATAAAAATATCAACAAATATTGTTTCTGGAACTGGAAAGTTCATTTTAAAGTTAATACAGAAAAATAAACAAGAATAGTTAAGAAAATCTACATGTTATATCCTCCCACACAAAATGGTTATTTAGCTGTGTATAATTCTTTTAAAGAAACCAAAGAATGAAAAAAATGTATTTTTTTGTTAACCCACATATTCGTCATTTCTGGTGCTTTTCATTTCTTTGTGTGGAATTTCCATCTGGTATCATTTCCCCTTTGCTTGAAGAGCTTTTTTAAACTTTTCCTGTAGTGAAGCTCTGTTGGCAATGACTTCCCTTTGTTTTTTGTTTTTCTGAAAAATTATTTTGCTTTCCATTTTAATATATTTTCTGGGCAAAGAAAACTGCAGTCTTTTTCTCTCAGTACTTTAGAGATGTGTCTCCATTATCTTTTGGCTTGCATTGTGTCTCAAGAAGTCTGCTGTAATTCCTATCTTTGGTCCTCTATGCGTCTTTTTTCCTCTAGCTGCTTTTAACATTTTTCTTTTTATTGTTTTCAGCCATTTTGATTATGTTGTGCCTTGGCATAATTTTCTTATTTTTATTCCACTTGGGGCACATTGAGCTTCCTGGATTGGGTTTGTACTTCTCATAAATTTTGGAAAGTTTTAACTTTCATTCAAATATTTTTTTCTATCACCTCCTCTCTTTACCTTTGGGCACTCCAATTACACATATGTTAAGTAAGCTACTTGATAGTGTCTCAGATGTTTAGTCATTTTTTTTCCATTCTTTTTTCTCTCGGTTCTTCATTTTGGATAGTTTCTGTTGCTATGTCTTCAAGTTCACTGGCTTTGTCTTCTGAAGTGTTTAATTTGTTCTAATTCTCATCCAGTGCATTTTTTATTTCTTATATTGTAAGAACTCTAGAAGTTCCATTTGAATCTTGATTATATCCTCCATATCCTCATCATGGTCATGATTCCTCGTGTTTTCTTGAACATACATAGCATATTTATATTAACTATTTTAATATCTTTGTTAGTCACAAAATCTTTTATTTCTGGGTCTGTTTCTACTGAATGATTTTTCTTACAATCACATTTTTTATGAGTCATATTTTCCTAACTTTTTGGATTGCCAGATATTGTAAATTTTACAATATTTGTTTCTGAATTTTGAAGCATTAATTTAAATAGGATTTTATTTTGATATGCAATTAAGTTACATATAATCAGTTATATGCTTTTGAGGCTTATTTTTAAGCTTTGTCTTGGCATTTCCAGAGCAATCTTAGGTCAGGGCTAATTTAGCCCCACAACTAAAGTGATACCCATTCTGAGTGTTCTATGTAATGCCCCTTGCATTGCAAGAGCTTTCTATGGTTGTTGGTGAGAACACAATTTTCATCTCTGTGTGAGCACTGGGAATTGTTCTGCCTATTACTTTCCAGGCTTGGATAGTTTCCTCTCACACATACCTAGATTGGTACTCAACCACAGACTTGGGAGGACCCTGCTGCAAATCTTCAGAACTTGTTTTTTCTGCAGAACTCCCTTTTCTCTAGTACTCTGTCCCATAAACTCTAGCTGCATTGGCTTCTCAAACTCTGATTCACTGTCTCCTCAATCCAGTGAGACGACTAGGTTTATTTGCATTCTGTCTCTCTGAGTTGCAGACTGGAAACTGTCTATAGGCAATAAACTGGTGCAATTGTAGGGTTAAACTTATTTTGTTCTTTTTCTCAGGGATCACAGTCCTATGCTTCCTGTTATCCAATGTCTGAAAACAGTTGCCCTTTTTTTCTGTTTTTGCTTTTTTCCCCTAGTTGTTTAAGTGGAAGGATAAATCTGGACCCTGTTACTTCATCTTGCTCAGAGGTAGAGGTCTATCACTGCTTTTATTAGGCCTTTTGATTCCCTTATGGGTCATGCATTGATTTTAACACTACCACAGGTAACATCCTCCAGATTTGAGAAAGCCAAATTTGTGCTTAGCCAGCAGGAAAGCCAAACTTGTGTTATACCAGCAGGGCTACATTTTCATAAGGGTAGGGAAAGTGAGTTGGGCAAGGCACAGACAGTTTCCAGGTGTCCTTCACAATGGCTCTACCTCTTAATTTTCTACTATTCTGAAAAGTTTACCTCCTGACTTTGATTTAACACCATTTAAATGAGTGGTTCTGATACCAAATTTGCTTCAAGAGCTACAATTACAAGTTCACTTCTCTAAACATCTTAAAGCAAAGATCTGTGGGTGTTAAGCTTTCTATATTCTTTTATGTCTGAAAAGATTTTGTCATCACTCTTGTGTAATAGTTGGACTTGTCAAAGATTTCAAGGTTCAGGTTTTGTTATTTTATCTCAATAACTTGGAAGTTTTTTGTTTTGTTTTGTTTTGTTTTCTAGTGTTACTGATGAAAAATTTAATGACAACATTTTTCTCATTCCTTAACGTAGTACGTGTTTTCTCTACAGAAGCTTGATGATTTACTTTACTTTTCACAAGTTTCCTCATGAGCTTAGATGTGAGGTTTTTAAAAATTAATTTTGATTAGCATTTGATCAGTGTTTAAAATCTGAAGATAAGTCTTTTTAAAAATTTTCTGCCAAATTGTTAAGATATTGCCCACCCACCATTCTCTTTATTCCTTCCTCCTGAAAATATGTATCCTAAATGTCCCTTAACGTTTCTTTCATATTTTGTCATTTTATATCCCGGTGCTGGGAGCGTTTCTCAGTTCCATCTTCCTGCTCATGAATTTGCTTTTCATCTGTGTTTTCTCTGATATCTTGCCTATCTTCTGAGTTCTTTATTTTAAATATAGTTTTTTTTATTTCTAAGATGTTTAATTGGTTTTTTTCTTAACTGTTAGGATAATGTGTATGTTTTATCACCTATTTTTGTTTGCTTGTTGATTTCCTCCTTTATCTCTTTGAAAATATTACATGTAACCCAGACTTCTATATTCTGTCAAACATGTGCTGGCCAATATCTCCCTTGGATTGTATGGGGATGATTCCACCTACTTCATAGAGTTGTGAATATGAAATTACATTTAAAAAGTCTTTTTTCTCAGAAGAGTGATTAAACATACAATAAGCCTACCATTCTTTTTAACCACATTTCTCAAGTTATTTGATTATATTCCTTTCTTTGATTCTTATTGATATTCCCATCCTTACCTCTTCTATTTTCAGCCATCTATTACTTTAAAATGCAAGAAATGAAAAGTGAACCTACAAGGTCTGACAACTAGGTCCGTGAACCTTGTTGCAACGATGTTACTAATGTTTTCTGATATCACAGGGATTATTCATTATGAATTTGTACTAACAGGACAACACAGTTAACCAAGTTTACTATTTGGAAATGCTGAAAAGGCTGCGTTAAAAAGACGACCTGAACTTGTCACCAATAATTCATGGCTCTTGCATCACGACAATGCACAAGCTCACAGGACACTGTCTGTGAGGGAATTATTAGCCAGTAAACAAATAACTGTGTTGGAACACCTTCCCTATTCACCTGATCTGGCCCTCAATCACTTTTTTCTTTACCCAAAGATAAAGGAAATATTGAAAGGAAGACATTTTGATGACATTCAGGACATCAAGGGTAATACAATGACAGCTCTGATGGCCATTCCAGAAATAGTTCCAAAATTGCTTTGAAGTATGAACTAGACACTGGAATCAGTGCATGGCTTCCCAAAGGGAGTACTTTGAAGGTGACTGTAGTGATATTCAGCAATGAGGTAGTAGAACTTTTTCAAAGATGAGTTCATGAACTCAATTTTCCTATCTTGTATCATTCATTCCTTTTCGCAATTGTTTTCCTCTCCCATTTTTAATGGTTTCTAACTAGAGATTATACAACATCCTCCCAGATCAGAAGGGGGTCTCTTGGTGTATCTCCCTGTTGACTAGCAGCAGTTTTTCTTATACTCTACATTTATTTAAGGGAAGTCTAAACCTATATCCTGTGTTAATAAACTGGCTCATTACACCTAGTTGTTCAGGTGATTACTCTTCATCTCTTTTCTCAATTATGCAATACCTTTATTGAGTTAATGCAGCTAAAATGCTAGCATGCTGTCCCACGCACCTAGTGAGTTTGAGAACTCACTCAGTAAAGTTGTTTGCTACTATTATTATTACTATCTTTATCTTTTTGAGAAGAGAATGATAAAGTTGATGATATTCTTTAAATATCTCATTATACTACGATAGCAACTACGTACATGTTTTCTTTCTTCACCGGAAAACATAATAAGAGAGAACGCAAACTGATTTGAGGGCTTCTATGTTTAAAATTTAAGAGAGATGCAAGGAAAACGTTGTATAGATTTTTAAGGACTGTAAAAATAAGATTTTCTCAAAAGTAATTAGAGTGCCTATATAAAATAAAATCCCTTCTGATCCTGTGCCTTCTTCTAGTATTTCATAAATGTAGTCTTTTAATCTATCCGAAGAAAGGATTCTGAAATACACACAAAAACGTTTTGAACATGAAGATATCTAAAATGTCTTTCTATTTATACATGTTAAAACCATAAGTATCTTATGTTGTTATTCAAATAATATTTAAAGTGGGAAAATGCTTGTTCTAATATTAGAAGAAAAAAATGGGATAATAAAATGTATGTGGAGTGTTAATTCAAATACTGGAATAGATTAATAGCAAAAAGACTGAAAGGAAATTCAGCAAAATATTAACTGTGATTGGTTTAGAGTGATCTTTGTATGTTTTCCTGTATTTTAATTTTCTGCAGTGACCATGAATTGCTTGAATAATCAAGGAAATAGAAAAAAATCCATGGGCTAATATTAGCTGCATGACTTAACGTACAAGTTGTTCAAATAAATTGTGATAGATCACGTGAAATCATGTTGTAAACTATAAACTGAAGTAGCAAGACAAATTATTGTTATTATCAATAACTGAAGGGTCATAGAATTCATCTTTTGAACTCTCAGATGGAGAGCTCTCTTTTCGGCCCATTTCATCTAATTTATTTTTGTCACTACAAATGGGGTTCCAAAACACTTGGAAAATCTCCCTGAAGATAATAAACTGTATTATCTATTTTGTTATTACTTTAAGTTATTACAGTGATGATAATAAACAAAACGCTTCAAGCTGGGTTTACCTTCTGTCCTTACACCCAGGCAGCAGCAACATCTGTCTCAGAAATCAATTAAACAAGCAAACAAATAAATAAATAAATATTGGAATTTAAAATACAGTTTTACAAACAACTTTTTCCAAAAGGTGAGTTATATCATGGGCCAAAAAAAACCAAAAAAAACAACAACCGCAATTTACATGAACAAATGTATGCCTATTAAGCAACACATTAACTGCAAGTGATTTCATATGTAGATTACCTGTAATTTGAATGCAATTTTCTAAATTTTTTTAATGTGAGTAGTTCCAAAAGTTCTTTGGTGTTTAATAACATGTGCTATTATTAAGACAGTTGTTAAAGTGCAGGTATTTTGTTCAGTGCATGACCCTTTCAAGATACTGCCGAAGAGAATGCTGTTACTTACAATTGACGATAACTATTTCTGGACTTCCTGGCTTCCTCCTCTGACACTTTGGAAGGCAATGGAGATCCAGCCATGAACAGGCCAGGTACAGACCCATCCTTGGGTTGTATGGAGTCTAACCACACAAGTAGTGAACCCCGTCCTATCCTGAGACATTTGGAGTTCCCAAAGGAAAAGATATTCTACATGCTTAAAGAGCTTTAGAGTTCTTATCCTCTTCAATGGTGTTTTCCTGACAACTACATAACAGCTCCTATTGACCATTTAACCTGGGTTCCTAAAGAGAGGAATTGAGAACAACCAGAGTCTGTCAGCTTCTTTCCATCTAAGACTAGGAACCCATCTAAACTGAGGAAAATCCAAGTGTCAGAAAATTGATTTAAAATAAAAGATACTAATTCTGCCATAGAGTTTTAGAATTGTGATATATTCAATTATATCATTTTTGAATAAGCTAATGCTGTTTGCCATATTTTCTTGTAGTCATTTCAAATAGGTAGATACAAGGGCTGTGCAAATTCTGACTAGATGAGCAGCATAAGTGAACATGGTAGTAGCTCAATCAGTGGAGACTATTCTTTAACTTGTGTAGATTTAATGTCCTCTGAAAGGGTCTTCCATTTATTCAAAAAAAGAATTTATAGATTTTATGGGATTTTCAAATCTCACATTAGAAAAATAACTATATTTAATATTAATTTTATAACATTGTATTTAACCTTTGTATAGTTTTATGAAAATTTGTGATAGGAGTTTATCATTAGAGGACTCTTCTGTGAATATTCTGATATAAATGAAACAATTCTAAAACAGGTTTATTAATGACACAACTATTTCACAAGTCATGTTGGAATGCGATTTTAGAAAAGGACATGAATATACTAATTCATTTTTTATGGGTTTAAGAATATGGGGGAAATATGAAACACCACATTATTTGGGGGAGAGATGGCTTACCTTTAGTAAAATGAGAAACTCCATTTTACATTTATTAAATCCCTACCTCTCTGCCATGCCAATCCTCACCGTCAATCATAACCCTACCCTTATGTGTTTCCCTGATCCTTTTCCTGTACTATAGAGAACTTTGTTAAAATAGTATTCTTGGAGAAAGTCATACCACTATGTGTACTGTGGCCTACTGCGAAATCAATCTATCCTACTCCACCTGGGTTCTCATTCCTGCTTGACAGTCTTGCTATTGATCTCCCATTTATTCCCTAACACACTTCCCTTCACAGGTACTTCAGGTCTCTCTGCTTACACATCTAATTCACTACTTACCCTTTCCATTCTCACCAGATAATAATCATCCTACTTTACTGAGAAATTCAGATAACTAGTTGTGCTTTCTCATTTTTCCTTTTCTCTACCTTAAAGCAGCAAACTTTTGTTAAGTATCAACCATGTGCCAGGCACCATGCTTGTGTCAAAAGTGATAGAGCTGATTGAGCTTTGCATGCACCACATCTAGTACAATCCCTGGCACACAGTGGGTGCTCAATAAATGTTGAAATGAATGTATGTATTCACGAAAAGATAGGTCTGGAGGCTGAGATACTTTAGAGAGAGAAGGGAGAAAGCATGGAAACACACACAATAGATTTTGTGACCTTAGATGTTCTTTTTTAGTAAAGAGGATTGGTCCTATCGCTAAGGAAGAGGTACTTTTTATTTCCAAGGCTAAACTCATAGCATTCCTTTCTGCTTCCTCTGTGAATTTGATTTGATTCTCTCCAAGGAGGGAAACTTCACTACAACTACGCTCCCCTCAAAGAAAACCCATCATCACCATCAACAACTAAAATTCTGACTCTGCCGACTATAAACATCCTATTTTTATACTTCCCTTTTGCATAAGTGGTCTGCAAATTACTACAGTATACTCATTTCTTTGGTACCCATGTTGCCCCCCTCCCCTTGCATTCATTTTGTCTGTTTTATTACTCTCACCTACACCAACTGAAATCTTACCTATTTCTTAAGACTCAGCTTAAGAGTCACCTATCCCACCAAGCCTTCTCTGGCCCATGTAACTGGAAGCTTCCATGAGAGAGCCAGCATAGTCTGTGCTGCTCCTATGACATACAGCCTAATCTGCCTTCTATGCAATGCCATGGATTTCATTTTCATAACACAATCACGGTTCAATAAATATTGGTTAAACGAGCATTGATAAATTAAATATCTTAAATGGGGATGGCAAAAAAAAAGCTAAAGTTATCTTTTTACAAAATGAACTTTTTTCTATAATCACTCTAATGAACAATTCATTTCAAATGCTATTTCTGTTCATGTCTTGCTACTAGAATGAATGAAATTATCAGCAACTTGGCTAGCTTTTGTCTTTAGCTAGGAGGATATTATTAGAAATGGTGATATTAGTGATGATAATATAACCTTAGTTCCCTCCCTCTATTGTGGGAGGATACTAATGCCTTAATATTACATGTGTTATTAAAGTCTCAGTTTTTCCAATGAAATTTCAAGGGAATTGCAGGTCACTTCAGAAAGACTGGTTTCTGAACCAATTCCAAAGTGGATTACTTAAGACTACAAATGGGGATTTCTGGTTTGCTTTCAAATGGTTCTGATAGTCTTCATTTTGTCATGTTTTGCAGATGGTACTGGTTATCACTGTACTTTATCAAATAGCATCCCCATCCAACTGAGAATGAAGAGGTTCTTGGATAAAGAACTTGCAAAAATCAGGTACAATAATAAAGTCATGAATGGTTCTTGGAATTTGCTTAAATGAAATGCTGCATCTAAGTGCAACGTAAGTGCAAATCTTAGCCATATAAGATCATTATCATAAAGTAATCATCACAATTAAAAAAACTCTAATTGAATCATTATTCTTTCCAAAAGATCAGAATTCTAAGAATACTTCTCAGAAGCTCTCAAACTTAATATGGAGCAGGAAATATTGCAATGAGTCCTCAAGAGTGACAAATAAAAAACAGTTGTGCTGTTCTTTCATTATGCTTTTTAATCATTTCATTATTCATAACTGTATAATACTTATGTGTGGTGAATAATGTAGTCATAGGGGAATGTATCTGTCAGCATATTGGTATATAAAAATGAATAAAAATAAAAACAAAATAAGCATACTCAGTAGGTTCTCATATTTGCAACTTTAGATATATAGTATTTTTTAAACAAATACTGGTATAAGAAAAATAAATTTTAAAACTGTATATTTATGCCATAACTATATAAAATAATAAATAAAGTTTTAAATAATGTATATTTACGCCATAAGTAGGTAAAAGCTTAAGTAGATTAGTAAAGTCAGATCTCTGATTTCTTATTCTGACTCCCTGGAAAATACCAACAGCAAAATGATACCCAAAATATGCATATCATTTAGCAGCTTCACCTACAAGGACACCAATGATATTTTAATATTCAATTAGAAATTAAATTTAATATTCAATTAGAAATTAAATTTCTAATTGAATATTCAATTCGAAATATTATACATAATATTTCTAATTGAACAATAAAATATCATATATATAAATATATATATCATATATATATAAAGGTATCATATATATATGAAAGTTATGGAAATTTACCCCTAAACTTAGCGGTGGTTAAGATTTTAGTGGAGTTTGTGATCAGTATAATTCCAAAATAATATGCAGACTTTGAAGGTATGATGGATACCAAAGAGGAGAAAGATAAGGAATTGCAAACAGCAAGAAGCTATTTGAAGGATCTATTGAGTTTGATTCTTCACCAAGAAAGGAAATGCCTAACCTTATATACTTCTGGATCATATTTGAAGATGCTTTAATTTAGCCAGTCATTCTGCTTATCAGTCTTCTCTTGATATTCTCTTGATATCTTCATATTCTGAGTCCTATCTTGACCTTAGTAAGCTATTATATCAGGCAGCTAGGACAGGCTATGTTGCAGTAATAAATCTTAGTGTCTTAAAACAAGACAAGTTTGTCTCTTGCTCCTGTTACATGTCCATCTTGAATTGCGGGGGACTCTGCTATCCTCATTTACAGACCCTGGCTGAGGAAGGTGCTCCACCTCCGTTCTTCCACAATTACTGCAGAAAGAAAAAAGTAAAATGGCAAATAGCAAAACTATTAAAGCTTCTCCCTAGAAGTGATGTTTGTCACTTCTGATCACATTAATTGACTAAAGCAAATCAGATGGCCGTGCTAACTTCAGATGGAGTCAAGAACGGCAATCCCCTTATTTGCTCAGGGAGAGGAAAACCAGAAATCTTTAGTGCACTAATGAGTTCCACAGCGACCTAAAAAATATTGGAGATGGCAACTCTTCTAATTCATTGTCTGTTCAAGCCATATTTGAGTATGCGTTTCTTTTCTAGCTGTAGAACTAGAGGGATATCAATGGATGAAAGCTTTCTTCAAAGACTGAATGTGAGAGAATATTATATGGAGCATTAGGATAAACTGTTCTATTCTTCACTCATTTGTTTATGGATTCGTGGTTTTCTATTGCCCCCATGGAGGCTATAATTTGTGATTATAGGTCTGGGCTTCATGAAATAGCTGGAGGATGAGGCAGACTATCATATCATTCAAGTAAATGGTGATAGGCCACATGACAAAGTAACAAGGGCAGATGAAATTAGGTGAAAGGTCAGTGTTGAATAGCGTGAGTTAAGTAAATTTCCTTGAAAAAGGTATACCATTAGATGAACACGAAATATTAGATTTATATTGGTAGAAAGAAGGAAAGAGAGTATTTCTAGTAAAAAGACAAAACAACTAAGAGGCTAGAAATGGGAATGAGCAAGGAAGAAGCAGAGATGAAGTTTGCTCAGCTGGTGTAAAGGGTGAGCTTCGAGGTTGAAGTGGCACATTATGATCACTTTTCTATGAACTTGAACACAAGGCTAAAACACAAGACCTGATGGGCAACAGTGAGAAACTGTGGATTCAACCAAAGCCAGAATAAAAGAGCGTTTTAAGTTGTAGGAGTTTTTAGGATACACTTAAAGAAGAAATTCCTAAGAGATTATGTGTTGCCACAAAAAATCTTGAGAAAGCTGAAGACGGGATTCTTCTTAGACCTTAAGGGGCTTTAATCTGATTGAGGAGATAGACTACGCTTTTGAGCTATAAGTAGTCTTTAGTCAAAACTTTCAAGTATAAATTAGGTCACTGGTGGAAACTCTTTCCCTAGAAATAGTAATGAAAAATAGAACTCTAATTCAACTATCCAAAAAAGTTTTGGTTATTCTATGTGGAGATAAGAGGTTGATTTAACTGTTACAGTGATAAAACACATGCATATATCATAAAATATAAATATGTACATATGCTATCTAACAAAAGAGCATATTGTGTTTTCAAATCATGAATTAATGAAAATTTATTTTGTTCATAGGAAAAGCATGGTCTTTAGAAGGAGACAGATCTGGGTTCAAATCCAATCTCTACAACTTAGAGGAGTAGGGAAGGTTAAACTACTCTATACTCCAGCACCTCAGTTTCCTTATCTGTAAAATGGTGATAATAATTGTATCTACCTCAGAGAGTTGTTCTGAAGATTAAACAATAAAACATATATAAAGTACCTAGCATATCATAGACATGGTAGCAATAATGGCAATGATTATATATATAAGCAATTACTAAATATTATCAAATTGAACCAAATTTAAGAAATGGTTCCTGTCTTTATATTTGTAGGGATTATAAATTAATAAATCCTAATTTACTAAAGTTTTATTAACTAAAGTAAGCCTCAAGTTTTGTTTTTATTCTAAAAATAATAAAATAAGTAATAAAGAAGAAAACATTTAAGTCAGAGAATGCAGTGTTATCCTTCTAAAGTGTTCATGACCCTTGATTGGTTTTGTTCCACTTAGCAGATGTTCTCTCTTCCCACTCCAAGTGCCAAAACTTTCAGGAGTGACTACTTCCCAAAACTCTTTGTGGTAAACAATGCAGTTGTATTTTACAGATGAGGAAACTATACAAAATAAGTAGCATTCAAGAAGTTAGTTGAAAAAGTAGAAATTTAACTCATGGCATTTGGTTTATACACTGTGTTGATTTTGTTGTTCTCCAATCACCTGGTCTTATAGAGAAAAAGTTAGTTATGAGTACATCAATCTTCAAATTGTATCTCATGGACCATATTTAGACAATCTAAGGTCCCTGAGGATTTAATCACTTTCCAAAACTGTGTTCCTGGTTCTTTCCTCAGGTCTGCCCCATACTTTGAGTATAAGGGCTCTGAAAGTATGGTAATTTGTAAAACGGAAATGAAGAAATAATATGGAAATTTATATTTAACAACCTTAAAGTAGTAATCATGAAATTTTAGTTTGAAAATATCTAATTAAATTTTAATTTAATTTTTAATTTGAAAATGTCCATGTATATACTAATGGGGCCATTGGCTTCCTGGACTATTGATGTCTGGTATTTCCTCTGACTGGGTAGATCAGTACAATGTTCTTAGTCTAAGCAAATATGAAGAAATGAACAGTGGTAATTATGCTTCTAAAGTGTTTTGGTGGTTCCTCAAGAGATGGTCCAGAGTTCCAGCTCTACTGGAGAATCATTCACCCCATCACCACTTTGATATTATTGATCGCCAATCTTGAAATGGACATCTGCTAAGTGGAACAAGGTGTGTGTGTGTGTGTGTGTGTGTGTAGAAAAAAATCAAAGGTGGCCAAGTAAATTCTTTGTGGCTCAGTTGGACCAGGTAAGTATTTTAGCATTAGTGTATGAAGGGGCTTTGGGGCAAATGCATTTGACAAGCCACTGAGGAAAAAAAAAGACCTTTATTATTAGACATGACTGATGTTATGTCATACAAACAAACAAAATCCACCCCCTGAAAAAATAAAGAGAAAGGGAAAGGAAAAAATTACCACAGCTAAAATCATAGGTTTTGTAAATGTTCTGCTGTTTTATAATTTTTCAGTTGAAACTACAGTTTCCTTTTTCTTCTTTCTACTTTTATACACACAGCCCAGAAGATGGACATTTGGCAAGCCATAATAGACTGCTCCTTTCCCAGGTATCTCGTGCTTGTTTCCTTTATCTGTGAATAGGAAATGGCTTAAAGGCACCTGTGTGACGAAGGTCCCAGGGGCAGCTGCCTGACTAGTGAATGCCTGATTATGTGTTAACACGCTTTGTCAGATATTGGCAGAATCTGTTCTCTTCTTTTGCCTTTTCAGCAAGGGTACCATTGACAGGCTGGCTACCCATTTATAGAAATGTTGTCCATCAAACTGTGAGGAAGGACAATAGTGTTTTTCTGTGACCAGTGACTGTGGGAAACTTTTCTTTGGCTATTCAGGCAATTTTTGTAGCTTGCTCTGAAGAGGAGAGACCGATGAGTGCAAAAAGTACAATTAAGCAAAGCCAGACTTCAATTGAAGGCTCTCGTGTAGTCTGCTGTTCTCATTTTTTTTTTTTTTTTTAATTTAGAGGGGGGAAAAAACCCTATGGGTTTTCACATTTCTGTGTGGCATTCAGCAGGGGGCTATTACAATCCTAAATTTTTTTTTCTAGACCACCTAATTCTAAGTTAAAATTAAATGTAATGAGAGCCACTTGGAGTTCTGAATATTTTAAAGCATAATTCCCACAGAAGGGATTCGACCTAAACTGCAGTGAGCATCAGTTGGCTAATTATAGCTGCATTTTATATTACAGCAGGTGTCAGATGCAGTCATCTCAATAAAGTCCACATAATACTCTGGGAAATAACAAAGACTTTTCTTTGAATGTGGGTACTAATTTCTGCTAGGTGTCATATGAGCCTTGATACTTCTCACTGGCATTAACAAGAGCACTGCAGCACTCAGAAATGCTTTTTGCTTGGGATGAATTGATACTGTAAAGCACTTACCAGTCAGACTTGGCAGATGTCAGTAGTTAATACTAATGTTGCAGAGGTTGGAATATAATGCAAAGAGTCTTATGTAAATACTCTTAGATGATGGGCTGGTTTTGAGAAGGCGCCTGAGCACTGCCCCAACTCACTTAATGAAAGTTAAATAGATAGCAGTGGGATATCTGCATTTACTTTGGCTCCTGCTTTCTTGCAAGTCCTCCAGAAGTGAAGGGCAGATGGTAAGGCAGTAAACTAGGTGAACAAAATACACTGGACTTAGATAAGTAAGGACTTGTTATGCTCACTGTACTCGTACTTTTCGTGAACTTGTTGGGTGATTCAAATTACTAAAGTGATAGAGAGGGCAAAAGCACGCCTGAAGATAATGACTCCTGTGCATATCCAACAGATAAAAAATAAATTTAATTTAGAAAATATGTCTGCAGTTGAAATATATTTGGACAATGGGCTAGGCAAAAGGCATGGCACTTTAAAATCATGACAGTTGTTCTGCACTGCTCCATTCTTCTAGGAGATTTACAGTTTATCCAGCCTATTGTAGTCACATTGGATCATAGCAAATGAGATCAAAATGGAGTACCTATTAAAATCTTATTACAAAATACCAACTGAGGTATGACAAATGTGAACTCTTTACACACATCCCACTCCGGCATCAACACTGTTTATTTTTAAATCTACTTCAGAGCTAACAAAGCAAAGGCAGTTGTCCTTAATTATAATCCCCCAAATCAGCTTTGGGTTCTCATTTTGGCAAGTTACAGTGTATGTACATCTCATAGCAAACCCTGTAGGGTGCTGTCAGCAATTAGGCAGGACTTCAAGGAGTTTTCACATTCATTGAGCATTGATTTAACCCTGACTGAGCACTGGTACGAGCAAAGCACTGTTACGCCCAGCAGTGAAATCTCAGATGAGAAAGAGGACGTGATGTTTGTCTTCAGTGTGCTCACTATCTGTTCACGAAAGTTACGTCCCTCATAGCTCTTTTGAAGATTTCTGTTAATTTTCATTTAGGTCAGATATGTCTGTGGATTTTGATAAAGTCCAGGATTTATTGTGGAATAGTGTGAAAAGTCACAGAGAAGTTACTACAAAGGAACACAGGTAATCTAATAACAATTGCTTGCTTAGAGTACTCAATAATGTTCAAGTGTTTTTAATACTTAAAGACTCAGTGGTGGATAATAATTTTTATTTCTTATTTTTATTACATGAATGATATCTTTATTTATTATAGAAAATTTAGGAAACACATATAAGATACAAAAAACTAATCCATAATTTTACTACCAAGACTCAGATGACATTATTAATATTTTGGTATGTATGGTGTTTATTCTTTCTTCATATATGAGTGTGTGTGTGCGTGTGTGTATTTAGTGTTTAATACATTAAATATATATAAATGTATATTTACATTTTAAATAATGGGATGATACTATTTTGTAACTATCTTTTAAAACAAACCTTATAAGCTTAGAATATCATTTTATAGTTTTATATATTCTTCCACAACATAATTTTTACTGATTACATAACATAGTGCATGGATATGCCATATTTTATTTTTAAATTTACTGTTATTGTACATTTAACTTATTTTCAAATTTTTGTTGCTATAAACCACACTGTAATGAACACTCTAGTAGCTAGATTTTTTTCTAAGTTCATAATAATTTGCTTATTACTGGTAGTGGACATGTTGGCTCTAAGGACATGTGCAATTTTTAGTTAAAGCTACAGATTTTAAGACATTTTTCATAAAGAAGAAATATATCTTTAGTAGGAGATTCTTTAGTGTTTTCCATCTAGATGTGAGATTTTAATTGTTGAAAGATTTTAAATAAAAGTCAAGAGTTTAGTTTAAAATGCTAAACTGTGAATAAAATAAGATTTTTCTGTCTAACTAGGAAATTTATCAGGTATTATTAGTAAACAGGTGGCTTCTGTAGTCATGAGATTTCAATAAAACAGGATCTATCCAATGAACTGCAAACATGCGGTGCCTGGCAGCACACTGTGAATATCCGAGGTACTGTGGCCATTATTTATGTGGAAAGGTATGTATTTAAACATTCCATATGTAAAGAGTTCTGGTGCACATCGAAATATTATGTATGTATGTGTTGATTAGTATTGTGCCATTAATATTTAAATTGAGTGAAAAGGCTATTATTCTTGGACTTCCTCCACTTTAAACCATCCAGTTTCAACTGGCCTTCACTGTGGCTTATACATCCTTTGGTACATCAATACTTACCGTGTTTCACGTAATCATTCTGAGCCTTCTTCATTCTCCCCCAGGCTAATCCAAGAAGATTCTTAAGAACCAGAGAAAGATTAAAGCTGCTAATTTCTATGTTTTGCATTGATAGCAAAATAATGTGTATTTTGATTTAATAGAAAATTAGGGGTAGTGAGAGATTTTGGTAATATTAGGCTTTAACTTCTTTCCAAGTAGAGTACTGCGACTATAATCATTGAACTGAAAGACGTGGGAGAGGTTAGCTGATCGTATTAATCCTGCAACTAACCCTCATAGAGAGCTGAGACATTCCTACTTTGAAATACTTTTAGTTAAGTATCTATGTCATATGTTAGTAATGCATTCCATAATTTAATATAGTCTCTCAAATCCCTTAAGTTATTTCATGTAGTAGACACATGTTAAGATAGTGGCCGGATATTTGGCCATCCTACCGTAGCCTGTCTGGGCTACCTGTCTACTTGCTTTTAGGGAAACCACCTCTCCCCTCACCTCTAGACGTTAGTGAGTTTTCACAGCTTGGTCTGCTCATGGAATGAGTAACATACCCTGAGATACACTCCCTGAGGAGCAACGTCAGAGGCTTAGCACTGTGGGGGAATATAGAATTCACTAAAGTAATCCAACCAGTCCAAATAAACAAATAACAAAAACAAACCCCAGAGGGGGAGGTAAGTTTTATGTAATCCTTCTCCCTAGACATGATCATTGATCCAGGGGTGGGTAAAATACCCAAGCAGGGCCTAAGAAAGCCTTCCCTGGCATGTTTTATAATGGGAGATACTGGGTAAGATTTCTCTCTTCTTTATTTGAGAAGATCTGAGGAGGTGAACTTAGGGCTGCTGGAAGCCATGTCCCCTACCCCACACAGAATCTGCCTGCAATGGGAGAGAACAAAGCTACATGGGAGAGAGGGACAGAACAGGAGGCAAAGAGTGAGATGGGAAACCAAGAGAGAGAATGCATGCAGGAAACAACTGACCCATCTGATTCTAGGTGTCACAAAGGCCAGTTCAGCACCTCTATTCTTGTGTTATGGGTATATATAAGCCACTTACATATTTTTTTTCTTTATGAACTAATTAGAATTGGGGTTCTTTTACTTTCATAGAGAGTCTTGGATAATAACATTTTAAATTTGTTTCTTATTTGTGTACCCTCAGTGAAAAATCTCTAGCGTTTACAGTGAAAAATTAAAAGTGGGTACTTCCTCCCAGAGCTCTTAGTAGAGAACCAAAGAAAAATATCGACAGAATTCACACTTGAGAGTTCACACATGACAGTCCATAAAACCTTCTAATTTTTGTTTTAGTGACTATGTAGTTCTCATTTTAATTTCAGCTTTCAGGTTAATTAATCCTGTCATTTATTCTATAATCATTTGTTGATGTTTTCCTATATGCAAGGGACAGTAGTAAGTACTGTAGAGGAGTAAATAAAATAGCCCTCCTACTTTGAAGAGGCTTCCAACTTGGTAATAATCATGATAGCAAATACTCATGTATCTGGGGCATTCATTGTTCTAAGTGTTTAATACATTTAATCCTCACCACAACCCTATGAAACAGAAGTTATTATTGCCTCCATTGTATGAATGAGGAGATTGAACCACAAAGGTTATGAGTAGCTTGTCCATTGTCCCACAGCTAGTTGATGGAGCTGGGATTTAAATCTGAGCCCAGGCTTTTAACCTCTACTCTGCTGACTCCTCTGGTAGTAAAGACTGCAAGTATAACGAGAAGTCTTCATATAAGAAAGTAAAGTGTAGTCATCCATTCAAATTAAGCTTTTTATATAGCAAGTTTCAGAAGCAGCAGATCTTAATTGTACCTGTATAAAATGAATCTATAAGTTGTTCAAGTATTTACATATGCAGAAACACAACATGGAGATAAATAGCTTTATTTACATGTTTAGCAATTAAAGCGTCTCCTCATGAACACAAACTTCTGTAGTGTTTTCTGACATTTAACCACTTTTTCCCTGATTCCAAAAATGATATTTATTTTTAATATATAGAAAATGTAGGAAATCTTAAAAATCCCCCATAATTTCAGCATCAATATATACCCATTGATAATATTTATTATTTAGTTCATGGTATAATCTTATAATTTTTATTTTTGTTAGGTAGGACAATAATACCAGTAAATCCTATTTCTCTATTTCACCAGGTATGAAAATGTTGATTTTAATACATCTTATAAAGTTTCTATTCTAATTTAGCTTTAAAGGTAAGCTTTTCAGTATTGGTTTTTTTGATCATTTACATTGAAATTGGTTGATGTAATGTCTAGCTGAATTAACGTAATTACTGTAAACTAAGAGTATGCACTAATTGTACACCTCACAGCTATCACACCTCATTTAATTCAGTGCCTATTGCTGGATATCCACAAGCAGGGCAAATAGGCCACTTCTTATTTGATGAGCACCAATCAAATTTCTTTTCTTCAACAAATAATTCTCTCTACCTCCTGTTGGAAATATTTTTTAAAAATTGAAGGTGTTTGAGTTTTAAGAATTCATTATTAAAATGTGAATATTATGGAATCTTAGTAATCCTAACTAGTATCAACCAATGTCATTTTAGCATGTTAACCAGAGTTAGGTGGGCTACTATTCTGGAAAGGAAACAAGTATCTAGGAGTGAGGAGAATGAGAATGAATGGAAGTTTAATAGTCAAGTGGCCTGGTTTCAAATCCTCCCTTGAATACGGCCTGATTGTATTCAACTTCTCTGTACCTCAGTTTCCATATCCAGAGAGGAGGAGATGCCCCGCCCTTATGGTCCCTGAAGGAAGCTGCCATGAAGTAAGTGGCCATGTTGTAGAAGCTCACATTGCAAGGAACTGTGGACAGCCTCTAGGAGCTAAGGGTGGCTTCCAAAAAGAAATGAAAGCCTCGATCCTGAAGCAGCAAAGAAATGAAATCTGCTAACAACCTGAGGGAGCTTGGAAGCAGATATTTCCTAGTATAGCTTCTGATGAGACCACAGCAGTGGCTGACACATTGAATTCAGCCTGGTGAGACCCTGAAGCATAGAACCCACTTAAGCCAGGTTTGGACTCCTGATCCACAGAAACCTTGGAATTATAAATATGTGTTGTTTTAAGCTGATAAACTGTGGCAATTGTTAATCAGTGTAGGAAACTACTGTAGTTATGAAAGTCAATTAAAGACTGAGAAACTGTTCCAGATTAAAGGAGAGTAAAATGGTAGACAACTAAATGCATTGCATGATTCTGAACTGGATTGTTTGGACAACTGGGAAAACTTGAATGGAATCTGAGAATTAGACTGTACAGAGTATCAAAGTTATTTTCCTGATTTTGATGGTTATTTTGCAGTTAAGTAGGAGGAAATGTGGTAGTAAATAAACATTGAAGAATGAAAAAAAGAATTGTTAACAAAGGTGGTGTTTTCTCCACTTTGCCTAACAAGATTGACCACTTTCCTACTTAATTTAAGAAAGGAAGCATTACTTCCTTCTATCTTTCTCCTAATGGTTAAAAAAGGGGATAAAATAGAGGGAATTAATATTTGCTGATTAATTACTGTGTGCCACAACTGTACTATCCACCTCACATGAATTATCTAATCTATCCCTTACAACACATGCTAAAGTAAATATCATTATCCTTAGTTTATAGATCAGGTAGATTGGATTATCATGCCCAATTCTTCACTGCCTGCTTTCAACACCTCCTACAAAAGTAGGTAGAGTATATTTCCTCACCCTATTGATGTTGAGATCAGTCACGCAACTTCCTTTGACCAAAGGTATGTGGGCAGAAGTGATGTGAACGAAGGATTAAATGTGGTTGTGTGAATTGTTTCTTTCTTGTGCTTCTACTAGTTACTATGAAAAGAACCTGCCTGCCTAGCTAGTATTCTGAGGAGAATGGCGAGAAACATAAAGTAGATTTGAAACAAATTCAAAACCTGGAGTCAAGCCATGCCAAGCCAATCCTGGCTGAGCCCATCAGAATCAAATCTGCCCCAAAACTTGGTATACAAGAAATATATGCTTATTGTCATAAACCATTGAAATTTTGGGGTTATTTGTTACATAACTTTATTGCAGGAATAGCTGACTTAAATACTGGCTCAAATTTATACTCTCAGTTAATGGGTCTGTCAAAAACCTATCCTCTTTATTACTTTATACAACTACAACTCAAATAAGACTATATGAGTTTGTGAATTTGCCACCATGCACTTACATTGGCAGCACTGTACAAACAGCTCGGTAAGGTTTCATAACCTTGGTATATCAGTGTCTCACAGCTGTGTTCCTGTCAATGTGTGGCAGTGTCTTGCTGAGTGGCGTTCATTATTGTTGCTGCATGTTTTTGTGTGCCATCGTGAAAATGTCTGAGCTTGAATTAGAGTAACAAACAAACATTAAATTTGTTGTTGAACTTGGCAAGAGTGAAGTGAAATCAGGGACATGTTAGTTCAAGTTTATGGGGATAATGCCATAAAGAAAACGGCAGTGTATAAATGGATTAAACGTTTTTCTGAGGGGAGAGAATGCATCACTGATGAAGAGAGGTCAGGGTGCCCAGTAACAAGCAGAACTGGTGAAAACATTGCAAAAATTCATCAAATTGTGCGTCAAAATCATCGGCTGACTGTGAGAAGCATAGCGGACCAAATAAACAGTGATAGAGAAACAGTAAGGAAAATCTTAACTGAAAATCTTGGCATGAGAAAGGTGTGTGCAAAAATGGTCCCGAAGGAAGGAGCTCACAGATGAACAAAAGCAAAGGAGAGTCGAAGTTTGCCAAAATCATTTGGAGAGGTAAGACGATGTTTTGGGCCATGTTATCACTGGTGATGAAACATGGGTGTACCAATATGACCCTGAAACAAAGCATCAAAGTGCACGACCAAAAAAGTTCTGTCAGTCCAAATCAAGAGTTAAAATGTTGTTGCTAACCTTTTTGGATATCAGAGGGATTATTCATTATGAATTTGTACCAACTGGGTGAACAGTTAACCAAGTTTACTATTTGGAAGTGCTGAAAAGGCTGCATGAAAAAGTTAGATGTGTATGCAATGTCAGAGGGGTAGTAGATTGGGGGAGGGGAGTTTTCACTTTGTGAGGGTATAAATGATAAAGGTCTAACTATTACATTGTTTTGTATACCTGAAACTTAAAAAAAAAAAAAAAAAAAGTTATACTAAAACAACCTGAACTTTTCTCCAACAATTCATGGCTCTTGCATCATGACAATGCACCAGCTCACATGGCACCGTCTGTGAGGGAGTTTTTAGCCAATAAACAAATAACTGGCTAAATAAGCAAATAGCCAGTAAACATATAACCATGTACTCAAATATGTACAGGACCAAGCAGTAGGTACAGAATGTTGGTGGAGGTTTGTAGTTGGGCTGGGCAGGCATGGAGGGATGGTTACTATTTTGATGTATGAAAGTGGGGGTTGAATGTTTTACTTAGTGAGAAGAGCATATGCAAAGGCACAGACATGGGAGTGTAGAGGGATTTAAGGCTAGACAAGTGTATTGGGCCCAGACTGTAGAGTCCAGAATGGCAGGCCCTGGTGTCTGGAATCTCTTTGGAGAGCAGGAGAGAGCCACTGAAGGACTTTGAGCAAGGGATGTGAACCTAGCATCCTATTTGGAAAATTAATCTGATGATGGTTTATGTAAAAGAGTAGCAGATGGAAACCTTAGGTACCATTTGGAAGAAATGTGCAGTATTCTAATGGTGAAGTGATAAAGGACTGAACCAAAGTAGGGCAAGCAGGACCAGAACAGTCAAGACAGATGTGAGAGGCATTTTGTTAAACAAGTCAAGAGGGTGATGTGTCCTTTACTCATAGAAAAAAAACTTGCCTGTCTGGTTCACCTCAACACATAGCAACCAATATACAAAAAAGAAACAAAAAACAAAAAACAGATTTGTATACAGTTAAACAGTACATTCATTCTTTTTTAATTATTTTTAATTAAATTTATTGGGGTGACAATGGTTAGTAAAATTACATAGGCTTCAAGTGTACATTCTATAGTACATCATCTATATATCACATTGTATGTTCACCACCCCGAGTGAGTTCCCCTTCCATGACCATATATTTGACAGTATATTCATTCTTATGGTACACTTTTGTGGGGTTTGCAAAATATAACCTTTCTAGTATAAGGCTTATGCTTTATCATCACTCTGAAGGGCTTCGAACGGTGACCTGGAAACATAAAAAAAAAGGAGTTAATAATGGGTAGTAGCCAGTATACACGTTCCTTGAGAAGTAACTATTACTTTTGAACTATCCATGAAGTTGGGTTGACACTGTAATCATTATTGCAGACTAGCCTGTGAGAACTATTATTATCGCTATTTTACAGATGAGAACATAGGAGTAGAAAATGAAAATTTCATAAGCTCTCTTTACAAATCCTGTCCATCCTTCCAGTCTAAACTCGAAGGTTATCATTTCCCTGAAGACTGTGCAGAGGCTAGAAGCAATCTGAATTCCCTGAATACTTGTTCTTAGTCTTTCATGACGTTTAGAACTTGTATTAGAGTCATTTGTGTACATGTCTGTCGTGCGTGGTATCAGGCGGGTCTTAGCTCCTGCTCCCCACACAAGAACCCTGGATATGGTGAGGCCAAAAAGGAACACCCACGGAGCCATAGGTAGGGGAGTCATACCACTATAGCCTCGCTGAAGGCTGGATTCACACGACGTGCGACCTGCTGTCCGCTTTTCTGCCAACCGACCAACCCCTCACTGAACTCTGCCGTGCTAACTGCAATCTGCGCTTGCCAGCCACCATCTTCTTGCTAGCCCCCATTCTTTTGCTAGCGTAGCCACAGCAGTTATATTAGTGGCCAATGGCTCACTGGTTACAGCTGACGGCCACTAGCCACAGCTGATGGCCATCCAATCACAGTTGATGGCCATTTACTACCTAAGCCAGCACCTTTCCACGTGCGGCTGAGAACCTGGAAACTGCACTCCTGGCTCTGTCCCCACAATGTCTTAGCTCATTGATTCAATCCATAAGTTTCTTTTAGATAGAGGCTATTGTTATATTCATTTCTGTATTCCCCTTAGAGCATTGTCCTAGTGTCTGGCACATAGTAGGGGGCTCGATAAATGTTCGTCGAATTGATTGAAGTATGGACACGAATAAGCCCTAGTCTGCTATGGTATGTTTATTTGAATGTGTAATTGGTAGTTTCCCCATGGATTCCTTGAAGAGTGTGTTCAAAGCTTAGCAGCTCTTTGAAGTTCTGGTGCATTTAATTAAATGTGTAATCTTTTTAGAGTTCTTGTACCAAGAAGATAGATTGCATATTTTAATGTATTCATTGTTCATTCCAAAAAAGGCCTATGCCTCAATTTAAGTGTTCAGTTAACAAAGACACCAAAGATGACAAATACCTTCAAAGTATTAAGCAATTGCAGTCTCCCTAAAATTAGATATTTTAAGACCTCCGTTCTATTTCCTATTCCTTTTTCCACCCTTTTGGTCAGAAAGGATCCCTTCCTAGATAGTTCCACATGGTTCTGTTTTTCTTATTGTTCTTATTTCACGTAAGAATTTTTTTTAAAAATTCTCGAGTCTGGTTCTCTGAACTGTGGTTTATCAAGAGGACTTGTTTTAAGCCACAGAGAGTTTGCTTACGTAGGATGGAGCCAGTAGGGTGAGGGTGTCTTGCAGGCAAATGTACGGCTGCAGCGTTGTGAACGATGCTGCTGTGGCGTCCCTGGGCCCTCTGTAACGTCGTACCTACCCTCACATAGCCTTCCAGCTGCCAGAATTTTCTAGGCTTTGGGATACAGTAATTTGTTTTCTTCAGAGGCATTGTGATATTAGGGCAATGTTTCTCAAGCAAGGCTGATCCTAAGACTGAAGTAGGGTGCTTGTAAAAAATTTATTCACAGGTCCCATCCTAGAAACTACTTTCTAGAAGCATCAAGGCAGGGGCCTGGAATATCTGCTTTTTACCACAGATTAAATCTTATGATCAGGTGAAGTGGGACACTTTCATATAGTGTTTTAAAATAACTGGCTCTAGTAGCTTTCACTTACTGGCTATGTGAATCTTAAGCAAGTTACTTGCCCTCTCTAATTTAGTTTCCTTAACTGTAAAATGGGGGTAATTGTAGTATCTACCTGTTATTAGGATTTTAGAGAGAATTAGAGTAAAAGATAATGTATGTTAAATGCTTAGCATAGTGTCTGGAACATAAGTACTCAGTAAGTGTTGGCGACATAATGAACTCTGCCCTTTTATTATATCGGCAGTCTTGCCTTCTAGAAGATGTTTTACAACCCTAGGTCACTTTATCCAGGAAATCTTTCCTGTCTAATTAGCAGAGATTCTCTGAGGTCCCATCCTTACTAAACCTGTAGTGTGTCTCCTAGGAGATCATAGTATTTTTTAGATTTGGAAAGGACTTAGAGGTGTATAATCCAGCACTCTAATGTCATTTGCTTATTTTTGGACTATTCCTTATTCATTTTTAGTTAACTCCCTAGTCAAGTGTAGTTGTAGATGACCCTTCTAGGGCCATCTCCCTCCTGCCTTCTACTTAGACTGGGCAACCTAGATGGCCTCCTATATGGGTCCAGGATCCTTTTCACTCCCAGAAAATGCCCTGCTCTGCTTATTCCTTGGATAGTTATAGAGTTTGCCCCTCCATCAAACATCTTTTCATGGCAGGCCTGCTTCCCCCTGCCCAAAGAGAAACTCTATGAATGCTTGTCCTGAATTTGAGAAACCAACATGTTTTCCTCTCTACTAGCGATCTAAGAGTCAACCTTATTAAATTTTTGTTGCATGTTTGTCTAGTTTTCTGTCTGCTTATCCAAATCAGTATCGTTGCTATTAGATGTATGTTCCTGAAAGTCAGGGTTTTTTATTTTTTCCCATTGTCTTAGGAAAAAGTCTGCACAATTACCAAAAAAAAATTCACAAAAAATATGATGCTGATGGTGGTAAATACAATGGAGTATATCAACTGACTTAGGCTATGACAGTCTTTGTTTCAGTAAAATTCTTTAATCCTATGGTATATTTGCCTGATTCCTTTTTAGTTTAAGAACAATTCAATGCACAATCAATCTTTGTCTCTGCATTTCTCCAATTTTAAGAATCACTTCCTTGTGTGTGCTAATTTGTCAAGCAAAACTTTAACAGATATCTCCTGGAAATTTAGAATACAGAATTTTGAGGCATTCATTTGCTTTTCTTGGCATTTACTTCCTTAAAGAAGTCAAAAAATTGTTGAAGCATGACTTTTTCATTCCAGAAACTGCATTGGCTATCCTTAATCAAGCTGTGCTTTTCTCAGTGTTCCCCATTTAATCTCCTAAAATACTTCCTAAGACTTTGCCCCCCACAATGGAATCAAAACTAAATGGTCTGTAATTTCCTCAAGTGTCCCCAGATCCTGTTGTAAATAATGACATTGTGCTGGCCACTTTCCAGTCTGAATGAAGTGACCTTGTAAAAATGTCTGCTCACTCTTCTATAATGTCTTTTTCTACTTTCTGTAGGGCTCTTAGATACAGCTTGGCAAACAATACCTATTCCAAGAAACACCATTCTTCACCTCAGTCATGTTATTTCCTTCATATAGGCAGTACTGTATCCAGAGCTAAAGGACTTATGTTTAAAAGTTAATTAATATTTTAAAATAAGGAATTATAGGTGCAGTGTGTCAGAAGGCCAGACTGGATGACCTATAAATATCTGAATTGACAGAAAGAAAACCTATTGTGGTTTTGCAAACTCTTTAAGAAAATGTTCAATTTCCATTCAGTCATTAGATAGCTTTTATTGTAATCATGTTCAATACCTTTTCTATAGAAAAGAAATCATTTCCTACTTTATAATACAAAAACATTTAAAAATTAGTTATTCCAGGCTGGCAGTTAGAAAAGGAATATTTCACAGTATTGGTAAAGATAGTTCTTTCTGAGCAATTATGTTGCATTCGAATGAGAAATATGTGATGTTCTGGTTGTCCCAATGCTTGCCCTTCCCCCCCACCCCCCCGCACCCCCATCAAAAAAAAAAAAAAAAAGAGAAAAGAAAAAAGAAAGAAAGAAAAAGAATCAGGACATCTGGCAAGGCCTAGGGTAAAGCAGCTAAACTCACTGAAGGGACAGAGTACTTCTCACATGAAGACAGACTAAAAATACAAAAACCTATTAGTGTGAAATAACAAAAGCTGAAAGGGGAGAAGTAACTGGGACCTCTGAATCCCCAGCTATGTGGGACCACCAGCTAGACAAGCTAATTAAAATTAGCAACCCCATTTTTGTTTATGACCTACATGTGCATACGAGTTTTATAAATTAGATACAAATATTACAACTAAGAGTAGTTAAATAAATGGAGAGATTGGTAGTTTTCAACCCAATGGCAGCGATTTTATTATTTTCTTAAAGAAAAACTAAAGCATAATAAATCTATGAGAGCATTTTGAAGCTGAGAAATCAAATCAAGATTTAAAGACATTTTAGGGAGTTGTAAAGCTGACACATAAACCGGCAATATTTTTTCCTCGTAAAATTGGAGCAAAATCACAATTATTTAAAATTTGGTTGTTTGGTTCTGGTTTTGAGTAAAACGATTGCTTTTGCTTGCGCTTTCATGACTATAAACATCACATGCCTCAGTGGGGTTCAGTGTGTATTCATCTACCTTCCCTTGGCATTGTTCAGCTCTATCAGACACCTACAACACAGCACGCTCCTTTGTAGGAGATTGGCAGCAAGGTCCTATTTAATTAACTAATTAGATGACTCATCGTACACCTAAATTAGCGTTATTAGGTCTTTTATAATGACTGTTGAAGCATTGTAAATTAACTTTCTTATTGGCTACGTCCATACTGCTATCACAGTATGAAGAGATAACGCCATGCACAGCAGGAAATCTCTATCGGCAGAAAATGAACATGGTCATCCTTGGATCACCAATTAGGAAACCTATTGTGTAGGAAAAACATCATTTCTAGCTGTAATATGATCAAATAACCATTAATTATCTTCACTAGTGAGAATTACCTTCTTTGTTGGAGAAGTATTGCATTCCATATTACAGTTCAAAAATGTCAGGAGAAACCAGCAACAAAAACATCAATTTCTAGAAATGATACATGTAATCCAAATCATATTAACCTAACATGCGACATGTCAGGTTAAATTAGCATAAGCTTTGTTACTGAGCCTGAATAACATAACTTACCTCTTAGCCTTTAGATGTATTGATTAAATAGGTCACCATCACCTGCCTACGAATACAAATATAATCAAACTGCACTGTTCTCTAGGGAACTGAATGGCAAAAAACCCTGATAAGTATCCAATCCAGATTCATGATAACTGAAAGCCTGTTCCCTTGCCTAATACATAGATGACAGAATGAAGATAAGCAAGTCCCTGGAGGCTGTCCTTAAAGCTGGTGTGTGTGTGTGTGTGTGTGTGTGTGTGTGTGTGTGTGTGTAAATACAAATGCTTCCTATGACCAGGGTCCAGGAACTTTCATGAGATTCTCAAGGGGATCTGTGACAGACACACACCACCTTAAAAGGCTCATGTGCAAGCAGCCACTGTGAAGCAGACCACTCGTGTGTGATTGCCCTGCTCAGTAGCCATGAACCAACGTGAGGGCTCAGGATTCCGCAGCGTGGCCATGACAGCCTCATTGGGCAGGAGTGTGATGTGATGATCAGGAGAGGGAGCCCTGGATTAGGTTGTTGGGGTTTGGTCCCAACCCCTACCCTTTACAAGCTGTGTAAAGGCAAGGTACCCTAACTTTTCTGTGGCTTCATTTCACTCATCTTTAAAATATTATTCACCTCAAAAGTTTGTTGTGACTTTATATATTCTCAGGGAGTTTTTGGTGATCTAAACACGGGAAACCATAAAACGAAAAGACTAATAAATTTGACTACACAAAAATTAAAGTCACGACAGGACAATAATTATAGACAAAAATAACATAAAATGATATATTTATTTTAAAATCATCCAGTGAAGCAAAGGGAGAGAAGTAATACAGGGAGGAGTGGTAATACATGAATTAAGTTTGTCTACATATTGATAATGCTGGGTACTTAGTCCAGAAAAACTTGTTAATCTATTATTCTGTTTTTGCATATGTTTGAAATTTTCTGAGATGAAATATTTTTTAAAAATAAAAACATAAATATACCATAGACAATATCAAAAGAATGTGACAATTTAAGGGAACAAAAAATACTTGTACGACATATAATACTAAGGGGTTAATTCCCCTAATATATAAAGAGGCCATACAAATCAATAAAAAAAAAGACCAGAAAAGCAACATTTTAAAAATAGAAAATGAACACACTGAATTACAGGAAAATATATCAAATAATGTTTATTTTATAAAATATCTTGTATATTATTTATTTTTAATCATATTTAAACTTTAAATTTTAATTAACTTCAATAAATATTATAAATTTTGTTTATATTTTTGTGAAATAAAATTTTATTATGTTTAAAATATATCAAGTAATGCTCATTTCTTTCATCATCATCGGAGAAATACAAATTAAAACAACAGTGAAAATTCATCTTTTGACCTATCAAATAGGTAAAGATCAGAACGTTTGATAATACATTGTGGAAAAGAGTACAAAGAACTATAACTTCTTCGGAGAGCAATTTTATAATATCTGAGAAAAGTGAAAATTCACATTCCTTTTAACCCATCAATTCCACTTCTCGGAATTAGCTTACAGATATACTCACATATAAATTGAAAGCAAAACATATAAAGATATTCAATATAGTTGATTATAATAGCAAAAGATTTGCACCACTCTAAATGTCTATTAGGAAGAAAATGGTTAAATAGATTATAACATTTCCATATAATGGAATACTAAAAGGCAGGTAAAAAGAGTGAGGCTACTCCAAAATATGAGTTGATGTCTAATACATTGAAAATTAAAAAACAAGGAGTAGAGCAGTATATTAGTACATAACATTTGTGTAAAAACAAATGTACACATATGCTTCCAAATCCATACAATAGAAATCTCTAGAAGGATATACAAAAAACCAGTAGCAGTGGTTGCCTCAGTAGAATAGAAATGAGGTAGAGGAAGATAAAGGCATGGGAGAGAGCCTTATTCTTCACTGTATGCCCTTCTGTTTCTTTAAACTTTTTTTTATCATGTGCAAATATTAGCTATTTAAATGTACTTTTTACATTGAATTGTTTAGAATTATGCTGGCATGGATTAAATATTCAATAAATGTTATCTATGCTTATTATTTTACTTCCCTGTTACTCCATTTCAGGGCTTGTTTTCCACTACATCATTGCGATACCAAAGTGAACAATAACCAGCCCCCACATATGCCTTATGCTTTGCTATATTCATGTGCTACTTATATTCATGTGCTTACCTCTTCTTAGAAGTTCCCTTTTCCATCATTACCTGTTGAAATTCTACTTATCCTTCCAGGCCCAATTCAAATACTGCCTCCTCCTGAATTATATACTGGCTGTGTCATCTTGAGAAACCGATGTAACTGCTTAAGACTCAGTTTTCACATCTGTTAAGTGGGAGGTAATATAAATTACAAGGAATAAATGTGGTAAGGCAAGTAATTCTGCTCATGCATTTATCCAACATATAGTTCTTGATCATCTATTTTGTACAGGCATTATAATATGCACTAGGGCTGGAACCATGAAAAGAAACTGACAATATCTCTGTCCTCCTAAGCTCCCAGGCTAGAAAGGAAATTTCCATACTGTTGATAGATGCTATGGCAAGTGTGAGCAGAGTGTGGAAGAGGAGGGTACTTACCCAAAAAAGGCAAACCCTCAGGGGAGAAATTGTTGCCTTGGAAGGAAAGTTGGAAACAAAATCAGATTTTAACTTGGACACAAAAAAAGTTATAAACGGAGCAGCAGAGAATTTACAAACATTATTTTGTTGCCTCTCGTTCCTGTGACCATCTTGGGTCATGGGTCCCTGTGCTTCTGATACAGGTAATCCACGGAAGGGACCCAGTGTTCCTCCTGGCCTCAGCCCTGAAAGCTCTCAGGGAAGTAGTCTTCCTGCTGCCCCAAGCATGTCAGCCTCCAGGAAACCTAGCCCTCCAGATGAGAATATAGAAAGACAAAGTTCTTTACTGAAGAATCAGGCAATTTTCTAAATGGTGTTGCAGGGAGAAATAAAAGTTCAATTTAGATGTTTCCTTGTACCAACCAAGGGACGGGGCCTTCCAGAATTAGGAATACCCAAGGACAGTGCCTCCGCAACTCGCCGACTGCCCCCTTCTGCTGAGTTCTCCATCCTTCTTCTGGTCACCCCATCCCCGCCCCCATCTCAAACCACTCTTCAAGTCCCCCCCCCCAACTCATTCTGGAACCAATCCTCCCTCATCTTTTGGGAAGAAACTTCTTCCTTTGGCTCCTTATGGCACTTGAAAGCTCAAGCAAGGCCTCAGCTGTGACCCAGATGTGAGTTGAAGTTCTCCACTCAGTCCGCAGTATCCAGGGTAACATTTTTGTTTCCTGAAGAAAATCTAATGAGAGGATAGTTTCCCCACTGGTGAGAGATGTGTCACCAGTGAAGTCAGTGTGACTTGTAATAAGAATTACTTACTTTATTAGACTAATTAACCATAAAGGAAAGAATATTTCTCCTATTAACCTGACTTTGGCTTTGGTTTTTAGGGACCACCACTACCATCAATCCCTGCTATCATTATGCTGAGAAACATTTTCTTCTTACAACTGAGGCCTGACAGCTTTACAATAGCAACCACTTGAGCTAGTTGGAAGAATGGATGCTAGTTCCAGTAAGATCCTTTTGACGCTAGATATCCTTCTGATGGAGGTAGAGAGAAAGTTTTGCCAGTTCACACAGCCACAAGTTGAATAATTTCTCTTTCAACAATTTAAGTTTGGTTTACTGTTTTCCGGGGGGAAAACACACACACACACACACCCCAAAACAAAAACAAAAAGAAAGAAAGAAAGAGACAGAAAAGAAAGAAAACCCACCTCTGAGCCAAAAATAAAACTCTATAATTCTCCAAAAAATCTTAGTTAAGTAAGCCCTGTTGTTTCCACATGGACTCTGCAGTCATGCCCAGCTGAAATGGTAGACAAGAGAGGTTTTCTTTAGTTTTGATCAAGTAGCCAGGAATTGAAGATATGATCAGATTTGACAGCACACAGAATCACATGGCGTCCCAGTGGCACCTGCCAGACACACCCCTGGGCTCCAATCTGCCTTTTAGAGAAGGGGGAAACCCAAATCCTCTCTGAGCATGTGCAAGGCAACAGATTTATGCTGCCCTCTACTGGTGAGCAGTTCTACTGCAAATTTTTTACAAGGGGAACAAGGCCTGGGTAGGTTGACTACTATCCCATTCCCAGCCCCATTTCCTAGCAGCCTCAAAGAGAAGTAACCGGCTAAACTTAGAAGTTGAACGTTGTTGGGCTGAGATGAGTGGAGTGGATGAGAATATAGTCCAGGAGAAGCAGAAAGACCACAAACCAGGGGTATGTCACTATTAGTATCCAATACAGCCCACAAAGTTAGCTGTATATTTGCTTTGCGGAGGGAAATTTTCATTGGGACTCTTGTGACATTTGAGTTGCCTAGTACTGAATGCATTCTGTGATGTATTCAGAAAATGCATTTCACTAATGCTTCCCTAATTCATGGGGGCTGCTGTTTCACCAGTCACCATGATCCTTAATCAGTGGAGTTGTATAGCATGTAGATAGTCTGTAAAAGTGCTTAATAAAAATCATTTAATTCTAAATTACATGAGTGCACTTAACCCTAAAGATATTAAAACTGATTGTTTGATGTATTGCCACGAGTAGGTAGAAATTCAAAAATAAAAGCTTCCTGCACTTAAATCAAAGAGCACCAAGCTCATAGCCACTCGGAACAAGCACATGCATCAGTGTCATGAAGCTGGGCTATGATAAACTAACCCATTTTAGGCTTTTAAACTGTAAATATGAAGTACTTGAATTTGATCAGTGATGAGATACATAAGTGAGTTTTTCCAAGCAAAGTGCTGTGTGACCTGATAGCCTGTTAGAAGCCTGTGGAGATCACCTGTCACTTATTTGCAGACTTGGTGAGAGCAGCGGTGGGGCCAGCCACCGGTGTTTGGCAGGGCTAAGATGAGGTGATAGTCTAGACTGTAGCCTAGAGGCAAGTCTGGTGTGAGCAAATAGGGAAGAGCGGGTATTTTCATTAACTGCGTTTTACCCTTGGGTTTTCATAGTAACTACATTTATACTTGTCTAACTAGCTCAGTACAGCCCTCGGCACAATACCATGCCCTTGAAGAAACTTCAATCAATCTTGATTATGTATCAAAATCAATTGTGGAGGGATATGCCTGCCAACTTTGCATTCATCTTAACTAATCCTCTAGCGATTTGACACTTTTGACTCCAAAGATCTGGTTTATGTGATGCTAGCAATATAGTGAACCAACATGATGTTCTGTGGGACACCCTTGTTTTCTAGGTAGCTTAGACTATATATTGATAGAGGGTGGGAGAGTTCACGCACCTCTGGATGTACATGTACACCATTCCCTGCTCCACGTGAGTGCCCGCCACTTTGATCCCCCTACCCAGATCACCGGCTTCATGCCATGGACCCAAGATTTTGTTCATCTCCCTCGCAAGGACACTACATCTGACATAGCAGCTGCAGTTGACACTACTATTTGGTTGAGTTTGCCATAGTCTACTGTCATCTTCTAGAATTCACCTAATTTCTGTATTGAGACAGACTTGGGAATTAAATGGAGATATGATGGGAACCACTGTTCCTGCATCCTTTGTGTCTTAAAGTGTGGCACTAATCTCTGACATTCTCCCCAGGATGTGATAATGCTGTTGGTTAATAGCTTGGCAGGTGGGGAAGCAGGTTCAGAGGCTTCCAATTGGCCTTTCCAATTCTGACAGATCTTACTACACAGAAGAATTAACCAAAGCGAAGGTTCTTCCCACTCCCAAATATGGCCCTTACAAATAAACATTCAAAGACTAGCAAAATGACCACTGGCTGGATCTCAGTTCCAGTGGTCCTAGAATAAACTTGTCAGGACTACATTCTTTGTCTGGGTTTAACACATTCCCCAATAATAAGGCTGTTCGAACACTTCAGGTATCAGTGTCAACTCAAACCCTGTGTCCAACTGTTATCAAAGTGTCTGGATACTCTACATTATGCACTCTACAATTACCTGAGTAAATGGACATATGTGCCCCTGGGGAAGGGCTAAGGAAATCATTACTATAGAGAGGGTGTCAAAAACATGTATACAAATTTTAGGAAAGGAAAACTGTATTAAAATTGTAATACTCAATATATACCAATTACAAAAGATGATTGCAAGTCATGTTTGACTTCCGCAATTACAAGAGATGCTCAAAGTGGTTACCATCAGCATCCAGACACTTCTGATTAAGGCAAACATTGACCAAAGTATCCACTTGTATCCATTTTTTTGGCACCCCCAGTATATACCAGCCATGATGCCGTGCAGTCATTGCTTCTCATTTAGTGACTGGATTCAGGGTCTGAGAACTGACTCACGTCCAAAAACTAGTCAGAGGATCAAGGATTTTTGTAATTTAATTATTTACTACGGTGGCTGCTCTTAGCTTCTTGATCATTCATCCTTGATCTAAGTGTATAAATCAAGCAATACCCTTGTCAGCTGCCTTTCTATCCTGCCCCTTGGGAACACTATGTTCTATTAACCATCTCCATAGCTCTCTGAATGTCAGACCACGCTGGCTGCCACTCCGACATGACTGCTCATTACAAGAACTGTGTTCATCTTGCTTTGACAGTTAAATGCTACCATGTAGCCTCTATATTTTTAGGATATTATCAGCCCCGTTCTTCTATTACCAGTTTTGTAATGAATTTCCCACCATGAGCCATAGCATACAGAGGACAGCCATCACTGAGCTTAATGCTGGTGGTCTCCTCAGCAGCACATCCCTTATCATGTTGGTAAACAGTGTACTCCAGGCCCTCTATCTGTGCTTATTTCCAGGCTTTTGTAGTATATCTGTCCTGACATGCCCATTCTCTGTGCCTTTTAAGTCCATCTGTCAGACTTCTTATCTAATGTGGGCTATCACTTTTTCCAAGCTTCCTATCGCATATTAGTACTGCTGTCTCCTGGGGTCCTTGCCAGGAACTAAATCCTGTGTTCTAGGCAAGTGTTCTCATACTGATATACTCTCCTGTATCCAGCTTTACATTCCACCCCCTTTTATTCAGAATCTTTAGGATCAAATCCAATAATACTGTTCTGGCTTCTTCAATACATTTTGGCGAGATCCCAAAGATTCTTTAGCTTATAATCGCTTTTCTCCCCTACACGCCCAGCTCTTCCCTGGCTGGGTTATATTGTGACCGGACTATTGGTCGGGTGGCAGGAAGGAATATGGGTGTAGACCCTTAACTGGACTTGTGCGATCTAGCAATCAGTCCTCTGCATCTTCAGGTGAGGCATGAGGGCACTAGCCTTTAGCAAGGAGGAGTGGGTAACTTCTGCAGGTCTAGAGGCTTCAGACTCATCTGCGTTCTTAAAATTCCTAGTGCAATGACCCTGGCAGGTATCCCCATCTCAAGTCCTAGGGTCCCACTCCTTCTCAGTTGGGCGCCGATCTTGGTATAGGAAATGTGCTGGGGTTATGAAGTCAACCTCCTCCTTCTATCCTTAAAACGAAGTCCTGGTTGTCGTCCTCAGCATTTTCTGTCCTCCAGCTATAGGAAATGAGAAACTACGTACAGCCCAGGAAGTCATCTGACTTTAGTATGTTTCCTTAATTATCTCTCTGCCTTCAGTGTCTTTCAATCTCCAATGTATTGATAATATCCAGCAGTAGTCAACCAATCCCATGGTCTTCATAAGGAGTGCTTTTCCTGCTCCTCTCAAACACTTGAGATTTTGTACCAGTTAGTACATCCCCTTCTACTGGCATCTCATCTAGTTCACTACCTGTGGAAGTTCTAACAATTGCATTGACATAGCATGCCAGGGCCTATCGGTACTTCACTTACTACCAGGTATTGGGTTTTGATTATCTATTGCACAGTCTCAAAATACTGACATTCAGTTTCCTAGGACCATGCCTGATGCCAACTGTCTTAGGTCAGGTTTCTGAGAAATAAATGGTGAGACAGAGATTTACTTGCTGGATGTTTATTGGGGAATTTGTTGAAACAACACCTGTAAGAAGGTGAGGGAAGCAGGATTGGGCAGAGGGCTACATTGAACTGCAATGTAGTTGTAATAGAGACTTTAGCCAATCCCATAAGAGGTGCCGGTGCTAGGTTGGCCCTTCTGAGTTATCCCAAACTGAGGCAAAGAGGCCAGGATTTTGTACCAGTGCACTGGATGTGGACTGACCCTGGGGAGGGGATGTAACATTGGGCAAGACAGCTTCCTTTGGCCAAGTCAGGATTTCTCCACAGTGGCATTATTGACATTTTGGACTGGATAATTCCTTTTTGGGGGAAGGAGTTGTCCTGCACATTGAAGGATGTTTAGCAGCATCCCTGGCCTCTACCTACTAAATGCTAGTAGAACTCTCCTCTCCACCCCATCGTTAATCAAGATGCCTCCTGATAGTGCCAGATGTCTCCTGGGGGCATAATTACCCCTTATTGAGAGCCACTGAGCTGAGGGCATGTCACACAAGAAGTGCCACTGGGAGCCATTAGCAGTCAACACCCTTGGAAGCTGGGGAACAGTCTTTTTTTTTTTTTTAATTTGGGAATATTGGGGAACAGTGTGTTTCTCCAGGGCCCATCAGCTCCAAGTCATTGTCCTTCGATTTAGTTGTAGAGGGTGCAGCTCAGCTCCAAGTCCAGTCACCGTTTTCAATCTTAGTTGCAGGGGTGCAGCCCACCATCCCATGTGGGAATTGAGCCAGCAATGTTCAATTCCTACATCAAGCTCTTGTTGTTAAGAACTCGTGCTCTAACCAACTGAGCCATCCAGCTGCCCCTTTGGCAGCTCAGAAGCAGCTCATTGTCTTCAATGTAGTTGTGGAGGGCGCAGCTCACTGGCCCATGTGGGGATCGAACTAGCAACCCTGTTGTTCAGAGCTCGTGCTCTAACCAACTGAGCCATCTGCCCCGGGGAACAGTCTTGAAGGAGGAATCTGGGCAGTATACCACATGAGCTATACTAAGTCAATTAATAAATAAATATTGGAGCAAAATAAATATATTTAAAATAATGTGAGATTTCGATGCCTTAGTACTTAAATCTTCAATCCACTTGGAATTTATCTTGGGTGTGATATGAGGTAGGTCTCTAATTTCATTTCTTCTAAAATTACAATTAATTGTCTAATATTTTTAATTGAATAGACCATCATTTCCTTGCTAATTTGAAATGCCTCTCATCATACTATAATATCCAATATACACATGAATCTGCTTTTTGGATTTCGCATTCAGTTCTAGAGATCCTTGTATCTATTTTGGAATCAATATCCTGTTATTTTTAAATTATGAAGTTATTTTTCTTTTTCAATGTTAGTATTTTTCTTTCTCAAAATTTCTTGACTACTAACACCCATTTATCCTTCCAGATAAATCTTAAAATGGCCTTATATATCCCCTAATCTCTAAAAATGATGATTTGGATGTCTATTGGAGTTGCATTAAATTTATAGGGTACTTCAGAAAGAGTTGATATCTTTACAACATGAAGTTTTTTCCTCAAGGACCCTGGTATTTCTCTCTAATTATTCAATTTTTATTTTATGTACTTCAGTAAAATTTTACAGTTTTTTTCATATAGATTGTGATGTGCATTTGTGTTTATGTGGGGGATGTCATGCATGAGTTTTTCTCTATTATACCTTTTGATATATTTTTTTTTTAAAGATTTTATTGGGGAAGGGGAACAGGACTTTATTGGGGAACATGTATGTCCAGGACTTTCTTCCAAGTCAAGTTCTTGTCCTTTCAGTCTTAGTTGTGGAGGGTGCCGTTCAGCTTCAAGTTGTTGTCCTTTCAGTCTTAGTTGTGGAGGGCGCAGCTCAGCTCCAGGTCCAGTTGCCATTTTCTAGTTGCAGGGGGCGCAGCCCACCATCCCTTGCGGGACTCGAGGAGTTGAACCGGCAACCTTGTGGTTGAGAGCCCACTGGCCCATGTGGGAATCGAACCGGCAGCCTTCGGAGTTAGGAGCATGGAGCTCTAACCGCCTGAGCCACCGGGCCGGCCCTATCTTTTGATATTTTATCAGAAAACAATTTTTATGTTTTCATTGTTTATCTGTTCCTCATACTGAATTTTATTGGTCTAATTGCTTATAGCTGATTCTTTTAGACTAAATAAAAATGACATCCTTCTCTTTCCAAAATTTATACATTTTTTTTCTTCTGCATTGACTAGACCCTCCAGAAGAATGCTGCTTTTGTTTTCTTCCTGACTTTAAAAGGCCTGTAATGTTTTCTCCATTAAATTTGATGTTTGTCGTTCCTTTCTGATAAACGCTCTACAGCATTTTATAAACATTTCCTTCTAGTTCTAGTTTATTAGCGGTTTCAATAAGAATGAATATTGAATTTCATCAATTGCCATTGGGATATTAATAAATTAATTATTGACCTTGAAGGGGGCTGGCAGAGTGCCTCTCATCGGAGGGAAGAGGTATACTGAACATTACCTTGGGAAAGCAATTACCTTTCTGTCTTTCTCAAATGCCTACCAGATATAAACTCCCAGCTATGAAAGCCCATGTACTCCAACTGAACACTAGCAGGTACATGCACTTGGGAGGGATGGAGAAAATCTGTGCAACCGCAGCCCTGTTTGAAGACAAAAGAACCCCAAGAGATACAGATAGCAATGGTAGTAGCCAAAGATAGGGAAAAGTGGCAAGAATATTCTTTTGCCAGTACACTGGGTGCTGGGCCAGAGAAGGGGTTCTCGGGTAGTGGGGGGGAGACCCGTGTGCATTTATCACGGCATTAGGTGACGCATCATTTATGATAGCCACCTATAGTTTAACTCCCCCAAAACTGTTAAGCTTCAAAACGCCAGATCTTTTCCTTAGTCTGAAAGCCAATTTCTTGGAAAAAATGAACTATCTTAGAAATTAAGATTAAAAATAGGAAATGGTAAATAAAAAGTGGACTTCCAAGTAAACAAAGGAAATAAAATATATGTGGCCATCACAAAACCATCCTTGGTTGAAGCCCATTTGAAATTCAGGTCATCATTATCTAGCTAATGTTTCCATTTACTGTTTATATTATATGCCAGTACTTACTAAACTTGTGTCTTTCTATAACTGGGTTATGCAGCCGGAGTTTCCACACATACACACACACACACACACACACACACACCAAAAAAAAAAAAAATTAGAAGCTGTTATATTTGTAGAGTGAGCAAATATCTTTATTTTCTCTTCTACTAAAAATGTAAGCCAGCCAGGTGTTTTCTTCACTTGGTGAGGAGTCACAGCAGCCAAGAGGCTCTGGGAAGGCTGGGGTCGGGAATCTGGGGGCAGGACACCTTCACTCTAGTTCTACCCATTCCATGCAGCTGTGATCAGAAATGCAAGAGAAAACTTAGAAAAGGTGGCAGGTGACAGTTTACTTTAGGTCCCTTAAAAATGCCTTTGTAATAGGAAGGGCTCTCTCGGAAAAGAACCGTCTATCAACTTTGCTTTAGAAGGTCTCACTAAGAAGACTTTTGTGTTCTAAACTGGGGGGGAAATAAACAACAAAACCAGCGCTCAGATGTGTCACTAGAGCAAGAAACAAGGGGACAAGCAAGAGCCAAGTCCGTCAATAGGCCTGACAATTTGACTATCTAAACATCTCTGGCAGTCCTCTCCCATTCCCATTGGAATTTCCATCGCCCTACTTCAGACCTTCATCACTTTTCACCTTGATAATTGAAACAGCCACACGTTACAGCCTCAGGAGACCTTTCCCTATGCACCAGCCATTTGGAGCCGCAATGCACAGATACGCTACTACCTCTCTAGGGAACATGAAAGGCATTAAGTGAGAATGCTGCATTCTTTGGCGTGCAAAGCCACACCCTCCAATGCCATCATCACCAGGGCTCTAGTCACCAAAAGAAAAAGCCACAAAAATGTAAATACAGTTCATTTTTAGATGCCTTGGTAGAGGTAAGCTCCGGGTATCCACACCCTCTAGGGACATCATTCCATCTGAGGGAGGAGATTAAAAATAAAGTCTTAAGCAGGAAACTTAGAACACTTTAAGACGTGAGCTGTTTGTCTTGCTCAGGCCTGTCTGCTGGCTCCTTCTAACTCAGACCGCAATGAGTGTTTGCTGGGCCCAACCTCTGCTCTCTTGGTGTCAGAACTAAGAAAAGAAAATGAGTCTCCAGCTCCCAGCCCCATACTCTGGTGACCTCAATTGAGAAGCCTAGTGCCAACTGGCACCAGGGTAGGGTGGAGCCGAGAGTTGACTTGGCACTCCCAACCTGGCACCCTCTTGGTGGGCAGTAACCCAAAGCAGTATTTCCCTCTGCTTCCCCTTGCCTAGGCCCCATTTTCAATCAGAACAGTCAGGTACACAAATTAGCATCAGAACCAAAATGGTTTCCTGGGAAACTAATGACAGAAATCCCAGTTTTAAAACATTTCCTTTGCAACCTAGAGAGCAAAGCCATGCCTTTCACAGGGACAAAGCCCTGAGCCAAAGAACTCCATCTCTTATAAAGAAGCGCCATTAACCAAAGGCTCTGGAATAGATGAGAAGTGCTATTTGAGGCTTTCAGGACGTGCTTTAGGTATTTTCCTATACCTTGCTCCCATATAAAGCTCGCCCACCATTCGCTCATGCCTGTTTTTACAGAAGTAAAACATTTCTTTGTTAATTTCTTTGCACAGAGTCCTTCTTCCTGCAAGAATTTGAACTCTTTAGAATGCAAGCAGATAGAGAACAGGTCAGAAATGTTTGCCCTTGTCAAGTTGAGAACACTCAATACCACCCCTCCACCATCAAAATATACATACCCCTTGGAAATTATCTGAGAAATAAATTTGCATTCCAATAACAACAACAACAACAACAACATGCATTTGTATACTGGTTCATAGGTTACAAAATGCCTTCACATATATTTCCTCAGTTCAACTCTGCTGTAGTGAGAGTAGAAACAACAGGTTCAGTCTTTATGTGATGTCTTTCAGAGGCGCATTCATTCAATTGATGAACATACTGAGAGCCTTCTGTGTGCTTGGCCTTGTGGAATGCACAGAGGAGCAGAGCTTTCAAAGCCTAGTTCCTTCTGGGAGGAGCTGAGTCTTGTGGGGAAAATAGAAAACACACAATTAAAATCCATATAAACCGTCCGACAGAGGTAAACAGCATACTGTAGGAGCATATAAGAGGGACCCTCAATGCAGAATTTTAATAACAGACAATCCCTTAATCTGAAGAGATTAAACTCCTTAATGATGGAATTTCTGGTATCCTAACAAGCTAGTAAGGGAGCTATGGGCAGGGAGGCCTTCCCAAGGAGTCCTAAAATCACACAGCACTGGCTGTGTCCTACCTGAAAGGTGTACCTATAGTATGTATACAGTATGTATGTATTGTATATATAGTTACAGTATGAAGCTAGAGTATGTGTAGTAGTCAGAATATTAGGCGGCTCTAAATTGACAGGCTTGCTCTTTCACAATATATATGCCAAGATCCATATGCTCTCCAAATGAGCATCACGCTCCCAATGCAGAATAACTACTTCTTAACATAGCCATTGCTTAAAACATTTCATAATTCCCTTTTATTGGCATTTTCTGCAGAATCTGAATTCTCTTTTTCTCTTCTTTTGTAATTACCAAAGTAATACATGTACATACTCATGGTAAACAATTCAATATTACACAATTACATAATTTAAAAAATGAAAGTCTCCCACAATACCCACCACCACCAAATACTGTTAAGTTTGGAGCATATCCTACCAGTGTTTTTTAAATGTATGTGTTTACATACATTTTTTTGACAGGAATGGGACCATATTATACAGCGTATTCAACAACTTGCTTGAGGGATAGTTCTCTTAGATATCTTCTCATGTTGGTATTGACTTAGCATTCATTTAAATCACTGCATAGCCGTTCACTATATAAATGTACCATAATTTATTTATGCAATCTTCTACTGATGAACCCTGCAGTATTTTTACAATTTTTCAGTCTTATGAACAATGCTAAAACTAATATCCTTATAAATATTCGTTTGCATGTTGGTTTGAGTATTTCTAGAGAATGAATTCCTAGAAGTCTAATGATAGCATATTCTTTACAGATCCTCAGTGATGGCAAAGCTTTATTTAAGAATAATAAGTTATCTGAAAAAAATGTTTGATCAAAATACACCTTGACAATAAATGGGGAAGAGAAGGAAGATTTATCAAGGAGCTACGATGTGCCAATCACAGTGCTAGAAACTTCCATTATCTCATTACTCCTAGAAATTCTGAATATTTTGAGATTATTATTTGCATTTTAGTGATAAGGAAATTGCAACACAGAGAGGCTAAATTTTTCCAAGGTTACATGGTTAGCAAATGGCAGAGCTAGGATTGGAATGGGGATCTTTCTGATTTCCTTCTACTATGCCACCACTAAATTGTATAAAACCACGTTGCTGGTTTCTTGGTTTAAATTCAAATTGACTCTAAAGAAAATCTCAGAAATGTTTTGATCAGTTTTAGAAATGCTGAAATAAATATATATCTTCTCAAACCTGTATATATCAAAGACATTACCCATCTGAAGTATATAAACTATAAAGTGTCTCATTAATTTAGTCACCTCCCCCTTTTCTTACTAAATAACAGTGCAGTCTACAAAAATAATGCATCCAAAGTACATATTTTTTTTTGTTCTGAAATCCTTCTACTCTGGGTTTATGCAAATTCTGTTATTTAAAATAATAGTGAAGAATCAAGCTCATTATGAAGTCAGTTTGGCTACATGCTTCGTTGTACTTGGATTCAACTAACGTGTCATCTAAAGAGTCTGTTCTTTGCTTATTAGTTAACCACCTCTTTTCTTTCAACCTGCTTTTGAAAATGCTATAATATTTTTTAGGATTTCTTTCTGGGGCAGGCTCCTCTGGAAACAAAATACGGAAACCATGAGATGAGTTAGGTGAACAGAGAAAGGGACCGGGGGAAACCAGGAGGCCACAAGAACAGTATTCAAATACTTCTGCCTCTTCTGCTGAATGTTGTGTTTCAATTACTTCATTTTGAATCATTAACTCACAGGCAATACTAATGTTCTCCAACATACTGCTTTGCTTGTATAGGATTTGTTCATCAGCACTGGGTTTTCCCTTTGTTCTAGGGCCTTTCCTGCCGTGTTTCACCCAAAATAAGACCGGGTCTTATATTAATTTTTGTTTCAAAAGACGCATTAGGGCTTATGTTCAGGGGATGTCATCCTGAAAAATCATGCTAGGGCTTAGTTTCCGATTAGGTCTTATTTTCAGTGGAACACGGTAGCACCATTCTTGTGTTCCCGTAGCACCCTCTGCAACCCCCATCCCATCATGACAGTTGTCATACTGTTTCTCACCCTTCCTCATTGGACTGAGAGTTTCTTAATAACAATGACGATATCTCTGGTATCTCTGCGCCTTTGTTTCATAGCACAGCACCCAGTACTCGATGAGTGCTCAATAAATATTTGTTGCTTGAATGAATAGCCTCAGGAACATTCCTTCCCCTCAACCTTCTGCTGGATGCACCTTCAGTAAAAGAAGCAAACTCCCAAGGTGGCCTGATTTAAGGGATGGATGTACAGTCACAACATAAAGAATGTTAGGAAATTTGATGGCAGCTTTCCCCAGATGCAGTCTCTGTTTTCACCGTTCACCAATATTAACACACAGCTCAGCACCTCTTTACACTCCCCCAGAAAGGATTGATTCACACTAAGCATTGGTGAGCGAAGTTGATTTCACTGAAGATTTTGTAGGGATATTAGGGAAGGGTGGACTCCTTAACAATCCCTGATCAGAGCTATTTGTTCCCTGAGGTCCTTTCCATTGTGCTTTAAACTCAAAAGCTTCCTATCTCTATTATACAGAACAATGCAGCACCTATCAGGGCTCACAGTAGCCTTGTGCCTTTTGAAGATAGGTAGTGAATGTGTGTGTTAAAAATAACATTTTTTCCTATTACATCTGCATTTGCCATTATTAGTACTGAAATTTGATTTTCCAAACAACTGTTAGCAATTTAATGTAAGCAAAAACCATGCCTCTTCCAGGCATACCGTTTTGAAAGTTACCTTGTACCACTATAGTCGACTAGTCATTCCTTGCTGGTGACCTCCATCTCATGGGTCAGGTAAGGTCCTTCCTGCTTGGCCCTCAGGCTGTGCTCACTCCATCACCTCTTGGTGTTTCATGGTTCCCAGTCCTCGGAGAAGAAGGCCTCTTTACCCGAGGCCTTGTGGTCACCACTCCAGCTGAGGCAGAAACTCATCTCACCTGATGGTTGGTGTCACCCTCTGGCCTCTAGAAAATCCCCTCCCTTATTAACCTTAATAATTATAAAGCAACTGCAAATTTATTGATCTGCTGTTATGTGCCAGGCACTGTGCTGAGAACTTTTTATACATTACCTCATTTTATCTCTAGAACCCCTCTAAATGGCTATTATTATTCCCAATTCACAGATAAGTAAATTTAGGTTAAGGGAAATGAAATGTTTTCCCTACAGGTGCTTCACTCACACAGGGTTTGAACACAGCTCTGATTCCAAAGCCTGTGGGTGTACTTTGACCCTGAGTTCTCTGAGTGTAGATCCAGCATAACATCCTTGGGACTAGGGCAACCTGAATGTTCCCTTTCTCCTTTCCTATCTTGTGTTGATCTAGGATGATTCAGAATTCATGACCCTATCCTTGCCGGACAGGCCACCTATGTCTTGGTCAACTATCTTGCTCTTCACTCAGGCTGTGTGGCTTCCACTCTAGCCATTGGCACAGATGTTTCTGGACCTTTCTTGAAAAAAGAATAATTTTTATTGAATATTAAGTAACTAAGAAAAGATCTCTGAGTCATATTATTAAATGAAAAGAGCAGAGTACAGAGAAATATATGTGATATATTACCATGTAAAAAGGATAGAAAAACTACCTGGTTTTGATAGTTTTAGGGTGCAATGAAGATTTTTATTAGGCAGGTGAGAAATAGGGGTGGGAGGAGATTTCATTACATATCTTACATAATTTTCGATGTTTCAACCATGTGAACATATTACCAATTTTAAAAATAGATGAGTGTTTTCTTGTTGTGTTTGGTTTGGTTTGGTTTGGTTTTTAAGAAATGCAAGTAGCTTTCCTGATGGGAAGGAGAGGATGGTTTGCTATAATAATTTGGTAAATAATAATATAAATAAATAAGCAAACAAACAAACAAATAAAATTTGAGGAAGAACACAAAGAACCTCTTCCAGAAGAACATTCAGGTCAATGAGTATTTCACAGAAATCTGATAATCCCAAATACCCAACATTATGAGCCATTTGGGCAATGGCCTGAAAGCAATCAGTTGGTAATGGAAAGTACTGATACAGCTATATGTGTCCTGTTTCTTGCACTACACATGCCTAGGGGTCAGGAGCTTTCTCTCTTGTACAGCAAGAACTCAATAAATGTTTAGTAGTAATAGGAAACGATTGTGACACAGAATCCCTTTCACTCTAAGAGGAGCAAGAAGCCATTTCAGTGTGATTTATTGAGTCCTAAAAAGACAACAGAAACTTTTGGGGGCACAGTCAAGTTGACATCAACTCAATCACTACTTAACAGCATAACATAGAGGGCAGTCAAGTAGACTACTGTGCCCTAATTCACATTCCTGACCCTGGTCTGGGAGAATGGATGACCTGCCCTAGCCAGTCCTGCATAGTTCCCAACACAAGTGACTTGAGGAAGCTCGGATCAGTTCTCAGGGAATCTAAGAACTCGGTTGGCTTTAATTTAGTACCTCCCAAATAGTCTTGAGCACATCCTAGAGTCGAATAAATCCCCAAGGGCGTCCCTAGAAGTGATCAGCCTTCTCAGTTTTCTTTGGCTTGGAGATGACCAAGGGTTGACACCCCCTCCCCTCACCCAGAGATCAGAATGGACTGGATATGACTTCAGGCTTTCTCTACGTTCAGATCCACCTCCCCTTGGCATCCTGGGAGCAGACTAAATGGCAGCTTCATTTCTATCATGTCACTTTTATAGCAGAGGGGATTTCATCCAGGTAGTATTTTAAGCCTTATTTTAGAAATCTTGAAGTGACTAAAAACAATGGGAGGAATGTGTTTAGAAAGCTGACTTTCAACTTTCCCCAGTCCTAAGGTTGTAGACAAAATCCAGTGGATTCAGTGAGTCTCGAGTTATTCCAAAGTAGGATCACACAGGAGCTGGCAATGGATAGCTGGGTCTTTCCATGCTAGGAGCCTAAATCTGAGATTGTCATTGAAATGTCTGATCAATAATCTGAATTTTTATGTTTTTCTTTAAAAACATATTAAACAGAAAAACTTCTGAATCTAGTTTAGGATGCATACAGTAGTTTATTTGGAGAATGCTGTCCATAACAAAACAGTTTTAAAGAAACAAAAGAGTGAGGGAGGCATAACGGACAGAAAGAGAAGTTGAACTTAATTCAGTTACAACACAGACCTCAGTTGCTCCCCTGGGGAGCTCTGAAACTGGAGTAGCTCTTCAGAGCTTCTCAGAATTGAAATAAGGGGGTGGGCCTTCTGTCCCTGCATAGACCACTCACTGGATATGGACTACCACAGTGAGCAGTTGTAACCTGCGTGAGGCAGCTTCCCTAGGCTGATGGCAGTTCCTGGGGAGAGACTCAGCTATGGATTTTCAGTCGGCAACACTCCTGGTAGCTGAGAGAATAAGCACCTCGGTCCTCGAAGGGGATCTGGGCAACGCACATAAGCATCTGCTACCTAATCAAACACCAAAATGAACACCGAACAAATGCCTCATAACTGCAAGTAGCATGCAGTTAGCCCAGAGAATACGGTAGTTTAAAATTTGATGGAGCAGTGCCCTGACTGAATACGTTGGGAAAGTTCTTGAAGCCATAATTGTCTGTGTATGATTACCTTCTGACTCTGAAATTGCCAGTTCAGTAAGGAAAAGGAAACTGATTAAAAGTCGTATCTATTCTAAAACCCTCAGAGGCAGGACCTCTCAGGGTCATTTCAAAAGGAGAATTCTTCCTACAGATTCTTCCACATTTTTTCCCTTTCTGTGTGTTCCATGAGCAGGTGGCCACTACCTGCAGCTGATAATTACAGGCTTTATGTATGCTATTCTATGAAAGGAGCTTGTCTGCAGTACCAACGCTGACAGGGAAGGAGGCATCATATGTTTGACCCTGTAAAAAGGGGGAAATATGCTTTTGTCATGGACCACAGGGTTTTCAAGGCTGCTAACCATGGCAAATGTTCACCATGCTTAAAGGCTAAGGGCCAAGCATACAACCTTTTAAGCTTGTCGGCAGAAAGTCCATTCACTGAAAGCCTTGGCTGTCCCATGCAAGCAGCAGGTAATCAGAGCCATATTGTATTCCCCACTTTGTAAAAAGGTAAAAGTTCTATAGATTCCACCACTGAAAATATTTACTATTGCACTTTTAATTTTCAATGATGAAGATGATAATACTAATACTAATACTACTAATAAAAGAAAATGCTGCCATAGACTTTGTAGATTAAAATGGATGTTTTGATCTGTGGTGAAACATTTTCTCTTCTGGGATGGAGCAAAGCAGCCATTTTGACAATACCTAAGAAAATGACACAGCCATTCTGGGCAGGAATATTGTGAAAGCTCCATTGAAATTATAAGAACAATTGAAACAACGAATTGGCCACAACCTGGGTAATCATGCCATCCTTTCTCATTCACTCCCAATTCACATCCACTGATACCTGCCAAACAGATATTTATTTAATTATTATGGGTATTGAACAATATTGCATCACTGTGTTACTATTACCAGAATTTGTGTTCAATATTAATAGCAATATGTAATTTGTAATAAGATGCTCATAATCTAAATTAGATCACAAAGTGATAATAGGAAAAAGTGTTTTCCATTGTGATAGCCATAATTTTGTTCTTTCTGCTTTCTAAAATGATTACTTGATAATATACTAAAAATCACATATTTGTTCAACCATATGATTATTTTGAGATTAGAGGCAAAAATGGTGAAATATTAGAATTAGAGGATACCTTTGAAGTTATTGGGTCCAAGTCCAACTTTTGAGGTTATTAGGTGCAAATGAGGAAAGAGGCTCAGAGAGGTAGAATTGCCCAGGGTCTTACATTCAGAACAAGGATCCAGGGTCCCTAATTCCCTGGCAGTCATCTTTCCAGTAGAAGAAACATATGCTCTGGTTACTCATATGTATATTTAGAGGCAAATTTCTATTGACTAAAAGAAAAAGAAGGCCTAGATGCCTTTTTACAAGATCAGGTTCAGTATTGATTTTTATGTCCCAGAAAAAAATGGATTTGAGACTGTGAACCCCAACTTAATTTGAGCCTCAGGCACAGATGATTACTTAACTTTGACTCTGATAAAGCTAGTCAACATATGACTGCACAGGCTGGGAGTTTCAGCATTTCTGGCTTTCACATCCCAGTGCCCAGAATCCTCACAGTCATTAGAGGGTGGTTATGACAGCAGCACCCAATGGGCTTCTAAAATAATAGATACCAGTACGCTTCTAGACTGCCATGTCCCATTTTGTTCAGATTCCTACACAATGGCACTCACTCATAGTCTGATGACTTGGACACATTATTTTCCTGTAAAGAGTTAATCACTGTGTTCTGCTAAGACTAACCCTATAAACCTGGCCCTACTATCCAATGTGCTAGAAGAGTGGAAATGAGAACTGGAGAGGTCAGAATGCAAGTCACTATATGAGAAAAACCTTCCATCTTTATATGCATAGCCTTGCAAATGGTGTAGAGATCTTCAAAATAAAGCACCAACTGTTCTTTTCTTTCACAGGGCTTTTCCATGACTGCTAATTCTTAGGGACATAAATGTATTTCCCAGTTCTCTATAGCTCTCTCTTTGTCTTGTAAAGTCCAGTTTGGGAGGTGGCGGCATGCATGAATATCAGGCCATCTAAAAGACTGCTTTAACTTGCATCCGTCTTCGTCTTCTGAAAGACCACAGTTCATCACAAATATCCCTTCTTTTACTTTTCCTTCTTGCTATTCCAGGTATCTCCATCATGGAAAAGAGGGATCCTGAGAGACCTTTATGACTTGTGAGTGTGATCCACAGCCCAGAACCTTTTAGCATACCTGAGTTGGGGATGGAGTTGGGTCCTTGGCGTTAGGTTTTGTATTAGCTGACTATGGCTGTTATAACAAAGTACATGCTGGGTGGCTTAAACAACAGAACAGAAACTAATTGTTATCACAGTTCTTGAGGCTAGAAGTTCAGTATTAAGGTGTCAACAGGATTAGTTCCTTCTGGGGCATTTGAGGGACAGCCTACTCCCTGGCTATCTCTCCTAGCTTCTGGTAGATTGCTGGCAATCTTTGGCTCTTTTTGACTTGTAGGTGCATCACCCCAATATTTGCCTTTATCTTTACATGGAGTTCTCCCTATGTGTCTCCCTCTGGGTCCAAATTTCCCCTTTTTATAAGGATACAGTCATATTGGATTAAGGCCCACTCTAATGACCTCATCTTAACTTGATCATATGCAAAGCCCCTATTTTCAAATAAGGTGCTATGGGCTGGGATTTAACATCTTTTGGGAGAGATACAATTCAACCCATAACATTTCTTCTAATGTAGGTCTAAGGAAGACAATAGAACCATTGGACTGGGCAGATATAGCCCTAATCTCCCCCTTTCCTACCCAATTGGATGACACCTCATTCTCCAGCCCTGCCTAACTGTCCCCTGGATGGGCTTTTCCAAAGGAAAGGATGCAGTGGTATTCCCTCTATCTACTGAGGCCTTGGGCCTGTTGTTCAGATTCTAGGCCTGGATTTCAACGCTTCTGAAACCCAACATCTGCCTCGGCCTCTGATTCCTAATGATATAGACAAATTATCCGTGCTCCTGGTCCTTTTCATTGAAACTTATAGATCAGGCCATGTAACAATATATAGCAATGCCTGGCACATAGTAAACACTCACTAAAGTTAGCTGATGTATAAGCTTGTCCCTGGCCCAACGAGCTACCACTGGTTATTGGAGAGACAGGCAGGGCAAGGGTGATGGGTGAAATGTCAGGGTGGGGAGAGGGCTCTAAGGATAAGCAATGGAAGAAACGAGCCTCTGTAGGGCAAACATCTACAATGGGAATGAGAGCAAGCCACGACTCATCAGTGAAGGAGTAGATGAGAGGCCACTAAGGGGTCAGGAACCATCTGGGCAGCAGACCATTAGAGGCAGCCAAGCAAAGAATCTGGGGGAGTAATTCAGAGCCTCTTGTCTGTTTCTCTCTTGCAAGTAGAATGATCTCAGAGTGCGGACAGGCTTGAGCCCCAGTGGCACACATGGAGTAGACCTATAGTACAGGAGTGTGTGTGTGTGTGTGTGTGTGTGTGTGTGTGTGTGTAGAAGCCACCAGGAAATTTTTGGCTCCATTGCCCTATTACCTAAATTATGATCCTATATTCTATATTTACAATCTAAGAAGACTTTGGGGACCATCCTCACCCTGACCCTTCAAGCCTTCCCTCTGTTTTCTGAATGCCAAGCCTATGCCTTTCATCCAGAACAGCTGCCACCCTAGGCTGCTGCCGTCAGCAGAGGTGCTCTGCTTGCAAAATTCTCTGTTTCGTTGTCACTGTTTGGCTATTACCCCACTGCAAAGGAACAGCTCAACAAATGAGTTTAAACTATTCACTTTTCAAATATTAGGTTAAGGCTATCTGAAGTTTGATCAAGATACGGTGGATAAGAAATCACTGCCCCTCCTAAAAATTTAGGTTATGATTCAAGTGCTCTTTTAAGAAGCATTTCAGAATGTTGACTGTATGCATTATCCCAGTGCCCAGCAACCGTGGCATAGCTACATTTCGTCAGTCTTTTGTGATGAGAAATGTATATGGGTGAAGCATTCGGTCATTCAAAAAAGCACCAACCTTCTCCTGACCCTGCGATTCCCTTAAGGTACCACCCTACCTCTCGCTTTCCCTCTACTCCCCAAATTGTCAAGAAGCTAGTCCATACTTGTTTCCACTGCTTCACCACCCACAATCACACTGGGTTGTATAATCCTTAACCCTTTGCATCCTTACCACCCAGCTAAACTTGCTCTTTGGAGGTTGTCATTACCTGATGCTATTATCATATCAGCAAATCCAATGACTGAATGACAACCTTTAATCTTCTTGAATCCTCTGTAGTATTGTGTACATTTAAAATCCTCTCTTCCCAAGGCTTCCATAGCCCTGAGCTACTCTGGGCTTCCTGTCTCTCTGACAGCTCCTCCTCTGGATCCTTCTTTAGCTATTTTTCCCCCTAAATGCAGGCATATCCAAAGTGTGGGTCCTCTGGCCCCTTTCCTCCCTCCTTGTACCCTCTCCCTGACTATGTCTCGTTTATTAGATATGGAAGGGCCTCCAGACAGTGGGACGTTGAAAACACAGAATATCCCAGGCTAAGCATGTTTAGCCATGGGACTTTGCAGAATCACCTTCTAGAAAGTGAGAGCAGGTATAAGCCCAAGCACCAAAGCAGGAGGAACCAATGTAGAAATGCAACATGGGGGTTTCGTCCTTGGATGCAGCTTAGGACAGGGGGATGGACACCAAAGTGCTTGACTGTAGGATAAAGGAAGAGTTCAAAGCAGTTTATAAGCCATTGTGCCTGAAGAAGTTTATATCTGACGATTTTTCTAGCAGCTTGAACAGTGTTACTTATCTCTCCATGGGGTAGCGGTAGGGGGTCGTAATTATTCCACCCCCATCAAGTCTTTATTACACTGAATATGGTGTATAGTATATGGTGTATAGTATATTTACTAGTCTATATCCACCTGTAGACTGTAAGATCTGGAGAGAAAATACCATATATATATATATATATATATATATATATATATATATATATATATATAATATTTCCAATACCTACACCAGTGCTTGTCCCATAGAAGAGGCTCAATAAGTATTTGTTGAAATAGTGAATAAACCAGGTTATTAAATTTGGAAATCAAATAAGTAGAAACTACGGAAAAGAAATCATATGTAAACCAAGATAAAATTTGTACAAAGTGCATACTGTAAAGTCATGTAGAATTGTTAGAGGTGGGCTACAAACTTCACTCTGAACTTCCTAGCAATCAAGGCAAAGAAAAAAAAAATCAGTTACAAAATTTATAGTGCCTATAGAAAAGTTGCTCACATGCCACACAACTATCCCTATGTGGGCTTCAGGGAATTGTCTGCATGGACTCTCATACGAGTCACTGGCCAGGCTGTAGGCAATGTGATCCAGGGTACCCCTATGTTAGATATAAAGGTGACTGCTAGTAGGGCTATTTCTCACAATGTCCTTCACTCTAGGCTAATTACATCCCTTAAATTTAAAGTAATTCTATGACAGGAAGACCAGAGTAATGTGACCAAATGCCCAGGACCATGAAGAATTGTCTTGATCCAAGGATAAAACTTAGCATATCTAGAACAAGGCATGTTCTGAGTAACATGACTAATCCCTGTGATATGATCAAAAACAAAGATTTCTGTGGTCAAGTACAGTTGGGAAATATTGCGTACTCATATGAGATCTTTTTGGATATTTACATGCACATCAACACATATTAAATGCTCTAAGAAGTCTTTCAGTAAAGAAACTTTGTCTAACCCAGAGTTTTACCAAAATAATTTGATCCTTTTACCATATAATACCTGTTTACATTTCGGGGAAATCTAAAGATGACACTTTGAGAAATAGTCATCTAAGGAAATTATAGACTGCATATCTCCAGATGGCCCTCTGTGAATGTTGTTTCTCAGAACTAAGTTCTTGATAAGAAATTATCCACAGAGCGTTCCAAGTTATTCCTTCTGGCAAGAATTTGGAGTGCAGATATTCTGTCAATTACAAATGGACCTTTTGCTTTGATAGTCAACTGAAAGGCAGGTAATCTAAAGAAAGTAAAAACGCATAATCAATCTTTGTGCCCACACCCTCCCTAGGGAGGACCCAAAGGCAGGCCAAATATTGTCTTAGGAAACAGTCATGACGCCAGTCTATTTAAACCCGGTGATGCAATCTGAATCAACTCAGTGGAAAACAATCTGAAAATCTAAGTCAGTCTGAACTGCGGTAATGAGATTCTTCCCAAGAACTATGTGCTTCTAGCTGGGGTGTTATTGAAAATAACTGCTAACGTTATTGAAAATAACATCTATCGATTATCTTAATCAATGACTAGTCTCTATAGGTTAATGTGCCAATAATTCAGGATGCTTCATTTTTTTTCCCACTGAAACTTCAGATTTAAGTCACTAGATCATTAAAAAAAAATCATACACTGCATTGCCCCTTCTATCAGGGAAGGTGTGATTTAGACTAACAATAGGGAGTAAATATTAATATATTGTCCATGGCGAGAAGGAGGAGAAATGAAGTTTGTGTCCTGGTGTATTTCTTACTTCTAACCAAGTGAAGACTCCCTCTGTAGTGTGACAGAAAACCATCAGCTAAATGAGGAACGAGAGATACTCACAGTCCAAATCACGCAGGCAAAATCGGAGAGAGCCCTAAGAAGGAAGAAACTTTTGTTTCTTTTACTGTTACTGATCTCCTCAAAATCTCTAAAATATTTCCTGCCCTAATTTACTAGGTTTTGTAGAGTCAAGAAAGATAAAACATCATATAAACATATCAGGTAAGTGAGCTAAAATCAATTTTACATTCCATTCTGGAGTTCATTATATTTTTGGCAGCAAATTTATCTTCCTAATTATGTTTTACTTAGGTTTAAATTAATTTTAATTGGTATTTCCTGTGAACACACCAAATAGGAAGCAGGAAAATCTCCCTGAGACTAAAAGTCGACCTTGAATAACCCAAAATTCAATCACTATGGATGACCTCATCCACGCCCATGACTTCCATCCCTGATGCTCTGAGGACTTCCAAATCAACATCTCTCCTCCAACCTCTCTCCTGAGCTGTGCATCACATCCCAATGGCCTCTTGGGCAACCTCACCCATATGTAACATGTGCAATGTGAGTTCGTCATCTTTCCTACGATCTTTCACCTCTGCTCCCCACTCTCCATAATCCCAACCTCAATGATTGGAACCACCTCCCACCCTACTGCCCAACCCAAACTCTGGGAGCCACTCTAGATTCCTTATTCTCACCACCATCTTTATTGGGATTTAAATCCAAATTCTTCAGCATGATTCTGAAACGCCTTCACAGTCTAACTTAGTGTTTCCCAGTGAAGGCCCTGTTGGTCATTGGGGCGCAATTTTCTTCTCTGTGCAGAATGTCCTTCTTCTTCCTAGCCCTCCTGCTAAATGCCAGTAACAACCCCTAGTCACCATGACAACCAAAAAATTTTAAAAGATCCTTCACATTTCCTAATGCTTCTTGTGGGGTGGTACTGCCTCCAGCCAAGGGTCACGAGCCGAGCCGGGCCTGCCTTTCCAGCCTCATCTCCCACTAAACTCCCCGCCCCCCCCCCCCCCCCCAGACCTGGCACTCCAGCCGTATAGGACAATCTGCTCTTTCCATGCATGCTGTGCTTTCTCAAGTCAAGCCTCTGTGCCTTTCCACTCTGTTTCCTCTGTCTGTAACATCCTCCTTTCAGCCTTCTCCTTATTAGGCCAGTCAAATCTATACCTCAAAATCCAATTCAAACTTCTTTCTCCCTGTAAAGTCTCCCAACCATCCCCCAGCCATGGTGACCCCTCCTCATCCCTGTAAACTCAGGTGGTAATTACTCCCCTTTGAACAGTTCTAAACAAACCAAGCCTCAAAATACCCGCCATACCCAAATCCTACTTCAGGGAAACTGCCTTCCCCATAGCTCTGCCCTGTGTAGATCAGCGCTTTGTAGATCCTGTGACTGCCTCACAACTGATGGGCCAGGAGCAGCTCCTAGTGCAAGGGCAGCCCACTCATAGGCCAGTAATCCATGATGTGTCCAAGTTTAAAAAGACAAACTAGGCCTAGTCCCATTAGATTCTCTCTCTCTCTCTCTCTCTCTCTCTCTCTCTCTCTCTCTCTCTCTCTCTCTCATATTCAGAAATAAACATAGAATGAGCCATTTGTTAGGAGCTGCTATTGCTCAAAGGTCATAGGGTAGACACCATGAGGTAAAGGTCAGGAGTCAAAGTCTATGTGGACCATGAGAGAGATGGGGAGACCAGCAGAGTCGCGTAGCTAGCACATGGCCTGGACTGTTCTCCACCATGTCCCATCAGTCCCTGGCAGCACTGGCAACAGGATTGGGGGACCCTCGAGAAGAAGCAGAGAGAAAGCAGGGCACCAGGATTACTGAGCAATAGAGAGTGACTCCCTAGGGTGGAGGTAATGCTCCTCTCTGATCTGCCTCCAAAGAGCCTTGCAAATCCAAATGTGACAGGTGGTCCTTTTTGGTTCTGCACTGACCCACAGAGGAAAGGGCTGGCCGAAGGAAAAGCTATTACCTAGTCTGCCTCGAACCATCACAATCCCCATGGCCTCGGTCAAGTGTTTCTGGAGCACTTCCTCTCGTGTGTAAAATGGATATTTTAGTATCTGCCCTGCCTGAGATCCTATGCAATGGTTAATTCATTGTATGACCACAGGCAAGTCATTTGGCCTCTAGGAGCACAGTTTCCCCAATTTTAAAATAAGATCAACAAAACCCATTGCACGAAGAGGACACAATAATCAAAATAGGTAATATATGTAGAAAGTGTCTTATAAACTGATAATTACCATATATATCTATAAGGTTATTATTTTTTTCTATTTTTTTAATTAAAGTTTATTGGGGTGACAATTGTTAATAAAGTTACATAGACTTCAATTCTGTAAATCACATTGTATGTTCACCACCCTATAAGGTTATTATTATTATTTCCTTTTTCCAAGCCTTGCAAGCATCATGGAAGATATTTTTGTTGGTATTTATTATGATACATATAGATATAGCATATTTATTAGCATTATTCTAAAATCTTACCCAAGTCTACTGATTGAGAGTTACTTAAATCTTAAACCTTCTTTTACACTGTTTTGTAACTGAAGATTCTCATTTAAGTTCATCATTCTTAGTCAAATAAATGATTGCTATACTTCTAAAAAACATTTATTACTTGCTTTTTATCACAGCATTTTGAAATCCTTCTGCAGGCTATGAATCAATGCTTATTTTTCCCACTTACTACCCACTGTTTCAGTTTAATAATAATAATAGTTTTAGAACCAATAGATAGCTATGGACCCATTTTTTCAAGATTGTTTATTATATGATTCCCATTAGTAACCATTGATATTTTTTCAAATCCTTTTGGGCACCTTGAACTCTGAAAGGCCCTGAAATGGGGGCACCACACTTGACCTTTTTATTTTCCACCAGTCAACCAATTGATAAGACTGGTTTTGTCCATCTCATAAACATCACTAAAATTAGTCCACTGCTGTAATCCTAGTCCAGACCACCAGCATTTCTCACCTGCATGCCTGCAGCGGCTCCCCGCCTGGTCTCCCCAGGCTTAATTTCCTGGGCAGGTGTTGTGGATACATGAATGAGTAACACAGATGAGATATAAAGTTTCAATGCCATGGAGCTTTTTTATATTAATGGAATAAAGAGAAGAAAAAAAAAGGTCCTCAAGAAACCCCCAATTTGCAAATTGTGGTGAGTGCTATACAGGAAAATAAACAAAGAGCTGAAATAGAGAATGTAAGGAGAAGGGCATTGTAATTATAAGAGTGGATTTGAAGAGGTGACTTTCAAGCCAAGACCGCAAGAATATGAACCAACCAAGAGAGGCGAGAGATCATGACCAGAAGATGCAAATGACCTAGAAAGGAGTATCTGAGAATCTGAAAGGTAAGTGTATCCCAGTCATTCTCCGTGCCTGCAGGAAGGGTCAGTACCCCTCTACCCTCAGGCACATACAGCAGAGGTGTGGAAATGAGAATAAGTCACCCCTTCGAGGTGGATGAATACCCTTTCTACAATATAAGTGTAATTAAATTACTTAAAGAGCTTCATGATTTCCCATTGTCCCTAAATGTTCAAACATCTTAATTCATACAAGATTTATAAGAACCTTCCCACTAAGGCCTCTACCCACTTCCCCAGCCTCACCTGTTCCTGCACTGACAGTCTGCACTGACGTTCTCGTGGTTCCCAGAATGCATCATGTTTATTTGTGTCCAAGACTTACCTCCTCTGTCCTGCTGACTAGAACACCTTCCTCTCCCTTTCACCTGATCAATCCTTCCTCACCTTTGACGCCTCAGCTGAAACATCACATCCTCTGACAAAGCCTCTTAAAGCATGTGTCTGGGAACTTTCTATCATGCACGCTGACGCTTAGCCACTGTGTGTCTAATTCCAGTCACTGCTTTCACTTTGGACCTCTCGGAAAGCAGTTAGTTCACAGTACCTTTTATGACTACTCCTGGTGGGGTCGATATTATATCCATTAACTATTCTTTGGCTGAGGATCTCAAGCTGTTCTTCAATAGACTCATTATCTTTTAAAACTCTTTCTGAATGCATGGATGGGGTACCTTGCCATAACAATATTCAGAATGGTGGCTCTGTCTAGGCTCTTACCCAAAGCAGTTACCGATGTAGGAGAAGGCCACCTCCTTAAGTAGAAAAAAGGAAGAGTATGATATAGTAGCTGCCTTAGGTTACTCACGTGATCTGAGAAGCCTGCTTGCCTTCAGTCTGGTAGGAAACCACTTCAATGATAAATTCCAGAGGCGGCTTGTAAGAAATATTCCTACTGAAATGTCAAGCTTCTCACTTTAATTCTAAAGTCATCAACAGTATGAGCCCTGTTTATTTTATGCATACCACACTTGTTATAAGAAAGGATTTGAGGTGATATGTGTATATGCATGCGACAAGACCCAAAGTAAAATAAATAAGAAAGTACAGACAAAGGGATAACGAATGGTAGAAAAGTAAGATGAAGCTGGGAGTGAGTGATCGCATTGTTTCCTATGTCTTCAGTTTCACTGCTGTTTGGCAGAATGCAATTTTTATATGTGTGATAGATTCACCACTATTTCTATACTATACATACCCTTATTTTTTAAAAAAACACACACACACACAAAAAAACAACTCTTCCTAGAATTTATCCACATTTCTCCCTAATTTTATTTGTAAGCTCCTAAAAGTACATCCTAGCTGATTCTAATGTCAGCACTTTGGCCGTTAGGAGTATTATTTTAAATGATTCTATAATTAATAAATTTGGTCATTAAATTTATCCTTGATAATATTCTCAGTCACCTGAATAGCATTTCCTGGTGAAGGTAAAAGAAATGTGACACTGTCAGTCAAATAGTCTGATTCTCCCAACAAGACCCTACAACTCACAATGCCTGATAAGTGGCCATGAACTCTCTACATAGCAGACATCTCTGTGCCACCTACAGTGTAGCTCCAGCAGCTACATTTCCCAACCAGCCCGTGGCTCCATACTGTGGCCCCGTTTAAAGGTGCCATGATGGCAATACCCTAGGAAACCACTAGATGGAAGGGATTTTTTTTTTTTCTTATTTCACAAGACCTGTTCTCTCAAGCCAAGACATCCCCTCCAGTGCACCAGGGCTTTCAATTAAGTATGTCTTCTGATTTTTTTGTTACTGCAGCTTCCAGATAAGTTCTGTTGTTTTTTCTTACAAAGAAACTCGTTTTAAAGGGCACATCAGCACATTCTCATCAGTTACCCTGAAAGAGAAAACATTATATTTGAAATGAGACGTGGTAATTATTCAGATCTGTTTCTCACTTACTAGACCTGTGGTCAGAACGAGCTGTTGAGTTAGAGACCAGCAAGCAGGTTCGTGTGACCCTCAAAGGCGGAGTCCTCACGGCCATGGAACCAGGAAGCAGTATCCTAGAAGCAATGGAAAATTGCTCGAGGGTATGACCAGTGTTTGAGAGCACTGACTGATGTGAATAGTATTAAACAGCAATATGAAGACAAAACAAGGGGAAGTAACAAAGGTAGTTATTCTTCAGTGCAGGAAAGGAGAAAATAAAGATGTTGCCCCTCTCTCATGTCCACTTCCCCACCAAGATGAAGGTGAGGCAGCAGCTAGGTCTTAGGGTAACTATCTTGGATTGCACAATTTGGTTCAGTGAGCCAAGGGGGCCTTACGGGCTCCATGAACTTCATTTGGGGGTTTTGCCCCCAGACTAGAGAAGCCTTGTCTAACTAGCCCAGAAGATGGGCATTTTCTCCAAGTCCTGCTCTGCATCTTTGCTTTTTACATTAATGGTGGTCAGTCTACGTGTTTAAACAAGGGCATGGTGGGGAGAGTTAGTGAAGAAAGGATGGCAAGGTGGAGAAACGTTCAGATCAAAGATGTTTGCAACCTTTTGAAAGCTGTTGACACTTTCCTCAAAAATCCATAGCCTCCCAGTTTACCTTCAACATTGAATCAGAAATAACTAAGCAGTAGACTTTTCTATTTAAAAAAAAAAAAGTTTTTTTGAAGTCAAGTCATAAAAATAGAACACATTCCTCTTATTTTTAACATTTGATGAGTTGAGTGCATCTAGTAGGGTATTTAAAGATGGGTTTGAGAAGATTTCATAGAACAATTTGGTTTTACAATTAAGGCAAAGATATAGAAGATATGAGAGACAAAACACATATTAATTTTCTCCCCTCTAGCCCCACAAGTGTCCTGATGGCTACTCACTGCTTCCCTTCCCTGTCTGTACAATAAGGGAATCATGAGCCTACTTTGCACAGTACCATGAAAATGGAGAGTTTGGAATACTAATAAATAGCAGCCTGAGCTGATTCCTTGGAGAAAGGTGGTGTTATCATTGCTAAGATCCCTAAGTCCCACAGGATCAACATGGAGAGTTGTGGTGGAAAGCAGTATACTTCTATCTTAAGGCAAGGCAATAGAGAGGATTATAAATTGTGGCTGGCGTGAACAGGGTACCCAAGCCAACCCGGGTAGGTTTTGGGCTCTGGCTTATCAAGAAGGCTGCTAAACCCGTGCTGAATCAGAGAAGACTGAACCTGTCAAATTCAGGGGTATGACAAGTCAAATGAGCTTAGACACAAAATCTAATGAGGCTCACGTTTATGTATCCCTACGGATAGCAACAACAACAACAAAAAACTCCTTTCTTTCTCCTTCTCGTTCCAAGTATGGGAAGTAGATTTGGCTAAGTAGCAGGAAGAGGTTGCAAGGAAATCAGGGAGGGGAGAGAGCGGATGGGAGCATCCCCTGAAAGGAGGCCGGTGGGGGGGGAACAGCTAGAGCTGTGCCACTGGAGGCTTTCCCACCTCTACCTGCATCTGGCTGGTGTGCTCTGCCTTTTTCTGCACCACCTCAGAGGAGTACAGGGCTCCTACATCCTCACAGGCCTCGGGAGCATCCAAAAGCTGACCCAAAGTATCCAAGAGCTCATGCTAGTCTGGGCACGCAGGCCACTTTCCTCAAAAGAGCATCATCAGCTGTTCTGACTTATTTTTGCCAAACTTTATAAGGACTTAGAGGGATATAGAAGTAGCATAAGACAAAATGCTTGCTCTGTAGGAGTTACAATCCAGCTAATGATGTAGAATATGGCACAAACCACAGTCTAGGGCCATGTAAAGTTAATGCAAACAGTGCAGGCAGGCTAGTCTATATATGCAAATGTGAAATGAAGTTAATGATACAAAAATTTCCTTGAAGGTGTGAGTTTTGAGCCATGCTTTGGAGGAGGACTCAGGTAGGGGAGGGGGAATTCCCTAAGCAATGGACATTGCCAAGGTCAAAAACAGGAAATGTGGAGGTGGAGGTTCATCCTGCCATGGCACAGAGCAGCTGTTTCTGGGGTGGAGTCAAAATGGATCCTGGAAATACAGCTCCAACTCTGTTGTCCACAGCCACCCAAGTTCAAGTCAGAACTGGCAAGGGTATCAAGATCTAGGCAGGTTGGGTATCGTCCAGAGTTAAGCATGAAGAAGAGTTCTATTGCTCTTCTTGGCTTGGTGAGGAAGGGAGAGGTATATGTTGAGGACCAATGAAAACCAGCAGTCACTGTGGGCTTAGAAGGCTGGATTGATTTGATGAGTTTAGATTTTAAATGATTGACACTAGGAAACGCCTGGAAATTCTTGAAAGAGGTGACATACAAAGGGGTTTAAAGAAGCTGATTCTGATGACTGCATCCAATGAGTTGAAGAGAAGAAGCTATGTGTGTATGGGGCAGTGGGGGACGAGGGGACACTGGCTTAGCATTTGTATCTGTAGCCGAGGAGCACTGTTGTTCTACCCTAAAGCAAGTTTGCTGATTTGGGACTAAACCACAGGATTAAGCTGCCTGGTCTATTATAGTAGGCATCAACTTTTCAAGTTAGACAAAGTGAAAAGATTGGTGCAGTCTATTGATCTCTTGCCCGAAGAAATAGTAACAAAACAAAAAACCCCTGAAATTGTGGCCTCTTGGTGTCATCCATTATGTCAATGAAACATTTTTATAAGGCCTGAAGTTTGCTAAAGATGACTGCTGGTACTCTGCTAAAGCAGAATCTTTATCCAGAGTGGATAAATGACCTCACAGAGAGATCAAATGTATTAATGAAGACAAAGCTCTACCTTTGCTGGAGTTAGCAGTGTTTTGGTCAAAAGCGGCATTATTTTAGGAATAAACCCCAAGCAGTGAATTTATAGACCCAAGGAAGCAATGACTACATTCTGTAGCTGCAATCAGCCTGTCTGACATGTGGTCACTGCCATGTGGCACACAGCTGATTGATGCACAGCAGGGCACAAAACCACAAGTGGAACCAGAGATATGATGACGGCCTCCAGTGCCTGTTTTTGCTTAGATTTGTGATTCTCAGCCTGGTTGGGCATCCTAATCTCCTGGGGGGAGCTTTTCAAAGATAGAGGATGCAGGGCTCTCACCAGAATCTGAATCTTGAAGGATGGAACCTAAATTTATATCTGTGTCACTTTTTTTTTAGGTACCCCATATATGGCTGGAGTTGTGAGCCACTGGCTTAGATGGTGAAGCTGAAATGATCTCACACAAAACACGTGCATACACACAAACGTGTTCAAGCCCATGAACACACACACACACACTCACTTCTTCAATAGCCAGTCAAGCTTGCCCATTTTTTCTTTTTCTTTTTTCAAATAATCTTTTATTTTTCAACTGCAGTTGACTTATGATATTATGTTAGTTTCAGGTGTACAACATAGTGATTCGACGTTTATGTAACTCACAAACAGATAAATCTAGTACCTATCTGACACCATAGTTATTACAACATTATTGACCATATTCTCTATGCTGTACTTTAAAGGCACTGGAGGCCATCAAAAGTGGCATTATTTTGTAACTACCAATTATTTTGTAACTACCAATTCGTACCTCTGGATCCCATCCCCTAACACCCTACCTGTCCGGCAACCATCAAAACGTTCTCTGTACCTATGAGTTTGTTTCTGCTTTGTTCATTTGTTTTATTTTTCAGATTCCACATATAAATGAAATCATGTGGTATTTGCCTTTCTCTGTCTGACTTGCTCCACTCAGCAGAATACCCTGTATGTCCATCCACATTGTTGCAGGTGGCAAGATTTCATTCTTTTTTATGGATGAGTAATATTCCATTGTATATATGTACCACTTCTTCTTTATCCATTCATCTATTGATGGACACTTAGGGTACTTCCATATTTGGCTATTGTAAATTATGCTGCAATAAACAAATGGATGCACATATCTTTTCAAATTAGTGTTTTGAGTTTTTTTAAATAAATACCCAGAAGTAAAATTACTGTGTCCCTCTTTATCTTTTGTTATAGCTTTTATTTTAAAGTCTATTTTGTCTGGTATAGGTATTGCTACCCCAGCTTTTTTTTCTTCCCATTTTCATGAAATATCTTCTTCCCATCACTTTACTTTCAGTCTCTGTGTGTCTTTTGACCTGAAGTGAGTCTTTTGTAGGCAGCATATGTAAGGGTCTTGTTTTCTTATCCATTCAGCCAACCAATGTCTTTTTTTTTTTTTTTTTTTTTTGACTATTCTAAATTGTTTATTAGGTAAGAATTTTACAAACATTACTTATATTAGCAGTAATGGTGGAGCTAGATAGTATTGCACCTTCTCCAAGCGGCACCACGAGAACCACCAGTAGTATGGTGGAACCCTTTCCAAGGCCACGGCTCTTGAGGCCTGCAGATGTCAGCCTCACATCTCCCTGTGCTTGTGGACTGGTTTGGTGATCCACTGGGTATCAGGATTCCATTTGATAGCTTTATGGAAAGGATCACCTCAAAGAATTTGTACATGGAATCCTCATCAACCCAGTAAGAATTCAGGACTCTCAGAGCCCCACAGTGGTGTCCAGCTCACTCCTTGGCAATAGACTGAAGGCTTCGAGAAAACTTTAGCTGGTTAACACAATGATGGACAGGCTTGCCATAGGTCTCACCTTTAGGAAGCGGGTGTTTGCAGCTACCACAGCACACAAGAATTTGACATATGACATAACCTTGCTTGGCTTTGTATCCCAGCCTGCATGCGTATTGTTCCAGGTGGGGTAGGGGTCCCTGTGGAGCGCAGAGAGCTGGTGGTACTGACAGCAGTGCCTCCTGAGTAGAAAGTATGTTACATTGGATGGCTTCTTCCTCCATAGCTCCTCGATGTACTTGTAAGGGCCCATCTTGGCTTACCTGATGGCTGCAACCAGACACAAAGGGTTACCCTATGTCTTTTGATTGAAGCATTTAATCCATTTACACTGAAAGTAATTATTGGTAGATATGCACTTACTGCCATTTTATCTTTCATATTTTTTATCTTTTTTTCTTCTTCTCCTTAAAGAAGACCCTTTAACATTTCTTGTGATGCTGGTTTGGTGGTGATGAACTTCTTCAGCTTTTTCTTGTCTGGGAAGCTCTTTATCTGTCCTTCAATTCTAAATGAGCTTTGCTGCGTAGAGTAATCTTGGTTGTATGTAGGTCCTTGCATTTCATCACTTTGAATATTTCCTGCCAATCACTTTTGGCCTGCAAATTTTATGTTGAGAAATTAGCTGACAGTCTTTTGGGGGCTCCTTTATTGGTAACTAACTGCTTTTCTCTTGCTGCTTTTAAAATTCTTTATCTTTAACCTTTGGCATTTTAATTGTGGTGTGGGCCTCTTTGTGTTCATTTTCTTTGGGACTCTGAGCTTGCTGGGCTTGTATGTCTATTTCCTTCACCAGGTTAGGGAAGTTTCCCATCACTATTTCTTCAAATAGGTTTTCAGTTCCAGTTCCTTGCTCCCTTTCTTCTCATTCTGGTACCTCTATAACGCAAATGTTGGTACATTTGATATTGTCCCAGAGGTCCCTTAAACTATCCACATTTCTCTTTAAATTCTTTTCTTCTGTTTGCAGTTCTGATTAGGTGTTTTCTGCTACCTTATCTTCCAAATTACTGGTTCAGTCCTCTGCTTCATCTAATCTACTATTGATTTCCTCTACAGTATTATTTTAGTTATTATATTCTTCATTTTTGACTGGTTTTTTTTTTTTGTTTCCTAGCTCCATTTTTACATTTCTTATATCTTTGTTGAAATTCTCACTGAGATCATTGAGCATCCTTATAATCAGTGTTTGGAACTCTGTGTCTAGTAGATTGCTTGTGTCCATTTTGTTTAGTCCTTTTTCTGGGGCTTTGTTCTGTTCTTTCATTTAGGACATGTTTCTTTGTCTCCTCATTTTTGCTGTCTCCCATGTTTGTTTCTATGTATTAGGTAGAGCTGCTGTGTCTCTCAGTCTTAGTAGAGTGACCTTATGTAGTAGGTGTCCTGTGAGGCTGAATGGCACAGTCTTCCTGGTGACCTGAGCCATGTGCTCCAGGTGTGTCCCTTGTGTGGATTGTGTGTGCCCTCCTGTTATAGTTGAGCCTTGATTGTTGTTTGCAGGTTAGTGGGAGGAATTGACCCTCAGACTGATTGGTTGTGAGGACTGGCTGTGGCTATAGTGGTGGAGCTGTTGTTCAGGGGCTGACCCTATGGAGTAGGATTCACTTTAGTGGAGCTCTGGTTTCTTGCCCAATCTGCCCTTTGGTGTGTCATTTGTGGAGGTGGTCTGGTGTGGTCTGAAGCTAGCCACTAGGTGTGTTGGTTCTGAGGCCTCTTAGGAGGGGCTCTGGTTCAGGCTAAGGTGAGCCACTGCATGTACTCTGCTCAGGGTCACTTGGTACGTGCAGATGGTTACCACTTGTGCTGGGTTTGGAGATGCCTGGGAGGGTCTAAGTTGCATATTGAGGCCGGCTGCCACTAGTGCCAGGTTGGGGCTGCCTAGCAAGAGGTACAGGGCACACTGAGGCCAAATGCTGCTTCTTTGGGGTTTGTGAACCTTTAAATTTTTGCAAAAGTCTACAGCATGAGCCAAGACAGGCCATTTGTATGGAAAAGCCAGCTTAGGTGGGCCCCAAAGTTGGGTGTGGCAGGGACTCAGGAATCACCAGGGCAGGGCCAGTGGTGTTAGCTAGGTTGATGGAAACCCAAATATGGTGCTTGCATGCATCTGCAGGCTGCGTGGTGGGAGGACTCATCAAAGGACAATGGCTTCTGCCAGCACTTCTGTCTGGTAGAAAGCTGCCCCTCCAGCCTCTCTCTGAAGCCAAACAATTCAGTTCCTCCCAGTATATCCCTGGTGCCTTTTGAGCTGCTGCCCCAGTGCTGGAGCTCAGAGCAAATGAGTCCATCTTAAATCCATGCAAGAGCCCTTTAAGAGGAATGCCTGCGACTTCAGACACCATCTAGCTCACTCAGCCACAATCTCCGCTGGTTTTCACAGTCAGAAGTTGTGGGGACTTCTCTTCCCAGTACTAGAGCCCTGGGCTGAAGAGATGGGTGTGGGGCTGGGACCCCTCACTCTTCAGGGGGGCACCTCCACAGTCAACATATCCCTCCTGATATTTAACCACTACATGAGGATGTGGGAGCAACCAATTCAGTGTCTCTGCCCCTGCCAGTCTCAAGTTGGCTTCTTCTGTATATCCTTCGTTATAGGATTTCTGTTTAGCTAGACTTCAGGTGATTCTCAATGATGGTTATTCTGTAGTTTATTTATAATTTTGATGTGGCTGTGAGAAGAGGCAAGCACAGCATATATCTACTCCTCCATCTTGACCAGAAACTCAAATTTGCTCAATGTTTTCTTATAGACAGAAGTCTTCTCAGATATTCTGGGATTATTGGGCTCTCAGACTCTGTAAATTCTTCAATCCATAATAAGATCAGTCTCCAGGGTTTTATTAAAGCTGAGTTCTATTGCAATATAGTACCTTTCCCAAGTGCATGGCATTCTTCAAAAGCAGTTATCCTAAGTGAAGATGAGCCTTCACTCACAGCCCTGTGGGATAACTGGAAACTCTTCCTTACTGTTCTCATTTTAAAGCAAGCCCTTCATTTGCATTCTGTCCTCCACCCACCAATATTCACTGAGATCCACATTCCTCGTTGATTCCTCTTCCAAGAAATAAGAAGTGGGGGAAGGAATAGTTTCTGGAGCCCAAGGGAAGAATTAGCCTCCCAGAAACAAAGTCACAGAGGAGCCGCTGAATTCCTGAGGTAATCTCCATTGAATCAAAACACAAAAAGGGAGGCTAATTCAATTAGCAAGTGATGCCTTCTCTTAGAATAGACTTCTTGCTAGCAAGAATGGAGGACAGCCAAGGACTGGTGCCCAGACTACAAACAGAAAATATTGGCAATGCCTGGAGTCTGCCACCCAAGGGGCAGTGGCTGTTCACTTTCATATTATTTATTGGGAAAAAAAATGTGTTAGGCTCTTTAGGACACAGGGCTGTGTTCACAAGGTAAAGTACACTGATAAAACATGGAGAAAGGAAAGGGATAAAAATATTCTTTAGGGAAATGGGAGTCTAAAGTACAAAGGTTAAGAGCTTTAGGGGAACATTTCACATTCTAGCTTTTAAGTGAACTGAAAACACAATTCCTGAAAGAAATGCAACTTGAGAGTGCACTTAGCATAGAGCAGGGAGTTCTTATAAGACAATTTTGGGGGGACAGGAGGTTGCTTACTCAACATCCAACATGGTGTCTTGCACGTACTAGAACCCAAGAAATGTTTATTGAATTGAGCATTATTTCAGTATAGATTGGGGTCATATTTTCACTCTCTATAATTTGAAAATATACTCAGAATATTAGAGCTGATCCTTTGATCTTGATATTTCCAAACATCGTTTCCAGCGTCCCAGTGCTTGCTCTATTTAGATGGGATGAGCATCTCATGGAAAGTCCAAGTTCTGGTTGCTAGGCCTTCCCTCCGCAGTGGCCACTGAGCAATCTTGAAGAAACCCAAGGACTTAGGGAGCACAGTTTAGAAGCCTCCAGTCGGGCACCTCTGTTTTTATAAGTGAGGAAACAAAAATTCAGAGTGCTGGAGTTGGGGCCAAGTGCTCTTTCCACCATTACCTAGGTGAAGTCTTACCCAAGGTACTTATGTTCATTTCTTTCCCATGTCTGTGGATCTTTTGTCTTGGACCTGTGGGGTACAGTGAAAAGGGCATGGGTTTGGGGATCAGACATACCTGGGTCTGAATGCTGGCTCTGCACTTATTCTTGGCAAATTCATCTCACTGAGCCTCCACTTCATCTATCAAGTGAGAATAAAATGCACATTTTAGATCCTAGCAATGTATAGAAAGTGCCTGGTGTGTGGTTTGGACTCAGTATACGCTTTCCAGGCAGGAAATTGAATATCTTAACATAGAGACAAGAGAGGTAGAAGGCACTGTTATAATAATAGTAATAATAATAGTACATAACACTTACTATGTGCCATGTTCTGTACTAATTTAATTTTCAGAATAGCCCCATGTAGTAGGTACTGTTTTTTCCCCACTTTACAGGGAAGGAATCTAAGGCATAGATTGGTGAAATAACTTGTTCAAGGTCACAGGGTTATTAAGTAGAGAAGTTGGGATGTAAATCCTGACGTCATGATTCAAAATCACGCTTTCAATCAACATACCATTTCTGTAAGAGTGCAGGATAGAAGGCAGAGGTGGACTGATGTGGGGGGACGTGGGTGGGCCTTGGTTTGTTTGGGTAAGAGGAACAAGCAGATCTGGAATTAATGGGTGTGTTTACACGGACAAAGACATCTAGAGAGCAGATAGCTCAGGGTTCCGGAGCAGAGAAACCTGAGCGCTCTGTAGATGGATGGATAGAAAGAAGGAAGGAAAGAAGGGAGGGAGGGAAAGAAGGAGGGACGGAGGAGGGAGGGAGGAAGATATTTCAATACCCCAAGCAATCATGTATTGAGCACTTACTGTATGTTTGTACTCTCATGCATTATCTTATTTAATCTTCACAATTATTCCTATGAGATAGGACTGTTATCCAGAACCTTAAAACGTAAAATAACTTGCTCACAGCCTCATGCTAACTAAATAGTGGTGCTAGTATGTGAAACAGCTGCTGGGCCTTTGCTACTGCATGGATCCCCCAGTGATGTTTCCTATACCAGTTATAAAACTACTTTCATAACCCTTCTCTACCTTCAAATTATTTTTATCCATCAGCACTAAAGTCATCTTTAGATGTCAGTGGTTATGTAACTCTTCACTTGTGGCCTCTCAGGCCTCTTTTCCAAGTTAACAAATGACATCTTAAAATTTCCCTTTGCCAGGGAGAGCCTCTCCCAGTGACAACGCTCTTTAAACATGTGACCTTTGCCCTATTGCCACTCTTTTGTACAGCACCACAGTGGTTCAAATCATCTCTCCTGTCCATAAACAACTGCACTTGTGAAGCAGAAATCACTATTAAAAAGAGTGGTACAGACCTCCCGTTGGGAGCTCTAATAGGCTCGGCCAGGGACCAGGGAACATTACTATCACATCCATATGTGTCCTCTTACAGGGTCAGCCTCATGGAAACAGGCACAATAATAGCTTCAGACAAAAGCCGGGGATGATATTGAACTCACTTTCTCAGGAGAAACCTTTCTCAGAAGACCACCACATTCTTGATTAGGGGCAGCAATCCCAAGGGGTGGAATGGATTTGAGATTTTTTAAAATTTATTTTATTTCAAAGCTAGTGAAATTAATTGATATATGCTCCGACAGCATATGTAAATTATAGATGGCTCTTGGCTTTTTTTTTTTTAAACTGGGCCTTTATTTTGGAGACTCAAAGTGAGGGGATCATCGTTATACACAAAGCCTATTCCCTTCACTAAAGCCTGTTCCTTTCACTGCAAAGAGTATAGAGAAAGTATTACTGCTATCTATTGTCTAAACAAGGCAGGCAAGCTAAAAGCCCTGTTACATGAACCATGTTACCCACCTTCGCTTTTATAATATATTTACAATCATATGTTTTTTGCCTGATTGATCAGATGCCAGGTTTCCCAAACTTTTTAAAGATAAAGCAAGTTTTTTGCACCTGGGTTGAAAAGACCATTTGTTTTAAGCTTAGGAAGTTAATGGTGATGAAAAATAGAAGACCTGGTGACATGTCCCTTTCTATGGAACACATGAAGCAGTCCTGCAAGGGCATTTTCTATGTGGTTCCCGTTTTCTTTTCCGTTGCAATGAATGTAATTTTAGTTGTTGTGTGTCAAAGTTTATACTTCTGCTTAAAGCATCTCTTCAACTTTCACAGCGTAAGTGAAATCACCCGTGTGTACGGCCTCACTGGTAATATGGCTTTTAAAATATAAGCCCTTCTCCTTTATACCCCTTGTCATTAACTGGTAAATTACTAATTTATTTCCTATTAGAATTTATATAGTTTGCAGCAATTAAGTAGAAAGGCATAATTGCTGACAAACCCAGGGCAGTATTTAAATCACTTCCTTGTTGACAACATATTTCTCTTTCCTCAAACTGAATGTCACTGAAATCTGATTTGTGCAGAACCCTTGTGGACGAGCGCACTGCACCTGTCACCTGGGCGCTAGCATTCTGCTAAGGATCAATTTACATAACCTCATTTAATGGTTCATAAATCATACCCATTAAGCCCAGCTAACAGGAACCAAGGGTTCTAATTTATGCTGCCTTTCATAGCAGAAAATTGGGAGGCTGGAGCCTGTGGATAAAGAACCCAGGTCTTGCCTTTGATTGTTGATTGTGATGGTAAATGTATGGATGATGAGAACAGATTTTCACTTTATTGATTTCCTGCCAAAGCACAGCATGCTTTATTGTGAAAGGGCGCCTTTTGGCAGCAGTGCTAAAAGTGGCAGTTGTTTAGGAGCCCTTTGCCAAGATGAGGTCTAAGACAATACAGAGTGGTAAATACTAAAATAATATCAAGCTGAAATGTTATTCTTTAAAAGAAAAAAAAAGAATCTCTAACCTTTCGAAATCAGTGACCTTTTCTCCTCAGCAGTACCTGCCCCCAACCCCCCAGAAGCATGCAAAGCCAAAAACTGGGGCAATGAAACATTTTAAGAAATGAAAAAACAATGCTTTCCATCCTCTACCCTAAGTCACTTGCTGATGGGGGCTCATGCAAAATAATGCAGATGTCTAGAATCCTTCAGATAATGACATTTCAACCAGCGTGGTCTACTGCCAAGTTTGCAGCCTCTGCTCTCCCTCTCTCTTCTGCCATGTACTGCTTTTTGGCTGAAAATCCGGAAACACCATTTTTCTCTCTACTTCATTTTTCCCCTTTAGGTCAAGATATTGTTCCAACTATATATAGTTCGCTGCAAAATGCTGTATAGAAAAGGTCATCATCTCGTAAGTGCTTGGGCTGGATTTCAAAATGTGCAAAAGTGGTACTAAGATCATTTTCCAGATGAAAAACATCTCCTAAGTATTGCTGAGGCATATTGATTCCCTTCTCTCCTCTCAGTTCTGCCCTATAATGGACGTTGTATATTCTCATTTTAGCTTGTTCTCAAAATCTTTGTTAAACATGGTGATTTTTTCTGATAAAATGTAGTGCCTTTTCCCCCACCCTCACCCCATCTCCTCAAGGCAGGGTTTTCTGAAGCACTTCACTTTTATTCCAGGTTGTGGATGTCACTGTGGAGGCTTATTTGATGTGGACTCCTCCCCACACCTATCTTTAAATGCTAAACGTGCCATGTAGCAAACTGGTTGGAGCCCCACAAGAGAATCGAAGCAACCTTGGCAATCACTTTTGTCTGCTTTTCCATCCAACGGGAAATGTCTCCTGCTTTGTTACTGGTCCTTTTTCAGAAGGGAAAATCAATGGTATCTACATCTTTTCTATTATCAGGGTGGGTTTATCCACAGTTAGTTACATAGTGCTACTAAAAGAATGTAAGGGGGCATGTAAAGTGTAAGCTTATCCAGAATACTTTACCTCCACTCTCCTGGTAGCAGAACCCTCCTTTCCCAGCGGAACCCATTCATGTGATGAAGATGAGGTTGACCCTGCTCCCCAACTCCATCCAAAGGGATACGCCCATAACCCAGGCTTGGCCAATAAGAGGAGAGCCATGCCCATTGTCCAGTGAGAATGGGCACCGGACACGATCCTAGGAATTGTCTGGAATTGTTGTCAGGGAAGTTATTAACCTGGTAGTAGATTCACTCTGTCCAAGAAATGGAGAGAGAGTGACAGAGCGTTGAAGATGTCATTTAATCCCCTGGATCCAGCCAGGCCTGAAGTTAGATGCCCCTCAGGGCTTGCCAGTTGCGTGAATTCATAAATCTCCATTCTCTCTTTTTCTTTTTTTTAATTTAGCTGGGTTTTTGTATTTGCTTCAGTAGTTCTACTTAATGTGCAAAGGAATTTAATACACAAAAATGTGGTGAAAAAAATAGAACGTTTTGTAGTAGGAGCGAGAAAATCCAGGTTCTTATCTTGAAATTATCGCTCTCACTAGATTTCAGTTTTCTCATTTAGAAAAAGAAAGTACTATATTGGAGGATGCGTAAGGCCCTTTCCAAATCTACATTTAACGCATTCATCTATCCAATTATTCATTCATTCATTTAACAGATGTTTATTGGGAGCCTATTGACTGGCCCTATACTAGGCACTAGAGATACAGAAGTGAACAAAAGAGGGAAAAAAAACCCTGCTCTCATAGAGTTTACATTTTAGTTAGAGGCAGACACATAAAGAAGTATCAGAGAAGGTGTTGAAATTTTAAGTAGTTCTTCACTTATGTATTACTATATAACAAACCTCCCCACACTCTGTAGCTTAAAACAACAAGCATTTATTATTTTTCCCAACTCTGTGGGTCAGTCATTAGGTCTGAGCTCAGCTGGGAGGGTCTTCTTCTGATGTTGCCTGGGGTCCCTCACGTGACAGCCGTCATCTGACAGCTTGACTGGGCCGAGGAGCCTAAGCCTATTTCCCTCACATGTCTGGGCCTTGCTGCAGGCTGTCTACCAGGCGTATGCCTTCTGTGGGCTCTCCAAGCTGCTGCCTGTGACAGAGTGAGTGCTCCAAGAGAACAAAGGCAGAAGCTGCAACGTTTCTTGAAGCCTAGGCTCTGAAACTCACAACTCTCAGTTCCACCACTGTCTGTTGGTCCAAACCAGTCACAAGACCAACTCAGATTCAAGGAGTGGGGATATAGATTCCATTTTTTGATGAGAGGAACTGCAAAATATTGTGGCCATATTTTTCAAGCTACCCTAGGTAGGGTGGCCAGAGAAGGCTTCATGGAAAAGATATTTGTGTAAAGGGCAAGTCAAGCATGTATCTGGGGCAAGACAATTCCAAACAGTGGAAATCGGTGTAAAGACCCTGAGGTGGGAGAAGATGGAAATCCAGGGAGCAGGAAGAAGGAGGCCAGTGCGGGTGATGTGTAATGAGCAAGGTGGAGAGTAGAAACAGATGAGCTCAAAGTGATGATGGGAAGCTGGGCCTCTGTCTTTTACTCCGTGGTAAAGGAGGGACCATCGCACAGTTTTGAACAGAGGTGTCATAATTTGACTTGCATAGTGGATAAAGATCCCTCTCACTTCTGTGTTGTGAATAGATTAAAGGGGTCAAGAGCAGAAGGGAAAAGGAATAAGAAATAAGCTCAGAAGGTAGTTTGGAGCCAGTTTGTGGAAGATCTAGGATGCCAAGCGGTGGGTTTAGTATCATAGTGGGTTCCTCCAAATTGGGACCCAGAATTTCTTATCATTTACAAAGGAAGTGAAGGAAGACAGTGAGTGGGGACTAGTTTCAGTCAGTGAGCTATATTCACTATTTCAGAAAGTTTGACTGAAATAGTAAGCTTCTTTGCTGTTGGTCAGAATTATGTATCTCCTTTTCCTTAAGAAAACCTTGGTTAGATCATATTGATACGAAACTTCACATGACCATCACTGGCATCACAGGCATTTTGGGGATGTGATTGGGATAACTTGGCTCTGTTTGTTGTCACCCCTACAGGCCAGGCAGAGGGAGCGTTTCACAAGGACCTGTGACAGTGTGGCAACCACAGTTATGGGATACCTACTAGCAAACAGTGTGCTTAACCATACCTTCTTAACTTCATTGCTTTTTCACATTATAGATTCTTGATTTTGTAATTTTATTGTGCAACCCTGATAACCACTGGTTATGATTGAAGACTTGACTCAATTCTGAAGTGGAAGTTGTGCCAACACTTGCTAAATGCTATTTGTTTGGTTCAATAGGAGCTTTCAAAACATGGTATCTGGAGGCAGGGTATATGTTGATTGCTTTCAGTTTAAAAGTAACAATGGAAGATATAGGTCTTTTATTGTAATTCTTTTTGGACCTGGATGGGGTGTGAGTTATAAATAATAATGTCCCATATTTCTGATTTTTCATTTCAGTTATTATATAGTTTTGGCATCATAGGGCAGAAAAGAGAGAGAAAACAGTTTTCCTGTTTTTAATTTTGAGCTTTTGTGTAACCTATTTCTTAGTCATTAAACTGGTGGAATTATTTTTTTAGCTACTGAAACTTTCAAGGGTCACAAATACCCAACAATCAGAGATTAGTTTATATATTATGGAACACATATAAATGGAATACTATGTAGCCATTAAAGATGATATCATAAAATGTTTATTGAGTGAACAAATTTAAATGATAAAACCATAGACAAGACATGATTGCATTCTTAAAAATGTGTGTGTGGATGTGTGAATGAATGCATACATGTGCTTAGGAAAAAACAGGAAGAACAGAGAAAAATTTTTTAAAGTAGTTTTACTAGGTGGTGAAATATAAGGACTTTATTCTAAAAATGTATCTATATTTTATATTTATATGTAATTAGCATGTGCTCTTTGTATAGTTGTTACTGCTTGACATGAGAATTAAAGGAGATACAAATATGACAAAGTTAATTTTTACGCCAGACATCCTAACTTTTTAGCTCATCAAAAAAGATGGGTTTTAGCAAAAGGCAGTCTGAGATCCTGCCAAGTGGCTCCTGCAACTGCTGTGTCTGTCAGGGTTTGAGGGACGCCTTTTGGCCATCCTTGGTCTCAGATTAAACATATAAAACAAATTTTTTTAAATCTTTCAATTACAGTTAAAATTCAGTATTATATTAGTTTCAAGTGTAGACTAAACATTTTTTTCATAGAACACCAATTAACATGATCAAGGATTGGCGTTCCAAGAAATCCAGTTTGTGAAACCTGATTTAGACATTTTCAAAATTATGAATCGCAGCCATCGTTAAGAGCTTTCGAGAAAGTACTTTTCACAACAACTGATTAAATACATTGGAGTGGGTAGGGAAGGACTGACAGAGGTGAAGAAGGTGAAGAATTGTTCATGGAAATTATAATTGAGCAACTTGGGAAATAGAAACCCTTTTTTTCGTTCTTATAGTGTGTAAACCAGTGTAATATCATGTCGATAGAAGAGATTTGGTTACATCTGCTAGATTGCACTCTGTAAAACTTTTATTGAGGAGGACTTGTAATAATAATAACTCACTTCTCTCTCCCTTTTGCAATAGAAGCATATTCTTAGATTTAGACTTACTGATGTCCCTCTTTATTCATGACCTTGTTCTCGGTCAAATCTGGGGAGTATAGTTGAGGGTTTCTCTGAGTCAAGAGGCTACAGAAGCACCTGTAGGTCTCAGGAGTTGAGTCACATTCTGGAAGAATGCAGAAATAAGTTTCATATGGTTCATCCTTACTCTCGTGGCTTTCACTTAGAGCATTAGCACTATGTTCAATATTATCAAATAAATAACATTCTATATTGGCACAGGTATTATTTCATTAATGTTGATTTTCTGTGATCATGGAAAATGCATTCCTTCTCTTTAGGGAAGGATTTTTAGTCAGCTGATCTTGTGAGAATGTAGAGGCTTGAGAACATTGACGTTGTCTGTTTCTTCTTTTAAATCAAAGTAGCCCTGATACCATTTAACAATTGGATTATACGAAAAATCCCAACACAGCATAGCTCTTCTATTGAAATTGGATTGATTCCTTTAGAGACCACCTGATCTCAACAGCAGCCTGCAAAAAATCCTCTGGACCTTGAAAGAAACTAAAATTAATGGATTTTTTAAAAATCTAAGCTCTCAGTTTTCTGAACATGAAAATATCCCTTCTCCCAGTAATTTGCTTCTAAAAACAAAAATGAAAGTGTGCGTGTCTGTACATATAAAAAACCTAATACTTCATTCTTGTGCTGAACTTTTTGATTTCTCTATTTACTAAAGAGAATTACCATATTTCAAAGATGCTAAAATTTTCTTTTAACTATCTCATCAACCTGTAAACCCAAAGTTCTGCAAATTGCATGTAGTTTTCAAAATTGTGCACCTTTTTTTTTTTTAAAGGAATTGTAACATACCTCCCACGCTTATGATGTGCAGAAACTCATTAGGTATCCCTTCTACTCTCTGTTAAGGTCCTAAACTAAAGTACATATGTCCTTCTCTTGAAGCAACTTGAAGTCAAAACATGAAACTTTGAGACATTTACAATGAAGAGTATTATGGTGATGGTTCAAGTTACAAAACAATTCATTATAGGGTGTTGTTTTTTTAATTAATAATCTTCTCTAAAAGTTTTAAAGCAATTTAACTTTAATACATGTTGTACTCTTTAGAAGTATGTCCCAGTATATTGTATGGAGCAAGGTTTCACAAATCTCAGTGTTCGTATACCTTTTGCCATATCTACACACATCAGTTGTTCATTATTTAATTTATGGTTTTCTTTAAAAATACTTCCGACCAAGTCACTTACATTATTTTTTTTTATCTTAAGACTCTTCCTAAGAAACAATATTCATAATATTATGGGTTTGGTACGTTGATCATTGATTTTTCTGATACAAAATAAAGTTATAACCATTAAAATAAATATCTCTATGCATACACCCTCAAAAAACAGTGGTAAATATACCCCAGTTTGAGAATACTGGCATCAGGAAGCTATTACTGTTTTTCTGTGGTGGTTAATTTTATGTGTAAACTTGACTTGGCTAAGGGATGCCCAAATAACCAGTAAACCATTATTTCTAGGTGTATCTATGATGGTGCTTCTGGAAGAGATTAGCATTTGAATCAGTAGGCTGAGTAAAGAAGATCTGCCTGCATTGGCCTGGCGTCATCCAATCCTTTGCCGACTCAGATAGAACAAAAGGCATGAAAAGTGAGTTCTCTCTCTCTCTTTTCTTGAGCTGGGATAACTCTCTTCTCCTGCTATCAGACATTGAACCTCAGAGCTCCTGGTTCTTGGGCTTTTGGACTCCGGGACTTGCACCAGACGCCGCCTGGTTCTCAAGTCTTTGGCCTCAGACTGAACTGCACCACCAGGTTCTCCAGCTCGCAGACAACAGATTGCGGGATTCCTTGTTAGCCTCCATAACTGCATGAGCCAATCCTATGATAGACAGATGATAGATGAATAGATAGATAGATAGATAAATAGATAGATAGATAGATAGATAGATAGATAGATAGATAGATAGATAGATAGATAGCCTATTGATTCTGTTTCTCTGGAGAACGCTAATACAGGCTCATTGTCTTTTTTTTAAGTGTCATGAGTCCTTGTTTGTAGGTGGTGACTGTGGATAATAAGCCTTGTCCTCCGCCTTCCACTGTTAACACCAAGGGCTTCAGTTCAGTCATAGTCTCCTAGGCAGAAGGCCCACACCGAGTTCTTGGTATAAAGAAAGGGCCATATTTCCCAGCATTCCTGGAGTGGATTTGCATACCATCTGCAGCTCTCTCCACCTCACTGCCCAAGGTAGGGATTCCCACTCACTTGAATAGGCGTCTCACTTTTTTATGGCGACTTTTGCTGTCTGAGGCCTAAGATAGAGAGACTCAAGAGACTTGCTTCTCGATGTCTCTAACTGCCTTGTATTTCTTTTAAAATAGACCTAAACTAACCTGGCGATATGTGTCAAAAGCTTAAAAATGCGTATGTCTTTTGATCTAGCAATTCTACTCCTAAGACTCTATTCTAGGAAATAAGTAGAGATTTGGACAAAGAGTAATTTATAAGGATGTTGATTATAGTATTGTTTATAATCATGAACATAAGGAATGTGAGAAGCAATCTAAACTATAGGAAATTAATTAAAGTGTTATGCATACATGTGATAGAATATTATGAAGATGTTTAACAAATCAAGTTACAGGACTTACAAAAATGTTCATGACATAGTTAAGTAAAAAAATAAAGGCTATGGAGAAATATGGGAACATTCTGCACTTTTCACCTATTTTACTGTAAACCTAAAGCCACTCTAAAAAATACAGTATATTAATTTTTTTAAACTATGAACTAAAAATAAATAAGCAAATAAATGTTACAAAGCAGTATACTTTATATCATTCCTATTTATAAAACCAAAAGATTATATACCAAAATAATAATGGTTTTCTCTTTTGCTAATTCTTTTCTTTTTAAAAAAGATTTTTATTAAAAATGTAGCTAACATACAATATTATATTAGTTTCAGGGGTACACCATATTTATTCAACATTTATATACTTAAAGAAGTGATCACCATAAGTCCAGCAACCATCTAGCACCATACAATGCTATCACAATACTACTGACTATATTCCCTATACTATATATTACATCCTCATGACTTATTTGTTTTATACATGGAAATTTGAACCTCTTATTCCCCTTCACCTTTTCCCCCCTTTTTAAATTTTTCAATTACAGTTGACATTCAATATTATTTTATATTAATTTCAGGTGTATAGCATAGTGGTTAGACATTTATATAATTTAAGAAGTGACACACCCCCACCCCCACCCCCGGCTAGTCAAGTACCCACCTGGCACTATGTACATAACTATTACCACATTATTGACTATATTTCCTATGCTTTACTTTACATCCCCATGACTATTTTGTAAGTACCAATTTGTACTTCTTAATCCCTTCACCTTTTTCATCCTGCCCCAACCTCCTCCCATCTATCACCCCAACAAATCTAGTACCCATCTGACACCATATATAGTAATGACAATATTATTGGCTATATATCTTATGCTGTACCCTACATCCCCATGACTACTTTGTAATAATCAATTTCTAATTCTTAATCGCTTCCTCTTATTTCACCCACACTCAATACCTCTCTATCAGGCAACCATCAAAATATTTTCTGTATCTATAAGTTTGTTTCTTTTTTGTTTATTTTGTTCTTTCAATTCCACATAAAAGCAAAATCACGTTGCATCTGTCTTTCTCTCTCTGACATTCCATTCAGCACAATACCCTCCAGGTCCATCCATGCTGCTGCAGATAGCAAGAAACCATTCCCTTCCATGGCTGAGCAACATTCCATTGTATATATGTACTACTTCCTCTTTATCCATTCTTCCATCGACAGACACCCAGGTTACCTCCACATCTTGGTCATTGTAAACAATGCTACAATGAACATATGGAGGCACACATCCCCTTGATGTAGCGTTTTGAGTTTCTTCAGATAAAAACCCAGAAGTGGGATTACTGGGTCCTTCTTTGTCTCTTGTTATAGTCTTTGTTTTAAAGTCTATTTTGTCTGGTATAAGTATTGCTATTCCAGATTTTTTTGTTGTTTTTATCATTTCCATTTTCATGAAATAACATTTTTCATATGTGTTTGTCTTTCAATCTGAAGTGAGTCTCCTATAAGCAGCATACATTAGGGTTTGTTTTCTTATCCATTCAGCCCTCCTATGTCTTTTGATTTGAACATTTAATCCATTTATGTTGAAAGCAATCATTGACAGATATGTAGCTATCGTCATTTGATTTTTCATAATTTTTTAATTTATTTTTCATAATTTTGATCTCTTTTTTTCCCTATCTTAAAGAAGTCCCTCTAACATTCATTGTAATACTAGTTTGGTGATAATCAACTCCTCTTTCTTTTTGTTGTCTGGGAAGCTCTTTTTCTGTCCTTTGATTTTAAATAGCCTTGCTGGGTACCAATACCTTTGGTTGTAGATCTTCCTTTTCACCACGTTGAATATTTTGTGCCAATCCCTTCTGGTCTGCAAAGTTTCTGTTGAGAAATCAGCTGACAATCTTATGGGAGCTCCTTATAATTTGCTAGTTGCCTTTTTCTTGCTGCTTTTAGAATTCTCTCTTTGTATTTTCCTTTGCCATTCTAATTATAATGTGCCTTGGTGTGGGCCTATTTGGATTCATCTTGTTTGGGACTCTTTGCACTTCCTGGACTTGTATGTTTATTTCCTTCTCCAGCTTAGGAAAGTCTTCAGTCATTATTTCTTCAAATAGGTTTTCAATCCCTTGCTTTCTCTCTTCTCCTTCTGGTACCCCTAGGATGTGAATGTTGTTACACTTGATGTTACCCCACAAGTCTCTTAAACTATCCTCATATTTTTGGATTCTTTTTTCTTTATGCTGTTCTGATTGGGTGTTTTCTGCTACCTTTTCTTCGAAATTACTGACTCGATTCTCTGTTTCATCTAGTCTGCAGGTGAGTCCTTCTAGTGCATTCTTCACTTCAGTTATTGTATTTTTCACTTCTGACTGGCTTTTGGTTTCTATGTCCTTTTTTATGCTTGCTATCTCTTTGTCAAAGTTCTCACTAAGTTCCTTGAGCATCCTTATAACCATTGTTTTGAACTTTGTCTCTGGTGGATTGCTTGACTCCATTTCATTTAGTTCTTTCTTGGGAGTTTTCTCTTGTTCTTTTATTTGGGATGGATTTCTTTTTTCCTCATTTTGGCTGCCTCTCTGTGTTTGTTTCTATGTATTAAGTAGATCTGCTATGTCTCCTAGTCTTTCTGGGTAGCCTTATATAGTAGGTGTCCTGTGGAGCCCAGTGGCACAGTCTCCCTGGTCACCTGCTCCAGGTGTCCTTGTGTGGGTTATGTGTACTCTCCTGTTATAGTTGAGCCTTGATTGCTATTGGCATTTCAGTGGGAGGGATTGACCCTCAGGCTGATTGGCTCTGGGGTTTAGTCATGTCTACAGTTTATGGGCTGCTGTGCAGGGTGCTGACCCCACTAAATGCGATTCATCCCAGTGAGCTCTGGTGCCTGTTGAGACTACTTTTTGTGTACGCTGCTTGTGGGGTTAATTGGATCATGCTCTGCTGTGGTCTGAAGCCAACCTCCAAGTTCTGGGACCTCTTGGGAGGGGCTCCAGTGCAGGCCCAGGTCACCCACTGCCTGTGACTGGCCAGGGACTACCTGGTAGGAGCTACAAAGCAATCCACAGTTGTTCACTGCCTGTGCTAAACTTGGAAGTATGTGGGAGAAGCCGCACTGTGAATCAAGGATGGCTGCCACCAGTATTGGGCATGGCTAGTTCTGCAAAAGCCAGGACACCCTGAGGCCTGCTGCCACCTGCCAGCTCCCTTAAGGTTCAGCCGTTGATGAAGCCTCATGTGGTATGCAAGTTGGGTGAAGCAGAGACTCAGGGAGTTACTAGAATGGGTAGAGAACATTAACTTGTTCTCCAAAGCAGAACGAGTTAATGTAGATTCTGGTTTTGTGCTACTGCTGAGCCTGGAGGTACTCAGCAAAAGTCTCAGAGCATACTGAGGCCAGGTGCTGCCCACCTGGGGCCTGCAGATTCTGATAGTTTTCCAATAGAGTGCAATGCATGCAGGGCTGGCTGCTCACAGAGAAAGTGCCTCTGGAGTTGGAGAAGTTGGGTAAGGCAAGGTCCCATCAGAGTCAGCAGGATGGAGCAGCGGAGCTCACCTGACCAATCAGGTTCACATTTGGCCAGTGGTGTGGGGGATGGCCCAACACAGGAAAGATAGTGCCTGCCTGCTGGCTGCACAGGAGAAGGCCCCCTCACAGGGAAAATGGCAATTGTCCTCTAGCCCTCAGCACACAGCTCAGTCTGCCCCCTGTATGCCTCTCTGATGCCCTCCCCCCCAAAGTCACTGTCCCTGCACCAGAGCCCAGGGTGAGTGCCTGGGAATGAGTGAGACTGTGCACGGGCCCCTTAAGAAGACATCAGTGTTTCCCACAGCCCTCTGTCCCACTTGTCCCACCTGGATGGTTGAAATCCCCAATGTCTTTCACCACCAGATGTTGTTGGGGGCTCTTCTTCCCAGCACCAGCACTATGGTCTGGGGAGCTTTGTGTGGGGCTGGGAGTCCCTTGCTCCTCTGGAGGGAACCTCTGTGGCCAAGATATCCCTCCTGATTCTCAGCCACCGTAGGGAGGTTTGGGGCTAGCCATTTTGCATCTCCACTCTTCCTACCAGTCTCAATGTGGCTTCTTTATATCCTTAGTTATAAAACTTCTGTTCAACTATACTTCAGATGGTTCTCCAGGTTGATTGTTCCATAATTTAGTTGTAATTTTAATGTGTTCATGGAAGGAAGCAGGCACCGTGTTTGTCTACTCTGCCATCTTGGATCTCCTCTACTAATTTTATTTTGTATACATTTCTATGTTCTCCAAATTTCCAAATGATACACATATAGTAATTTTGAAATCAAAAGAAGAAAATTAAACAAGCAGTGTGTACTATTTCAAAAATAATTAGAGTAAGGTGTGTTTGGATATACAAATAGCTCAGAACTAACCTAGGCTACAGAAACCAGGTAGAGAAAACTCAGCACTAGATAGTCTTGTCCCTGAACTTAGTGAAATTTTTCAAGGAAAAAAAAGGATCTTCAGAAGAACAGGTTATTATTATTAGAGGAATTCCTCAGAATGCCAGGCTACTTTAATGATCTGGACTCTGTTTCAGCTTACCTCATGCCTTTTGCAATACCTTATCTATTCTATCCTCTGCTGCAGTGAGTGGCCTTTCAGAAGTTCCCATGGTCTCTTAAAAGAGGTTGTCTTGGGCAACAAGGGCAGATGGAGAACTAGGAGCCCACAAGCAGAAGAGAGCTTCTTACAAGCTAGTTCTGGGCTGAAGGGAGAGATTCCAGTTTCCCTTTACTATGCTCCAACCAGTTTCCCTGAGAAGGAAAGACCAGGATTCCAAGGAGAAGCACTGTTCAGGAATAAGCTTTTATTTTTGTTGCAGAAGTCTCTGTGCTGATTTGGAAACATCTCCAGTGCATGTTATTAAGGAAGGAAAGTAAAGGTCAGAATAACATACAGTCTGCTACATTTTGGTTAAGAGAGGGAAGAAAAAATACAAATACATATATGTTTGCTTATATTTTCCTAAGGAAACATTGGAAGGATATATAAGAAAACTAATAAAAGAATTTACCAAAAGAGAGATGGGAAACAGAGTAGACAGAGACTGAGCTAAGAAGACAAGTCTTCTTCATGGATATATTTTTATATCATTTTTATTTTTAAACTATGTGACTATATTGTCTACTCAAAATAAGTAAAACCCATCCAGAAATTAAGAGAAGAATAAGATTGTCTCTTTGAGGGGGATAAGAACAGGAAGCAAGAGGACTTGCATAGTATCAGTCATTTTAATCACAAGGTGGGGGAATTATCACGCAGCTCTTTTGATGGACAGAATGTGGCCCCTTCAGGTCTGGAGATCAACCTCAACGTTTGACGAGAACTTATTTGGTATCTTACCAGGTTCTGATCTCAGTCAGTAATTTGGGCCCAGAGCTACTCCTTTACTAGTGGGACACAAGTAGACATTTAGCATGCTACTGACCTGCAGCTCTGGGATGCATAGAACCTGGGGCCTCTCTAAAGCAGAACAAACCTATAGTTGGGCCCAGGATATAGGCCAGTTCTAGATTAAGTGGCCATGACCTGTAGCTTCCCCTGTTAATTCAACAGCCCCTGGGGAACCTACTACTGCTAATGTGTCTTATGTGCTAATATGTTTTTAGGCATAAAGGGATTGGAAAATGTGACTCATGTATCTGTAGGTATGTGTGTTATATTTATACGAATACACTCAATTCTTGGTTATCCATAAGTGGAATTATCTACCTAGCAAGGATTGGGTCAGTCAGAAGAGAGTTGGAGCTGGGTACAGAAAGTATAGGTATGTGCATATAAAGGAGAAAAAAGTGAGTGCATAGAGGAAGAAGAATGGAGGGAAGGGATTGACTACATGCCAAAAACAATAGAAAGGGTTCTGCCTCTCTTTTCACCAACCTGGACATAGACAGGTCAGATCAGAGGCCATGAAATTTTAGGGATCAGAAGGACGTCGGAAACAAATTAGTGGAACTGCTTCAATCTACAAATAAGGAAACTGAATATAAAAACATCCGAGTGGTAGATGGGAAAGGGTGCATATATGCACATAGTTATAACATGTATGTGTTATCTACTCACACAAAGGTACACCTTGAAATGCTTTTTCACTTCTCAGGGAACTTAATTTACATTTGGTTTCCTTTAAAATGTTATTGTTAGCTCATTCTCATTGATAAAGTGAGTCATGAACATCAGGCTTTTATGTTTGTTTATTATTTTGAAGCAACTGTCAAACACTGGAAATGGTTTCATTTACCTCAAGAATTTGCCAAAAAAAAAAAATCCAATGATGACTGAAACCAGTAATGACTATTTTCTATTTTCTTTTCCCTAAGTAATTGACCATTAATTATAATATCAATAGGCAGTGGATAAGGAAAGCAGACCCACATTAGGGGTACATTTCATTTGTAACTGTTTTGTATATATCATAAATCTCTAATATTGGGCTATTGTCACCCATGATGAATTATTGTAAGCATGTCAGCACATGGTGGAAGTCAAGTACATTCAAATACTACTCAGTCAGAATTGAATTTGGCATGATAGTCTCATAAAAGGGGGCTCAATTGAGAGTTTCCACTTGCCTGCTCTAAACTTGTCACTTGTAGGTGCTAAAGAGCTTGTTGTGTTGGTTTAATTAGTCAACAAATCGGTCCTTACTTGATTGCGTGGTCGTATCACATATGTTAACACTTCAGTGTTTGATGGAGATATTAACAAGTGACAAGAGTCTCTTGGTCTGTGGACTTTAAAGAAGAGAAGCTCTTCTATATTATTTCATTTGGCC